>NC_134455.1:217942833-218542833 GCF_047948215.1 Lycorma delicatula
CTCCCTTGAGGACGAGGTAAGCGAGGCGATGGACACGGGAGACTCACCCAGGTGCGGTCCTCCCTAGCAGTTGAGGCGTTCAGGAAATCGAAGGGCAGACCTGGCAGTTCTGCCCCACTGGCTAAAGTAGTCCAGGTCCTCCTGGACTACTTTAGCCGGTTAATAAATCGAAGGTTTCATCGCGCAGCATCAGTTTGATGTTTCCAATGTAGCCGGTGAGTTGACTACCTTTGCTGGTGCAGTTGGTTTGCGGAGGGCCTTCCATGGTACCAACATCGATGTTACCATTGGTAAGGATATCCCCGGTAGGATTCTAAATTGGTCCATAGTCGATGATTGCGAAAGTGATCACCGACTAATACTCCTTGATTGGGTAGTTGGGCTGCGCGATGTCTTTAGGGCGGACGTTCCTGTTCAGCAGGGGCGCTTCCCGCACAGACGGGCGGATTGGTCCAAGTTTTCTAACATTCTTGCGGCCAGGATGCTAGTTTTTAATTGCAGCTTGGACGAGGTCCCATTAGATGACCTGGCAGAGAATTTCTCTTCTGCGATAGTTGAAGCCGCTGAACATTTTATCCCTCGGAGTACGGGTTGAGAGAGAGTAGCTGGATGGTGGACTCGGGAATTGACTGCGATGATGCGTACCGTGGGCCGGCTCAGGAGAGCCGCACAGCATGCGGGTGATCCTGATCGGCGTGCGGTCTTGATTGCGGATTAAGAGGACCGAGTTCTTTCATAAGGTTAGGTCTTCTAAACGAGATTCCTGGCGCTCTTTTGTTCAAGAGCAAGGGAATAAGGACCAGTGGGGAGTTGTTGGTCGAGTTCTTGTCTTAAGCGGAAAAAGGACATTCTTCTGTTGGCTCTCTCGACCCAGGATGGTGTTGTTATAGACAAAGATCGTGTCCTCACTCATCGGTGGCTACAGGGCTGTCTCGCGAGAGGCAGTAACTGTGATCGCTGGCATAAAACCCCTAGAAAGTTCGACTATGGAGCGTAGCCAGCGATATATTTCTAAGAAGGGAGGACTTCTTAGGTCAGGGCGTATGCGTGAGATTGAAGACCAAGGTTTTGATTCTTGGCAAGCTAGGTGGAACGATTCTTCTACTGGTCAATATACCATGGTATTTTTCCCAATGTTAGAGAGTTGCGAGGGATTAGCTGGGTTTCTCCCAATCGGCATTTTACTCAATTCCTTTCGGGACATAGTGCTTTTAGGGATTGTTTGGCTAGGTTTAGGTTTGACTCCGGCTTGTGTCCGGACTGTAGGGTAGATGACACTGTGGACCATGTCCTGTATGTCTGTCCCCGGTACGAAGCTGAACGAACGTAACAGAGTTGTAAGGGAACTTGAGAGAGTTAACTCCTTCTTTGATCTGTGGGTCAACTGGAAGACTCGTAGAGACTGGGTAATCGTTGCTGGCTTTCTTCGCTTCCTCACCCTGTGCAGGACGGCCGAAGAGATCTAGTAGGTAATAGAGTAGGAACCTGGGTGGCTAAGGTCCGCCTGGACAGTTGACTGGCCGTGTAGGCGCTTTGGCGGCGAGCCACGGTTAGTCAGATAAGAGGTGTCAATTTTGAATTGTTAAGCTGTCGGCGGAACGGCGACTGCACTGCCTATGGGCATGGGACACCATGCAGCCGTGAGGCGTAGCGGCATCTCGACGTCGGTTTATCGTGGTGAATGTTACGCGAGACTGTGCGATGGAGCTGAGTGGGAGTAGGCGATCAATCCGCCTCTCCCTGGTAGACCAGACCGGAGTCCGTAATTAACCTAAGTCAGGGTTTATTTAAAGCGTAAGCTGAGTTTCACTAAAGGAACTAGGTCTAAATTTCGTTGTTGCGATCAACATGTTTGGTGGTATGTTGTGTTGTTTTGCCTCGAATTACGAGACATTCACGAAATTGGCTCATAATAAGTAGAACTAGGCGCGGGGTTCGCGCTTCCTCGAGCTTGGTTAGCTAGTTCAGAGGGAGACGATATAGGGCATTCAAGATGTCTGCACGAGGCCTACAGCGAAGGCAATAAGCTGAGTTATTAAATAACCGATGCAAATGTCTACTGAAGCATTTGCATCGGTGGCATCCCAACGAGGTCAGGCTTATTACTATGAGATGTAAAAAGTCAGAGGGCTATAGACGACTCCCGTTAAAGCCCAACAGGGCAAGGAACGTAGGGTGGCGGTGCGGCGACCGGAACGTCACTAGGCGGATGTCTTCCCCTGCGGGGTTGGGATGTCGGCAGTTGTTTGATTTTAGTTTGGAGACAAATTTGGAAATTTGATTTAAATAATAATGAAACTAAGCATATTTGTTTACTTTTTGTGTTCTTTTTAGTCGTTTCCATTTAGTTTAATAATTATTTATTTATATAGCAACAGGCTGACGCTCAGTATGGTGATAGATATGAATTTAGTGACGTGTAAAAACGCCAACCGGGATTTAACGGTCAATACACCTCAACCCATTCTTTTGTTTGGTCGTTTTGCTAGATTGTCAGTGAGTGTCTTGGGAGTCAAGGTGAATCGTTAATGTTTCTTTTGAAATTATGTAATTTAAAATAAATGTTATTGACGTATGATTTGGTCAAGCTTCATTTGGTGAATAATCATGTTTGAGAAACACATCGTTGCATCTATCGGTAATAGATTACGGTAATAGATTTTCACGTTCCCATTTAATAGATCCACATAAATTTAAATAGGTCGCAAAAGAAATTTTTGAAACATCAATTTTTAAGATCATTGGAGTTTTAGAACGTTGAATTAGAAGACGATGACTCTATGAATTTATTTTTAAATTAACACTGCTGAGGAAAAAAGTATCATGAAATCTGGAATTATGCATAATTCCAAAGTAGACGTGTTATCGCTGAGAGTTAAAAGGTTTTCGTCGGTTACGTTTATGATCGGTACGACACCGGATATCGTTCAGTTCGATTAGTTCTGCAATATACTCTACATACTTAAAAGGTAAATTTACCTCTTGTCATATTTAATAACTTACTGATTCATGATGGCTGTCAAGAGGGCTACAACACTCGTAGATTTGTACCATTAAAAAACAGTTCTATACAAAAGAAGTTATCCGTAGTCTGAAAATTACTCACCCTTCAAAACCGGTATATAAAATGAAATTCATCGAGATGACAATCACACTCTGATTTACGTCAAGTTAACTCGTTATCACATGTTTATAATTCCATTCCACAATCATGTTTAGTTTTGAATGTTTTTTTTAATGTTTTATTACATCATCAACTACTCATTAAATATTTTTTCTATGTTACGAAATAAAGTAATTATTTCTATTTTTTTTATTGCATATTACATTCACCGACTATCAAATATTATTTTCACTCGCTTTCTATCTCAGTAACATTAATTATCCACTGAATGTATAATTGTGATAATAACCGATGTAATCGTATTACTTATAATACTATAATCTTATTAAATTGTCATTAATTATAGAGTAGATTTATATTGTAGGCTCTCTGCATCATAATCTTAGAAGGATATTAATTATTACCTTAACCCCCTTTTTCATCCTTTATTCTTATCAATTTAAATAAGCAGTTAAGTTAAGAAATAAAATATCATTTCTACTTTAGGAACAGTTAATGGATATTTTATCTAATTTCAAATCTCTGTTTTTGATAAAATATGACAATTTAATTTTTAGTAAATTATTAGTCAAACGGTGGTTCCTAACCTATATATTTTATAAGGTTTATTTTCTAGACAAAAGACAAATCAGTAGTATTAAATCTTTAAAATAAAATTCTGGCAATAACATGTTTTGAATACATAAGATTATATAAAAATTTAAATATTTTTTTCTATGTGAAGTGCAATTATGTTTTTCATTTAAGTATGACTAAAATAAATGTGATGTTGAAAAAATATTATCGATCGGTGTGTGCAATATTTGATGTCAAAACACGGGTGAACTGATAGAGAAAATTATACGGCGTACGGTCTCCTTTATAATATTACCAATTATTTTTTACAGGTTTTATTACTTCATGATGTTTATGGAATAGTTGAACACTGAAGATTTAAGCCGAATATATGTGACGATAGTGCAGCTCTAAAATTTGTGATTTTCAATTTGTCCATCAAATTCTTATGGGATTTAACTTTAAACTCTGTGTTTTAGTTTTAGAAAATTATGAGACAATTTTTCCTCTTTAAATTGCGGTATTATTTATTTTTTTTATTTAGGGTGGTGACTAATTTTTTTATTCATTACCACCGATTTTGGGCAGCTGGAAGGGATCCGAACGGTCTACACGTATATGTTTAATACTCTTGTACTTATGGATTACTTGCACAAGTAATATAAATGCAAGCAGTATAAATGTCGGGCTTTGGTATCACAGAGCCGAGGAGCTCCGCTACTATTCTGATATCAGTTTCTATTCATATCCTGGTCTGGCAATCCAGAATGTAAAAAGCTATATGTACAGTCGCTTCACGAATTAATGACTCGACTTCAAATTAATAAAGCGATACTAAATAACAGGAGATTAATGGAGTGTCATACGAATGGCTGTGTACTTTCATTTTCTTAATTTTGTTATATTTAGTTTATCTTTTGTTTAAAATAATCTTCGTTTAATTACTCATTACTTAATGTCAGTTGTAATGTCGCTGAAATTTGTTAATTTTATTAACAAAAAGTCAGAAAAGAAAGATTAATAACACGTAGATTATAAAATAAACACTCCTGAATAGCTAATATTAGGTTAAAGCTACAGTTTGTAACAGTTTGATTAAAAAGTTTTGATTGATTTATAAAGTTTGATTGAAAGTTTGAATATAACAGTTACAGTTTATGGAAAATAGATGTTGCTTAATAATTTTTCATTGAACAAATGTTGGTTACATTTTTTTTTTCTTTTTTATTAAGAAATAAGCTGTAATAAAGTTAATGTAACAAGAAAATGAATGATATGTAATAAGAAAAAAATTATACGTGTAGTAAGTAGGTGGTAATAAAAATATGTAAAACATTCTTACTTTTCAGTCTGGATTAATAATTTCATTCTTTTTTTTTCAAAACATATACAATTTTTCAAAACAATACGCAAATATAACAATTCACAGTAAGCTGCAGATTCAAATAAAATTATTTTTTTCCAGTCCTTGCCGTATTATAATTCTAAATATTCACTGTGAAAAGAATATTCGAATACTTAATACGCTGAATTTTGTTATTATACTTTACGTAGAGGGAAATACAAATGTTGCTTAAGTAAAAAATAAGAATTCCTTAAATCTGAGTTTTTTATTTGCTACCTGCTGCATAAAAATGTATTAACGTCATTTACCTGTATGTTTTCTTACTATTCATACAGTCCTTTCGCAATTTTTATTTTTACTTAAAAGTAGCATTTTGAACATCAAGATAGATATCTTCATTATTGTATATTTCAATACCTTTTCTCTTCGGATTTACGTAATTTAATTTTAATTAAAATTTATATTTGATTACATATTTCCCTAATTGATTTATTTATAACAATTGATGAATCGGATTAATCTAATAATTAATATTTGTAATTATACATATGCTAGTTACCATTACCTTCTAATTAACATATCGCGAGTTTTGTGTTAGGCATATTTCTTAATGAAACAAATCCATTGTATATTTTTGATTTGAGATTCAGAAAATTGATCGTATTACTAAAAATAATTTAAAACCCGGATATTTTCGACCGTAATATTTCGCTACGTGTGACATAGGCCTAACTCATATCCATAACTCTCGTTGGGCTCCGATTTATCATGATACCGTAATAAATAGTTTGCATATACACTTTATTCTGTATATTTAAACTTTCTCAGATGACTTTTATAATTGACAGCAGGATCTGATAAAAGGAAAAATACACAAAAAATTTCTATGTACTATGGAGAGTGGAATTCTTGTTGGCTGGGGCTTTTTAATGTCAAGATGGTTCAATTTTTTCTTTTATCACGAATGACAGAAATTGTTGTAATAAATTAAAATCTTTAATTTAATTTTTCCCATGCTGATGTATTAATCACGTTACTCGTAGTTGATTTTAATTCTGTGCGATTTAAAATAATATTAAAATTATAAAACAAATTTTAAGTCGCGTGGTTTTAAGCAAATAAATAAGAACATTTCAGTTTTAATTCACGTGACACTTAATTAAAACATTAATTTTTTTACGTCTCCTGTATTTAACACTATTTATGCAATAAGAAGGACAAATGGAAATTAGTCAGCTTATAAGTTGAAAGATTATTACGTTTCATTGCGAACCCGGTCGGGCAAGTTGCGATAACATATTTCGTCTAGTATGCAAATTGGGAGTAATATTAATATTTTGCGGGAAACTGGCCTCTTTTGATTGGACAACTTTTTCTGCGTTAAAATTAAACATTATCTCTTCCGTAATCATAATAAATGATGCACTGAAAAAACGTTTGACCTTCGTTTTGGACTACGTCCAAAATACTTAACAGCCAGTGTAAACGGGAATTTACTTACGTCAATAACATGAACCTTGCGATTTGATCTCCTCTAGGGAACTGGTAATCTCATTTTTGCGACCTGTTTAGACGACCTTTTGTCATACATATGCGAGCACGCATGTAAGAGTATAATTGTGTATTACTTACAAGATACAAATTTTGTTTATTTGTATTTTGCTTCCGACCTAAGTCTTTGAAATTTGAAATTCGGTATCTATCCAGAGAACCATTTTTAAAGCTAGGTCAGATCGGAGTTCGGATATAAATATATATAGGATTCTAAGTACTGTCTTTAATTGGCTTTTTCTCTTCCTAATTTAAGAATTAATTTGCGGTTCTAGTCAAGTAAAGAGCAGTACACATTTGTAACGATAACCGAGGATATAAATTAAGTACCTCTATCTTATTATATATACTCGTAGTACACAGAGCTTGGCGTATTATCTTTTTTTACACGCAACGTTTTTGGTCCTGGAATGACTTTAGGAAGAATATAAAGTGTATATGTTAGAGAAAATTAAGAGCAAAAATTAATTTCAGTAAAAAGAGAGCATATACTTTTTTTTTTGTTAGAATTTTATACCTAAACAGTCAATTTTTTTTTAATAATCTTTGAACAATTCATAAAGTTTCTACCTTGAATGTACTATGGTCCAAGTTAGTACTTATAATTGCCCCAGTCAGTATGATTCTACAGTTTGATTACGCACTTACATACGAATGTGTTAAATATGTCAGTAAGGTTTAAGTAGTAAAAAAGAATTTTTCAGAAAATGACTAAATTGTTCTGTTCTTTGTATTATTTTGATTCTAATTTAAGATGACCCTTGTCAGAAGATGAAAATATCAAAGCAGCCTAGAAATTGTTTTCAGCATGAAATGAAAACATGATGTGTATAGAACATACACTTCCTCATTCATACTTTATTTATCATTTATATATTGTTTATTAAATGTACTCGTATGTTATGTTGCATTAATTATGCATTTTTATCCACATTATTATTACACACTGTATGTATGTATACACTGTATGATTATTTTTATACAGTGTATGTATATGTAACAATAATAATAATAATTGAATTAGAATAATGATTAAAATTAAATACGGGCACTCACACACACGCATACGCCCGCGTAGAACAAGAAATATTATAAATCGTTACATTATTATTTTTATTAAACCATAACAAAATTGTTAAGTCAAAGTATGAAGGTACACTGTATATTGCAATCTTTTTTCTCGTAGTAGCGTGTTTTATAATTTTACTGTTACCGGAAAACAGTGAAGCAATTCTTATTTCCATTGAATGTCTTCCTTTTTTGTTAAGAAAATCCTAACATTAAGATATAATTAGCCGCCTAAATATGAATTTTATATAATAGTACAAAAGGATGTGAGAAGTGGATGAACGGTCGGAATGCAAGATATTAAGTAACAGGTTGCGCTAGTTCTTAATGATAATTACAATATATTTTAGTATTACACCGCTTCACGTTGCATAAGACCTGTAGCAGAATAAATCATTATGATGCACAAAAAAATAGTTACAAATAGCAGTAAAACAATAATAACAGAACGTATAAACAATATTAATTATTCAAATAAATATAACTACATGTATTTTTTCGACTTCTCGAAAAATAATGATTACATAAACAAAGTTTATGCATAGTTATATGTAACCAGTTATGCAAACTTTGACCCAACGGATTGGTCTAGTGGTGAACGCGTCTTCGCAAATCAGTTGATATCGATGTCGAGAGTTTCCACACGTTTCAGAAATGGTCGACCTGAGACTGTACAAAACTACACTTTACACTCATACATACCATCCTCATTCATACTCTGAAGTAACCTGATGGTGATTCCCGGAAGCTAAACAGGAAAAATGTTATGTAAACTTTAATATTTATATTTTTTCAAAATACGTGATATATTAACCTCATTTAATTTTGGTTTTCCTCTAGAATAAATATTAACTTGTTATTAAACTGTACTTCCTGTTCTCTATTAAAAGTTAAAATTATAAATTTTGAAGTTAATTTTGTTGTAATCAAACAAATTTTAATTAAATACGTTTTTACATACTTACTTTTTTTAAGTAATGAACAGTTAAGTCGAATAATGAATAGTTTGTCTTTTACACAATTGAAAAATGAAATTGATATAGAAATAAGTAATTTTTCAGAAGAATTTTAAATGATTGTATTCAATCATGTAAAATTTTTAAAAGTTTCTGTATCATAAACTTTGGCTGGCGATATTCTTTATAGTTTGATTTAAATTATAAATTTAAATTTAAGTTTAATATTAAATTATGTTATATTTTTTTTAAAAAATGGAAGCGTTTCAGGAGAGGGTAGTTTCTTTCTTTCATTGCAGCCTGTGTAATAACTCTTTCAAAGAGACATTTTGCCCAAAGTTATAATTCACTATCCCCACCGTTTTTATTTGCTTTAAAAAGCAAGAACATTTTTCTTCTGTAATTCAGCACGGCTCTGTAAAAGCTGAAGTATCCATAACATATTACAGTAGATAAAAATAGGGCCTAGCCAGTTAGCACCGCACTTTCCCGATTATCACCTCATTACTCCATCACATTGTCAATTTAATTTTTCTATTTTTCTTCATGCCTACATTTCAAAAGCCGACAGCTTTTTCCCCCTCTTTGTCGTAGTTTTCACGTATCACTTTCGTTTTTGCAGAAGTGCATTCCAATCGTAATAAATCACAAGGTGCTTCCTCTAGTTGAATGTTAACATAATAATTATTTCTTTGTTTTAAATTCTTTCTTAGCTATTGCTGTTTTAAATTTTATTCCATTTTCATTTTTGCGATCCTCTGTTAACATTGCGCCTGTGTACCTGTACTTTTTTACTTATTATTCAATTCTTTCTTTTCATACGTAGGCATTCATTAACTTTCATCCTTCTAACCTCATTATTTTTATTTTCTTAACATTCACTTTTATTTCATATTTTGTCGTAATATGATCTTGAAAACGTCAGCTGATTATGTTCTGTTTAATCCCCTAAAAGCAGAAACAATATCGTCTACCCAAACCTTGCACAATTTATTTGCCTTTCTCTTATGTTGTTCCCTGAGAGCATTTTTCATCATTTCTTCAAGGAGGTACATATTAAAAGTAGTCGGAGAAGAAACATCGTTAATTTCTCCTCTTTCCGGGTCAAAATACTCACGTTTTGCATCCCCTGTTTTGTCAACTGTTTCCTGATTCAGTCGCACTTCTTTAATTAATTTATCTCTCTAGTGTGCCATTACTTTTTAATATTTACATTAGTATATCCAATTGAGACAGAATTAAGTGTCTTTTTCTCCATACCTATGGAGAAAAAGACACTTACGTCGTACACTTACTCCTTTATCCCTTTCTATATACATATCACTAGTAGTTCTTATTACCTTAATCACATCCCTTTTTACTTTCTTGTTCGAAGTAAAGAAAGTATTGTGATGGGGAAACATTTCGGTCTTCAGATTTCAACGAAAATATCTATTTTGACCATCCCTGAATCCATTTTGACTAGTTTCGGCGTGACGTTTGTACGTATGTACGTATCTCACATAGCTCAAAAACGATTAGCCATTAAGATATTGAAATTTTGGATTTAGGACTGTTGTGCACCTCCCCTTTTGATTGCATCCGACTGAACCAAAAGTATCCCAAAAACCCCAGAATCCCAAACATTTGGATTTTGGACTTTTTCTTAACTGCAGTAATAAGCCTTCATTGAGAGGTTTTCAACGATATATCATAAGTGGTACTTATTTTCACTGGTTCCAGAAATATAGCCAAATAAAATTTTAATTAATGAAGTATTTGTATATTAGGGAAAGGCACATCGATTCGAATCAACTTCATCTCCTTTTTTTTTAAATTTATTTTTTTTAAATTTATGTATATTGATTGATTTATTAATAATTATTAGCCTCTCACTGTAAAAAAAGTTTTACGAAGAATAATAATTCAATAACAATAATAAAAAAAAAAATTAAAAAATATCAGAAGTTTTTAATGAAATAAATTTTATGTACTTTTCATTTTTTGTTAAATGTGTAAATGTAATTTAATAGACGTACAAGGAAGTCATGTGTTGTCCACATCAGATTTTTCCTCTTCCCTTCCTAAACCTACATTGCTCTTCTGAAACCTTTTTCTCTAATTTTTTACTTAATCTTCTGCTCAAAACTTTCAGGAGAATCTTTGTTGAATGGGAATACTGTTTGCTGTTGTGTACTGTCCCTACACAAAATTTTTGGGTTTGAAATCAATTCTGTTTTAAAAAATCTTCTGGTCAGATCCCAGTGCTGTAGATCACATTACATGGTTTCACCATCTCCTACAAACCTTCACTAAAACATTTAATTACATCTATAGGCTTCACTAAAACATTTAATTACATCTATAGGCAGTTCATCTATTCTCACAGATTTTCTATTCTTCACATTTTTTATTCCCTGTATTTTAACATTTTAGGACTGTTTTTCCTAACTTATAAATGAGGATGAAGTAGAAACTTTGTCCATATCATCCTGATCTTTTATAAAGAAATCGTTTGGCTCTGATTCTTCTGCCTAATCACTTTCCTCCAAGCTGTTTTCCCTTTGGTTTTTTATTGCTTTTTTTAATATTTTATTCAATCTTCTCTAGAACCTTCTTCATAATTCCTGTTCTTTTATTTTTTCTGTTTTCTTTTTTTTTCAACAATCTATTTGGTAATCCATGACTTCATTATACTCCCTTAATGAATTAAAATTGCTTGTTCTGCTGCTGTTTTTTAAAGACATATCTTTTATTCTCTCAAAATTCATTTCTCCTGTAACCTTTTGAATTTCTTTCCTTCAGTTTTAAATCCAACTTCTCCGTACTTTTCAAAATGTTAATTTTTTTCCCAGATTCCACTGCATTTATTTATATTCTTTGTCCTTTTGTATTTCTTCACTACTATGAGCATTGAATTTCTGCTACCAGGAGTATGTGATTGTTGCTTGTGTCGATGCCTGGAAATCTTTTGCCGTTACTCAATAAATTTGATTTTTGTTTTCATTTCGTGGTGATTTCCATGTATGGATAAAAATCTCATAGTAAAAAATTCTCATTAAGAAGATTACGTTTCAGAATTAGGAGAGTAAATAATCCACATTACATTGAAGTATAGTATGATCAGAGGTAATTAATTACAACTTTACATCTTACTTCTATAATAATTTTTTGACATTTTATTTTTCTCTAATAACCGTCTCTTTCATTACAGAGATATTAGCCTGAGGCAGTTATGCAGAAGTTACTCATTATCTCATTTTAGTCCATTCATAGCAGTAGCCCCAATTTTACACATTACACAATTAGTTGTTTGATAAATTTGTAAGAACATAAGTCTGAGAAAATAAATTCACTGAGCTCAAATATAATTTAGATTTTTTTAAAGAATAAACATCATATTTAATGTTTATATAAAAAAATTATTGCATGGTAATCAATTATTTTTAAATACTGATATTTAGACTCTACTAAAGAGAAATATATAAATTTATTTATTTTTTTATAAATACAAATATAAATATAAATTTATTTTTAATCTAATTTTATTATTCTATATAAGTTTCGATCACATGGTTATCTTAAAAAATGAAATAAAACAAACAAAAAAATAATTCAGCTATGCTCTAAAATATTCAGCATACTTTTCTATTCCTAATTATTAAATAAAATGTGAATTTGTCTGTATATAATTTATAATTCGTGTTTTATTTCATATTGATTTTTAATTTATCAAAAAAATAACACATAAATTCCTAAATAATAAATATAAATATATATTATCACAAACTAACATGCCTAACTTAAAGGCTCTGCACATAAGGAATTGAATTTCGATATTTTTTTATTTACTAGTTAATTATTATTTATCAAAACTATGTTATTCACTTTAATTGTAATACTTCTAAATATATATATATATACATATTGCATTTAATTATTCTAGAAACTACGTCTGTTAAAGAAATGTAAATATTAAATATAAAAAAATCACAGCCTTTATGAAATTAATTCATCAAGAAAAAAAGTTTACTCTTCAAGTTATTTCCATATAAATTAAGTTTAAAGAGTTTACTAAGACTAATCGGTCAAGAATTAACTTGACTACGAAGAAGTCTGCCGAAGAACTGCTGAGAAAAGTCTTGTAAAGGAAACTGGTATGAGAAAAGTTAATTCCTGTTTACATATAAGATGTTCTCTAAAACACTATTAAAATCTAAAAGGTAAACTTTTTAACAGCGACGTTCTTAGTCCCTATGATTCAATAAATCTTCTGTTTAATTTGGTTAGGAAGTTAAAAAAATGCAACCTGCATTTTTATTCTAGAAAACCGAAATTACGTTGTACATAAGCTTCTATTGAATAAACTAGAAATAAAATTATTTAATTGACTAGGAAAAAAATGTTAAGATAATTTTATTTCAAAGAAATGAAAATTGTTAAGTATTATTATTAGGTAAATGATCTCATAATTAAAATACTGTAATTATGGAAAAGAAAATTAAATTAAAAAAAATAAAATTTCAGAATCTCCAAAACGTAGTTCGATATGTTTTTGAAACATTACACTATAACCAAGTAAATAAATAAAAAAAGTAGTTGGAACGTTTTGTTCAGATTGTTGATTGCTATTGTTGATGTTGCTATTTATTTACAATTATGTATTTCCTCTCTACACCTACAAATGCTACTTCCACTAGTGTCGCAGGTAAAGTACACTAGTATGCCATCACTGGAAAAGTTCATCGTTCCCATCACGAAAGGTTGATAAAAAACAATCATCTCTGATCGCTGTTAGAACGTAAAAGAAAATCAATGAACTTCAATCGGTAAACGGAAAGAGTTTGAACTTTGTATCTCATTTATTGAGCTACTTAACTGCAATATGTAACGCAAAGACTTGCAGTTTGGCAAGGAAGAAATTAGACTTAAACTGTGAATGCATAATAGGAAAGAGTTCTGACGGTAACGGTACTCTATATCTCCATGTGGTTTACTGAACACGTATTCATTTAAGTACATTAACCGTCCCGTTCAATATGATGTTTAATTATTTATTTTATTTCATTATGTTTATTATATTACGTTTGTTTATGACATTTATTGATTCTCTTTTACGTTTTGACTGTGACAAAAGATGATGTTTTTTGAGCCTTTCGTTTTGAGAACGATGAATTTTACTAGTGATGGCAGACAAGTGTACCCGCTGTTATCGCTTTATCTACGATAATAGAGGGAGTAGCATATATAGGTGTAGAGAGGAAATACATTATTGCAACTAAACAGTAACGTATAATCAATAATCTGAACGAAACGCTCGAGCTGCTCTTTTTATGTATCCCTCATCCTGACCTCCGTAGAGGAAGACATACGCCTTGTGAACATCGTTACTCTCGGAGAAAGAGTCTCTGATGACTTGGACGCTTGTACCTACCCAGATGCATTACACGCTTACGGCTAATAGAAAAACCGGAGTATAAAACCAAAAAATTAATGTACTGCTTTCTATTGTAAAACGATAGAAAAGACTGCCTCTGGAGGATATCCGGATAAGAGTATCCACCTATTTTTAAACATCTGTTTCTCGCCCAGTTCTCCACATCTCGGTTTCGTATCGTACTATCCCGATTACTCAATAACGTATTTTAACTGTAGGATTTACCGATTTTGAAATTAAACATAAACAACATGTGCATTGTAAATTTAACCAATAAAGTAGTAAAAAACGTATACGATTTTTTCCTGTGGTCCAGTTTTAATATTTTTCTTTTAAATTAATTGGTATCACGAAATTCGTTAGAACTTCTCCGGTAAGAGTCCGCAGAACTGGACGGACGGTGAAGTCAACAAACTATGTTTACAGTTTTAAACATGACCTAACCTAAAAGTGAAATGAAAATGAGAAAAAAAATAAGCATGAAAACATTACATTTCAGTTCAGTTAGATTTGTAATAAACAATACATTCAAAAAATACTTCGAATTTTGTTAGACAACTTTTTTGCCATTTCATAACCGCGGGACTCGAATATGCCATTTTTTCATATTTTTAAGTTGACTTTACGAATCGTGCCGCTAGATAGTAGTACTAGGTAGCGTACAAAAACTTGATAATGTACTTGAAATAATAACATTTAAAAGAAAATATACTACAGCTTGTTTTAATAGTAAATACTTTTATGTAAATAAAAGTACTAAAGATGACACAATTTTTTTAATTTCCATCACTTCTTCCGAAAAAAAAATAAAAGTATTAGTTAACAATAGATTATACTAGTTTTATTAAAACAGTAGTAAATAAAACAGAAATAAATTCGATTGGTAAAGTTTTTATTCTACAATTAGAAATATTTGAACTAATTAATGGAGTAATAAAAAAAAGTTTAACTTTTAACGTTTTTAAATCAAATTAACTTTTTTTTAAGTTAAAGTTTAAAGTTAATTTAAATGAATATTTGTCTCGTATGCGTTCCTATTCCGTTTATCCGATGGTGATGAAATTTTCTGAGTTGTGCGACGCCCGCGAAGATTTCTGAATTAGTTTGTAGCCGCTAGGTGGCGCTGGGGCCGAGATATTTCGAAAAATTGTATTTATGGTCTGCATTGGCTCATATTCAGAATGTAAATGAGTTACGTAAAAAGAAATATTTTTTGCGAAAAGGGAAGAAGGGAAAAAGGAAAAAAGGGTAAGAGGGAGGTGGAGTAGTTGCGAAGAGGGGAAGGGGCGAAGATGGGAATGGGAAAGAGGGAAAAAGGGAATGGTTAAAGTTTGTGATGTTTCGTAACGTTCAGTTATTTAATTTTTTATCAAACTTTTATTTATGTTCGTTTAATCCATATCAATATAAAAAGTGTGTCTACGGATACGATAAAAATCAAGGGTTACACTTACAAAGTAATAAGTGTAGTATTACATCACGGATCTTCCATTCGTGAAGGTCAATACACTAGTTTTATTAAAAAAGGAAAAATATAATATAAAGTGAATGATGTGACTATCAACAAAAAAAATGACCGTGAAATTCAAAGAACTTTTTTTTGTTCTTTTGTTCTAGAAAAACAATAAATTTTAATAATAAATCCATAAAATAACAATCAGTAGTTCATAAAAAAAATAAAAGAATAATCTAACAAAACGTAATGATATAAAAAAAAAAAATACAATGAAATTGTAAACCGTACGGTTAGTCTCGCAGGTATTTCATTCTCTCAAAAAACAAAAATTTCTGTAAACTGTTTTTAACAAAATGATACTGATATGAAAAAAGATAAAGACACTGCATCTCTATTATCGAAATCTGTTGTGTATTTTTTTAAACAAAATTCTAAATTAATAACTCCATTAAATATATCTAATAGACAATAGATATACAATAATAGATAATAAACAATGTTTAAGCCTTTCATATAATAAGCAAAAGATAGAAAAATTTGTTACAAAACTCTTACCGGCCCGATTTTATTTATTAAACAACAAATATTCATAGGAAATGTACTATTTCTGTAAATGTGATATGTATTACATATAAATTAAATCGAGCCATTAAGAGTTTTGTAACAAATTTTTCTATTTTTTGTCTATTATATGGAAGGCTTAAACATAGTTTATTATCCATTATTGTATAAATATTGTCTATTGCATATACTTAACATGTACTTTTTTAAACAAAATTCTAAATTAATAACAGATTTCGACAATAGAAATGTAGTAGTGTCTTACCTTTATTTGATATCAGTATCATTTTGTTAAAAACAGTTTTATATTACAGAAATTTTTATTTTTTGAGCGGAAGAAATATCTGCGAGACTCTTACCGTACTGTTTACAAATTTCATTGTATTTTTTTTTGGATTTACTTTTTCATAACTTATCGGCTTTCAGTAAGAATCCGATCACAATATTTTACTGAAATTTCGAAAAATGAATATATTTTTATTTTTCTTAGGTACGAATGTTATTACTTAGAAAAACTTTCACATCTTCAAACAAATTTAATCTCACCAAATACAACTATTATTTAAACATTTTTTTTAAAAATATACATGTATACACGAGTATGTATATGTTGTTGAATATTGAGAAGGAGACATGCGCTACATTTCTAACTCTAGTTTTATAGTTGTTAATTCTTGTTTTTATTATCACTGTTTTTATATTTAACGGATGTGACGTGCTCAAAATACCAAGGTTAATTTTTTTGGTACATTCGTGTTTAATCTCTATAAATACAGTGTACAAATTGAGGTATAAAATTTAACAGTATATGCAGCGCAATTAAATAAAATTATTTTATATTAGTTTAAAAAAAATTATAAGTGAAATTATTTTATTAGCTATTCGGCTATACAGCTTATTAATACCAATAAAAAATGACTCAAACATCATAATTGATCACTGATTATTCATTATAGTAATTACAATAAATAATTTCTTCTTTTAATGTTTAACGCATTGATTTAATCGAATAGTGTATTAAAAAAAACAATTGCGTAACCTGGGAATCTTCGGTTTTCTAATCCGGTTTTACCCCAATATTTTTCCCTGTCGCATCATTACCTATTTTCTTATAAAATTTATAACAGATTCTAATGTTAGGCTGGTGGCGGCTGGCGGTCGATGTACGAATAAGAGAGGTAAATTATTAACAGACTTGATGGAGACCGTTGGGTGCCATTGCGTTAATGATGAGACGCCTACATTCGAGGCCAAGGGACATACCTCTATCCTGGACCTCACCATACTTGACAATAGATGGAGGAGTCAGCAGTGGTATTGGGAGGTGATACCGCATGATATAGCTAGCGACCATTATGCCACGATGATATCATTGAACGATGTCAGTTTTAAGACGAATGAACAACCCTCGTTGATTAGATTTTCGGCGTACCAAATAGAAGTAATTACCAATAGAGTGGCTACAAGACTAGAGGCGGCTGAACATCTTACGCCAGATACTTTGACCAATATTGTAATGCAAGAGATGGATAGAGAATCGCGCAATGGCCTCAGGAAACACACAGCCTATTGGTGGACAGGTGAAATAGCGCTCCTTAGACAGATGCTACAAACCAGGAGACGTGTAATGCAAAGGCTCAGACCCGCGGGTGACTCGAGATATCAGGAGGCAGTTAGCAACTATAAAGAGGCTAGAAGAGCTCTCAATAAAGAAAGAGAAGAGAATACACTGGTCGAGGTTGTGTGCTGAACTAGACAGTGACCCATGGGGCATGGCTTTTAAAGTTGTTACAAAGAGGTTTGGCAGAAGGCTTCCGATACTCTCCAAGGATTGGGCTGAAACACAAGTATCTAGTCTTTTCCCGCATATAACTGTTGAGGAGCGCAACCCCTCTGAATGTGATAGCAGAAGATTTGCCTTATGCGAGTTGCAATGTGCTGTCAGCATGCTTGCGACTAAGAATAGCCCCGGACCGGACCAAATACCAGCTGCATTAATTAATAATCTCATTAAGAAAGCACCTTGGGAGATA
The DNA here is from genome assembly GCF_047948215.1 of Lycorma delicatula. Classification (NCBI taxonomy): domain Eukaryota; kingdom Metazoa; phylum Arthropoda; class Insecta; order Hemiptera; family Fulgoridae; genus Lycorma; species Lycorma delicatula. The sequence goes on from NC_134455.1 coordinate 217,960,899, forward strand.
CTCGAGGTGGCCAGCTACGGCCTGATTCACAAGACTTTCCCAGAGTGTTGGAAGGAGGCAAAAGTTGTGTTTTTGCCTAAAGGCACAAATGATACAGGACAATTGACATATAGACCGTTGAGCCTCCTCAACACGATGGGAAAAGTGGTTGAAAAAATGTTGGCTGGCCGCATAGTGCAGAAGGTGGAAGATGGTGCGAAAATAAGTGCTAATCAGTTTGGTTTTTGGAAAGGCAGGTCAACAGTTCAGGCAATTAGTAAGGTGATTAGTTGGGCTAACGAAACTAGAAGAGGTACTTGGCGGACAAGAAACATTCCTTTGCTTGTCTCTTTAGACGTGAAGAATGCTTTCGGGTCGATTCCATGGAAACATATTAATGCGGCATGGTTGAAAAGGGAATTAGCCCGGACTTGGGAAGGCAAGTAGAGGAATACCTCTAAAGTCGCAGCTGTAAAGTCAAGGCGCAAGAGCAAGAGATATCCTTTAGTTGAGCGCCGGAGTACCGCAGGGCTCAGTCCTTGGACCACTTTTATGGGTCATTGCCTTTGATGGTGTGCTTCGGCTAACATTTCCTGAGTGTGTACAAATAATAGCATACGCAGATGATCTGGCAATCCTTGTGCAGGCCAGAACGATCGATGAAGTTAAAAACAAGGCAAACGCTGCATTAGAGACAGTTGGTAGATGGCTCATTGATAGGGCATTGCAGCTTCCGATTGAAAAATGTAAATACATTAAATTCACTGGAAAACTTGCAGCCAGTAGATATACGAATTGGAGACTATAATATTGAGGAAGTAACAGTATTAAAATATCTTGGAGTCATCTTACAGAAAAACTGCAGATTTACTGAGCAGGTACTAAGTGTCTGTCAGAGTGCGGAGAAACTGACTAAATATAATTTTGTCAAAGCAGAGTGCTCCTCGGGCATCAAAAAGAAGAGTTTTAGCGACAACCGTAGTGTCAACAATGATGTATGCCGTGCCAGCATGGAGTTGTGCTCTCACTATTAGCAGAAATAGAGACAGGTTGAAGAGAGCACACAGGGGGATACTACTGGGAGTAGTATCTGCCTATAGAACTGTTTCTTACGAGGCCCTCTGTGTGCTCTCGGGAATGTTACCGATTGACCTTATCGCCAGATATAGAACTGACAGGTTTTTAGGGAGAGCAGAAAATGAAGTCAGGGAAAACATACATAGAATCTGGCAGGAGAGATGGGCGGAGGCTGGAGTGGCTGGATGGACAAGAACCTTAATTGCAGAATTAACAGGATAGATAAACAGGCGGCATGGAGAAACTGACTATTGGATCACCCAGTTCCTGACGGGACATGGGTGTTTCAATGGTTATCTCCATAAGGTGGGAAGAAGGAATGAACCCACGTGCATGTACTGCGAACAGGACGATGATTCTGAGCATACGTTTTTAGTAAGTAATAAATGGATAAGACTAAGACACGACGCGGGTATTCATGGAAAAACGCCGAAGGAAACCATGGATTTCATGCTCAGCCGTAAGGAGAACTGGAGGAAGGTCGCTGATTATATAAAGACAGTACTAAAACAGAAGAATGAAGATGAAAGAAGTATGGGTTTCTAGTATGTTAGGTTGGGTGGACAGCCTCAGCGGTGAGAGCCAGCATGCTTAGGTGTGCTGGTTTCAATGATCCGCTGAGGACTCCTTGGGGTGTGCTGTAGGGACAAGAGCGTATTATGAAAGTTCCGGGGATCACATCACGACTTGAAGGTATGATGTGGTTCCATAGAGAACATAATAGAGAATAAAAAATCTCAAAAGAGCCACCGGTAGGCCTGACCTGCCATGCCGGTATATAGCCGGTAGGCGGGGAGGGCCTATTAGAGTAACGGACACTCCCCTGGGTGGCGTAATACCATCAAGTCGGTCCGGCCCAGGGGAGTAGAGAAAAAAAAAAAAGATTCTACTGTTATCAAACCCGCTGTTTATACGGTGTTCTACAATTGTTTTTTCTTCTTCACCACTAACGACTTTTCTATCATGCTATAATATATATATTTACGTATGGAGTAAATATGTATGGATTATTTTTTGTATAAATTTTTTTTTAATCATATTATGAACGCAAAACACGTTTTTGATGTGTGAAATTTAAATTTTAAAATAAAACGCAAAACTAAATTCTTCAAAAACAAAAGAGAAATTTTAAAAAGTATATCAAATTGTTTAATATCATTCACTATTAAATAGTTATTTGAGAGCAAAAGGTAAGTTATTTTGTTGCGTTGTTGTACATAGGTGATAATGGGACTAAACTAATAGGTAAGAGCTCCTAGCCTACGCTGTTGCGTGAATACTGACGGTATATAACGTACGATTTACGTACCGTGTGAGTACTGGCAAAGTTAATATTCATGTTATTCCTTTGTAATTCTTTCAGATTCATATCTTCTGTGTGATGTTTCAATTACATTATCGTATTTTCTTCAGTGTAGCATTGTACGTAATAGTTGACGCGTGTGACATGACGTACGCCGTGGGAACATGTTTTCTCTTTGTACATACTGACTTTAAAATTTCATTTGCCTTGAGAATTACACGGCGTAAAAAACAAAATCATGGTAAACAAGCTATTGGATTAAGTAAAGAGTAAAAATATATTTATTGAAAAAACAGTATATTTTACACTGTATTTATGTTATTACAGCATTTTTATTTCCTTTTAATCAGGAAACAAAATTGAGTTATTGTTATTTTGTGACTGTCTGTGGAGGTTGTTGGCAATGAAAAATGTACAGACATAAATTTTAATAATTTTACTTTATATTTTAAATTTCCATTGTAGTGATATTAAACATTCAAAAGTTAGTATTTTTCTGTGATTTAAGCTGTTAAAGAATTTAAAATTATTGAATTTTCATATATAACAACAACAATAATAATAATAATATATAATAATAAATTTCTGTTTAAAAAACCTTGAATTACTCTTTACAAATGTTATGATACATGAATAACCAGATATCTTAATTTATAATGGGCCATAATTTGATGAAAGACCTGTTTGGTTATTACTTTTTCATAACTTTTGTTGTTTTCTTGTTTTATCTTATTTTGCACACAAAATATTTTTGTAATGTTTCATATTTCTGAGGCGGATTTGCAATTAATTGCATTTGCATTAAGAACAACGATGAGTACACGCACAGTACAATTTTATTGTGTTACAAGCATCCGGTTGAAGTCTAGACCAAAATAAGGGTACTTAGATATAATTAAAAAGAAACAATAAATAGATTATAATTTGCAACCAACAGTAATTTTATCAGTTATTATTATTAGTTGTGCTGAATACTGGCTTTCAGTTTGAAATTTATAAATTCGTTTCATAATAACGTAAAAATCGAAAGTGGATTCTCCTACAGCATCTCAAACGATATAGTTAACAGCAAATTCACGAGCTTGTGACGTCACGTGCTGACATCTCATTAAACTATTGTTTTCCAAAACATGATTTTTGCGCGTAATTATTATTTTTATTTCATTTTTTGACTTACAAACAATACGGGCGCCCAAATAATACATATATTGTTGTGTGTTCAATTCTTTCCACTTGAGTTGATTACATGTATAAAAATGCTCAATCTTGTAAAAAATAACGATTCCTTAACCAGTGACTAATGCTCTGATTGGTATTATGTGTAGGCCTATAAAAACTTATACGTGCAGTTAGAAATGATGTCTGGTCGCGATTATACTTACACCCGTCATTCGTAGTACACAATGTAGGTATAAATATATAAACTTTAATCCAGTTTATGTCGTCTTTAGTGAAGGTATTCGAATAGCCTTTTTGTGCGGTCACATTATTTTATAATTACTCATTTTTCCCCCAAATTTTTTGTAATATATTATTTTTTTGTTTTATTTTTGTTCGTGTGTTATTAGTGCGGCTTGTTATGGCAGAATTTAAATCCGTAGTTAAGGAAAAAACTTAGGAGTCGAGCAAGTGAAATTATCAATAATGTTTATGATTTTATGAAAAAAGAAGCTCTAAAAGTAGGTAAATTAACTGACGACAAACATATAATTGGCATTCAAAAATGCGAAGAGAGAATTTCTGCTGCTTGTGGGATATGAAGAACACAGGTTCAGGCGAGAAGTGCACTCCCCCTCACCGAGATTCTCATCAGAACAAATAGAACAAATCGTCAACAGGACTGCAAGTAGATTGTCTGATAGACATCAACAATCACCTGATGCTTTATCTAATATAATAAAGCAGGAAATGGATAGAATGGCAGCTAAGCCTCCTTAACATGATGGGGAAGCTAGTAGAAAAGATGCTGGCTGGCCGCATCATCAAAGAACTAGAAGAGGGAGCCGGAATCAGTCCTAACCAGTACGGGTTTATGCGGGGGCGATCCACCGTGCAGGCCATCTGCCGAATTTCGGGATGGGCCGACGAGGTGAAGAGAGGCACTTGGCGAACCAGGAGAATTCCACTGATGCTGTCACTACACATAAAAAACGCGTTCGGGGCTATTGGTTGGGGTCACATTAATGACGCAATTGCCGCTAGGGGCCTCAGCCCATACCTACGTAGACAAATTGAATGTTACTTGTCCAACAGAAGATGTCTGGTGGAAGCACAGGAGGAAACAGTACATTTTCAAATGGACGGTGGAGTTCCGCAGGGCTCTGTTCTGGGGCCGTTGTTGTGGCTGGTGATAATAGACGAACCCCTTCAGAAGGCGTTTCCTGTCAGCGCCCAGGTCCTGATTTATGCAGATGACCTTGCAGTCCTCGTAGAGGGAAGGACGGTCTTGGAGGTGTGGGAGAGGGTGTATGCGGCCATCGACAGTATACAGGAGTGGTTGAGGTCCAGGGGTCTGCAACTGTCTACCGAAAAATGCCGGTGTATTACCTTTACGGGTAGAAGAGTCTTGAACCGTTTAATATTTCTATCAACGGTCATGCTATGGAAGAAGCGAATAACATCAAGTACTTAGGAATCATCCTCCAGAAAAACGGTAGATACACTGAGCACATAGACAGTGTATGCAACAAGGCAGAAAGGATGATAAAAAGTTTAAACATCATTTTGTCATCGCAGAATGCTCCTAGGGCCTCAAAGCGCTGCTTACTGGCGACCACCGTCGTGTCTTCGCTTATGTATGCCGTTCCGGCCTGGTGGCGCTCTATCGCCATCAGGCGCAACAAGGAGAGACTAGCGAAGACGCACAGGCGTGTGCTCCTAGGTGTCGTGTCCGCATACAGGACTGTGTCCTATGCCGCCCTGTGCGTGTTATCGGGTGCACCTGCTATTGACCTAATCCCAAAAAAGAGGGGGGAGAGGGCACAAGGCAAGCCAGAACAAGAAGTCAGGGATGCTGTTTATAATATCTGGCAGGAAAGATGGTCGCAGGAAGGTGTGGGTCGATGGACGAGAACCCTCATCCCCAACATCAAATCATAGTTGTCGAGAAGTTTTGGTGAGGTTGATCATCACCTATCGCAGTTTTTTACAGGACATGGTTCCTTCAATAACTACCTGCACAAAATAGGCAAGCGAGAAGAGCCAATTTTCAACTACTGCAACGAGATAGATGATGCTGAGCACACCTTTTTTGAGTGCAATAGGTGGGACACACTTAGACATAGTAAGGCACTCACAGGTATAACTCCAGAGAGAACAACTGAATAAATGCTAAGAAGCGAGTTAAACTGGAATAATATTGCTAGTTTTGTTAGACAAGTCGTACTACAGAAATACTCCGATGAGAGAAGACAAGATGTTGGCTAGAAGAGGACTGGGTGGACAGCCTTGCTGGTGAGGTCCAACATACTGCGGTGTGTTGGCACTGATGAGCAACCAAGGACTCCATGGGTAACAGTCAGGTAACAGCACACTGAATACCGAAAAGACCCGGCACCACGTCACGACACACTAGGTATGGCGTGGTGTCCAAAAGGTTAATACTCTCAAAAAGAGCTAACCGGTAGGCCGACCTGCCATGCCGGTATATAGCCGGTAGGTGGGAAGGCCTATTTGAGTTTAAAGACACTCCCCTGGGTGGCGTAATACCAAAAAGTCGGTCCGGCCCAGGGGAGCTGAGAGAAAAAAAAAAGTTCAAAAATTCAGAAGAGAAAACTTAGACATGATTCTTCAATCAACATCCCAAACGTGTTCTTTCAGCACGCCGAAAAAGTATAAATGACGTTCGAAACCTTTCAGTGGACTGGACTGGACTGTTTTGATTTAGGTGTAGTTAAAAGAACAGTTAATGAATTTCATTCAAAGAAGAATGAATTACCTACTTTAAAAAAAATAAGGCAACAACTGCAGACTCTATTGATTTTAAAGGTAGTGAATCGGATCAGCTTTATCTGTTGATGTATTTGTTTTAACAATCATTCCTGACTGAAATCGCGATCGCTTGTAAAGTAGTCGGTCGGTTCAAAAAGGCAGACATTAAAAATATAAGTTATTAATCGGTAAATCCGACATATTTTTCACGTTTTGCAAACATAATGTTGAGTCAGGGCCAAAAAGCAGTCAAGAACGAGTACTTTTTTAGTGTTTCTTCAGTTTTTTAAAGACAAAGTGGAGTTATGAAATTAAATTGTGTGGGGAAGCACAAAGGTGAATGGGGTAGAAAAGTAAGACTATTCTCAATTTTTTTTTAATCTGATTATGAAACGAGTTATTAAAATTTAAATATATTTCACGATAAGTATTATCAATTCGATTCTAATTAGTGATATTCCGTACACTTTTATTCTGCTTAATTTTTTAGTGTTAGAAAAATGGTTGTACAATGTTTGAGGGATTTGTTTTTAATGACATTCGTCTTGAGTTTATAGCAAACATTGGGCCTGGATTATTTCATTCTCTGTCATTATTTACTTCTGTTATTCCTACTACCGTATAATAAATAATTTGTAGAAATTAACTATTGTAATTATTGTTGTATTACTCGATTTTTTGTCTCATTTTTAACGAAAGGTACAGTAGAGAAAATAAACAGAAAGAAGATATCATAAATAAGACAAGTTGTTTCATAATTATTCTTGCAAACCAAAACAAAAATTGAGTAGGTCGTTAGTTTTATTTTGAACGAGTCATTTATATTAATATGAATCACGGTTCTCATGATACTGTGTTTTATTAACAGTTACAACTTTATTAACACACTAAACTTAACTAAAAATAAATTTTATATATATATAAAGATAACCTAAAGTTATAATCTCTTCATGAAAGTTTTCATTTTATCTATCATGTACACTGCACGCATGCTGATATCCATAAAAATTAAAAGCAATCAATTGATTTGCTTTCATATAATGCTCATGATTTAAATTACAATTAGCATATGTCTCGTATAATTGCTTAACTAGGACATGAATTTTAAATGTATACGTTGACGTATGCAATTCCGTTCACACATATTAGTGTACTTATTATTAAATAGCACATAGTACTCTTCAAATTAAGTACCATAATATCGTTGTTGACGATGAGATTCAAGTGAAAGCTAATAGTTACCGTTTGGTTCTTAATGACCACAACTCTTTTACTTTAGTTTCACTTAAAATATTTATTTATAAAAATAACTATTTTCTACTTGGACATTGTATTCTGTTAATATAATTAATGTTAGAAATAATCAAAATAGCCTCTGAGACAACTCTTAAACTGCTTTTCGGAACAGATATAATGATTTAATTATTACATCTGAAAGTTCATAACATAATCAAGGAATATAAAAGACTTTTTTTCTAATTTCAGTCACAAAAAAATTTTAAGGAATAAAATACCGATACGTAGGTTTTTCTGTAATTTGTACTTTGAATTCTTAATAAATTATGTGAAAACATAAAATTTAGTTGAATTTTATAATGGCTTGCACAATTCTTTTAAATTCATTGAATTTCATTTTTTCACTGCTTTTCTTGTTACATAATCTCATTAATTATTATTAAAATGGAATTCAAGTGATTTTACTTGAAGTAAATAAGATACTTTTTTATAAGACTTTTTTTGTCTTTTAACAATAAAGTAAATTATTTTTAAGTGTTCTATTTTAACTTACTAATGACTTAAAATTCAGTTTTTAATTTACTTTTTACAGAAAAAACAAATGTTATCATTCACTACTACAAAATTTCAAATTACGTGACTTTAGTCACGTAATTTGAAATTACCTTTTGATATTATTTTCATTTATAAAATACTTTTCCATTATTTTATACTAGTAACATTTATTTCTAAAATGTACTTACCAAAAAATATATTTATTTGTCATAATGCTTTGAATTATACTTTCCTTATTTACCTAAAAATATCCACTTGGATCGAGTGGATCAGATTAGTAATCATTCTGCAGTGAATAAGTGAAACGAAGAGCTGAATTAGAATAACAGCGATAGATGAAAAGTGCTGTTCGGGCTTCTATCCGGTGATCGTGAATTAGAAAAATCGATGAAGTTAACACTGAAATCAATCTATATATTTCTAAATTTTTAAAAGTTAAGAAAAATTACCATGCACTAGTGTAAAATCAAATTTCTTGAAGTTAAAGCACGTGATATCGTATCATTTACCATCTCAGAATTAAGGCCTAATAAGAAAAATGTACAGGTTTAGTTTCTTCCTATCTTCGATTTCGTTTTGGTTATCTCAATCTTTGAATGTTGGCTCGGTTTATATTTATATAGTGTTATCTAGTTGCGCCGGTTACTTTCGGTTTGCTGAGCCAGTTTATTTCAATTTTCATTTCCTTTCAAGTCGTATCGATTACTTCTATGTTCCTGTCGTTGTTTGGTAACCTTCAATCACGTACGATTAGATTCGCTTACTCATCAACCTCTAACGTCTTCGTCGTATCCCACCTTCCAAATTCATTTGCATTCTCTACATTTGTATGAAACCCCTGATCTTCTGAATGTGGTTTTTCATGTCACTTACCTCAGTTTATCTTCGTCGCATAGTCTGCTTTATCTTCTTTTCTCTTTTGACGCATTGTTCATCTCACCTCATCGTTTTGTTCATCTTTCTATTTAAATTTGATTTTCCAGTTAAAAAAAATTAAAAAAAAAGGAATATTGAAATTATATTTTTGGAGACGATGAAGAATTAAAAGAAATCACGTTTTATCGTCTTATAGATCGGTTGAGATTTTAATACCAATCAAAATATTGAGAGTAAATTATAATACAAGGCGTTAAGTTAATTAAACCCAACTTATAAAATTCGTTCTTTATAGAAGTTAATTACTAGGGTATTACATCTTGTGCTAATTTACGAAAGATCCTTCTTTATTAATTAATTAAAGTTTTCGTGAGTTATTATTCGTATTTATTTATAAATTACTTAAAAGTAAATGCAAGTCTTGTTTTCATTCAGCTTATCAGTTACTAAACTGATGTATTCACCGACAAAAAATATTGAAAACTTGAATAAAATAATGAATTTAATAGAACATTTGTTAGAAAAAAAATTTTTTTTCATTTTTTATATCTAAATTAATGTTAAATCTGATAGTCTCTGAATTCTAAATCTGGCTAAGAAATTGAATGGCCAATTATTACCCTACAGTGACGTGCTCTATATTTGTTCTGATGTCTGTAAGTACAACACTAGAAAAAAAGTTATTTGTATGCTTTCAGTTTACATAGTGATAATCTATCTTATGATAAAAACACAAAAATTTTATCTGCTTTTTTTTTAGTTGAAGAATTGGACTACGTAACTTAGAATTATATAAATAAGTAAAGGCTAATGTTTTCTTTCTTATCATCAACGAATTTTTATTAATCTTACTGATGAAATTCAAAACTGAAATAATTCATGTGTTTATTGTGTGCGTATGTTTTTTTGAAATATTTTATAATGGATTATTTCTTTTAAGAATAATGATGTCGACGTTTCCAGAATGAAAATTATGCCATTTCATTTGTAAATGTAGATTTCTTTTTAACATTTTATTCCGTTCATTATTTATATTTTTATTCTGTTTTTTTTTTTTGCAATTGGTTTTAAATTAACGTTAAAATGTTCCATACTTAACTTTTGTAATCCAATTCTTCGACATTAAGTTAATTATAACTATTTATTTAAATTTTTTTCTTCTACCTAGTCTATCCTTATCCCTTTAAGGATATATAGTAAAGAACCTTTAGTATAACAGTATGGAAAATAAAAAAAAATAGTTTTCTTTCTCTTGGTTGCAGTGTTAAAATCACTTCATCTACTTTGGTAATTTTTCGTGAATCGGTAAACATTTTCTTCATAATTTTTATTGTGGTAGACTTTAATGCTCGAGGGGTTTCGCCTATAAAACATCAAAACTGTAGAAAGAGGCAAAAAGGCAAGTAAAAACACTTATTCTGTGTAGGTGTTCAATTAAACATTGCCCACTTTCAGCTCTTTTCTCCAATAATTGAACATCAAATAAAATTGGTTGATAGCATAAATCAGAACTGAAACTTGGTTCTTCTCTTAATAGCTAAAAAAAATTAATCTCCATGAAATTGTTTATGATTAAAATCAATTTTTATTATATATATAATTGTTTTATAAATGAACTCATAATAATTCTCATTCGTAAAAGAGGGGGTTGTAGAAGATAAAAATTGATAAGATAAATGAGGATTTAAAAAGTTAGAAATTTGTTACGTTCTACATTTTCGGAGTTTAAAAGATTAGCCTTCAGTGTAAAGGAATAACTGAACATTCAGTAGTATGTTATAAAAAAAACTTGAAATTATGTCTGAGGTTATAGTTAAGTACAAATTAACCATTCATAAACATTGTATCGGATAATTCATTAAGTGCTTCACATTTAAATTTCTCTTAAGTGTACTTGTAATACGAAAAAAAAATGTTTAATGGTATTTGAATAAAATCACAATAAATGCGTTATTTATTTTTTGAGCTACCTATTAATCTAATATTACCTTTCTATATTTTAATGACAAGTTTTATTTACATTAATTAATATGCCATATTAATAGGAGAAATATTGTTTACTTCTTGTGATAGTGGTAATCGATTTAAAATTTTAAACTTATGAAAAAAGTTGAAAATTTTAAATCGATATTAATTCCACAGTACTAAATGAAGCATAAATTTGTACTTCTGCTGACTAAAATTGTTCAAAGCAATGTTTTTAGTGGTCCAGTTATTCTAGTTTTGTTATCTTTATTATTTTTTTTATGATATCAATAAATTATTATCGTAAAATTAGAATATTTTGTATTTAATTTTGTTTTTATTTTTTATATTTCAAGTTATAACCAGATTTTCTACGTTTTTAATTTTTCCACAGGTTTTTATTCTGGTAACCTTCACTTCAATTATTGTCTTCTAATCTATTATTGTTTCCAATCTAATTTAGATTGAAAATTTACAAACATCAGTACATTTACAAATAAACACTTTACTGATCATTTTTTACTTATACCACTCTCACAATAAAATAGCGTAGGAAGCTCAACTTAATTTTTAATTAATATGCTATTCAGTTTATAAAAACAAAATATTATTTATAGTTGATAATAACTTGTTTTTTAACTGTAATAAATGTCTGTATTTGCTTGTTATTCAAAATATTTTGGTTGAATATTCTTATTAATAAAATTATTATTGTGTAGACCTTACACTTAGTGTTATATAAAATTAGTAAATTGTTTTTTGAGTATGTTATTCGTTTACCCACGACGATATTGAGTACTGAGGATGTTAAAATATTGCGGGTTTGGTTTTTCCGTTAACATATGATTTTTTTTTCACTGATATATTATAGTGTAAATTTAAATTGTGCTATTGACTTTATTCCTCCTCAACAAAAGTGTAATGTAATTTGTTTCTTCTGATAATTTTATCCTCACGGTATTAATTAATTATTTTCATTGAATATTATCATTTCATGTTAAATAGTTCCTTTTTATTTTATTTAAATTTTATAATTTAACTGAGTTACAGCCTTTAACGAGATGGTTTTACCTCAAATTAAAAAAAAAAATAAATAAAAATGATTAATTCTTGACTTTGGAAGGAAAATTATAATTAATTTTTTTTCTCAAGAATTACAGTTGAGTTTTAATTAAATCGTACATTTTATTTTTCTCGCTCTTATACCGTTTTATTTTTACTCTTCAAAATAAAAGCCAACTGAATTTCGGGTGATTAATTATATTCGCAATTTATTTGCTAATGTAACTAATGTTAAAAGCTAAAATTTTAAAAGTTGACAAAATAGTTAGTAACGAGTTTAAGAATTTTAATAACTTATTTAAGTTTAAAGTAACCAAAATTTAATACTTCAATCATTCTGCTACTGAAATTCTGCTTTATCCTTCAATTAACTGAAATTTTTCCGTATTAATTGTCTATTGCAAAACATTTTAGAATCATCTTTTCCAATTTGCGGTTCGTTGTTACCGGAAATTTTTCGGGGTTCATTTTGGTATCTCTGTGGTTTTAATCACTTTGAAAAGAAAATCAGTGTTTTAATATTTTCCAACAGATCTGCGACATATGGTAATGCAACATAATTCTCATTTTTATTATTTTTATTAGGATGGTTGGCTGATATATTATTATAGTGTTTATGAATTGTATTTTTAAATATTTTATTTATCATATTTTCCGGATAATTATTATTTATTAATAGATCTTTTTCTTTTTTATATATATATTTTGGTTTATCTTCGGGGTTTGTAAATTTTATTACTCTGCAAGATTCTTGACTACTGATTTTTATGTGATATTGGTTGCATTGATAGGAAACTTAGGTATCTCCTTGAAGACATTAGTTTTATATACCATAAACGATACGGTGCAAATCGAAAAGAATATTAATGAGAATATTTCTAAAGAAATAAATACCTTAAAGGATAGTTTACTTACACAAATATTTGAAAGTTTTATAATTTGGGAAGAACGCAAATGTGAAAGTAGTTTCAGAATTATCAAAGAAAAAAATATTAAAAAATTCAGCCGTTTAAGAAATAGGTGCAGTAAACCTAACTTCGTTGAATATAACAAAAAAATGGATACAAAATTTATCAATATTCCAATTCTTGAATATGTAATTAAAAGTTTAGCGTTAGGACCTAAATTTGCGTTACCGCTAACGTTAAATAATCACGAGCGAGACACAGTTACACATAAACCGTTGCCAACAAAACAATTTATTATAAATATTGAAAATGCCATAGAAGTGTTGACAGTGAGGAAGAAAAAAATAAAATACATAATAATATATGCAAGGTAATACAAAAATATAAAAGTAATACTAAGGCGTGTAATAATAAGATCAAAATGAGAATATTCAATAACTACATAGTAAATGCGGAAGCGGAAAAAAATAATAAAAAATGTCTTTATAAACGCATCAAAAACAAAAAATTCATACAAGCGATAAAATCACAATACTTAAATAAAACAGTTATTATGGGCAATAAAGATTATTCAACAAAAATGAAAAATATGTTAATTAACAAAACCACATAAAGAAAAATAAAATAGGGATCCGACCAATAAATTACAGCTACATAATAATAAAATAGCCAAAAAGTTTTCTGTACATGGGTATATAAAGAAAGAAGAAGAGAAACTGATAAGTATCGACACCAATAAGAATCTAGGATGTGATAAAATTACATAAAAATGATTATCCTGTAAGGCCTATAATAAACTGCATACAAAGTCCGACGTACAAGCTATCCAAATTTTTGGTTAAAATATTACAACAAATAATCGGAAAAAATAAACACATCAAAAATTCATGGGAATTTCACACGTTTATTAATAAGCAAATACCCACATACCACAGATTAATAATAAAATAGCTATATTTTATATATTATTACGTTTAAACCACAATTAATAATTTTATACTGCTGAATAGTACATTGTATTATTAGTCATTTCTTTCTTTCCATAAGTGTATGTATCAGAAATTCTTAATGAAATGTTGTTTAGTAGTTCTCCTTTAAAGTACAATTATTATTAAACTTCATTTAATAGATAAAAATGTTCAAATATTTTTTATTTTTTTCCAAAATATGACACAGGTTTTTTTTTATTGTAACATTATTTTACAAATTGCATAGATAGTGGAATTAAAAAACGTGTAATTAACAAAAACCACGAGATAAACCTACCTGCATGTTTAATTTACGTATTATCAAAATATAAAATGTAGATATTAAAAAGGGAACGCTTTATATTTTAACAGACCATTAAACTTATCAGACTTAACGGACAACATTCAACCAAACTTCACAGACGTATTAAGATAGTAAAAGTGATAGAGTAATTCACTAGTATTACTTTTACGCTCTTTTAAATAAAAAAATGTTTTGTTATACGTATTGCGGGGGTATGGAGATAATATTCTTGTATCACTAATAAAAACAAATGAAAACTCTTTCAAACCTTCCGGTAAAATTTTCTCAGTTTGATCACCGAGTCTCCATTTATTTTCATTTATGTATCTAATCATACATTACATTCTGATTTAAAATATCCTTTAAAAGAATTATATTCAAGAATTTTCACTGAACTACCTGTTAACTAAAATCAACTGGTCAATTGAGAAGCAAATCCAAAAAACTCTACGAAAAAATTGAAAAGAAGATAGAGCAGTTATCTGTCATCTCAATTGGCAATAAGAAATAAAAACTTTTTTTGATATGTTAGTTTCTGCTCTGTGGTGTAGTTCTGGATCGAAAACGCATCGTTAATGCACGCATATTTATACTTATAAAAACTAAAAGTTCTCATACATTAATAGAAATTAATAATTTTAAGATGTACTCTATTTCTTTTAAATATAGACTTCATGAGAAAAAACTTTTCACCAATACAGACAGCAGACAAAACCGCACTCTTATCTTAGCGGGAAGTACAGAGTGATTCAAAGAAACGGGAAATTTTGAAAATTGTGTTGGTAGCCGTGGGCGATTGGTAACACTTGATAAGTGGCGCCAGCCTCTCTAACCTAACCTGCCATTTAGTTGTCATGGATCCTTGGAGTGGTGCGCAATGTGCATTTGCTATCAAAGCGGTTTACAAAAACAATGACAGTATGGAGGGAGCGCGTAAAGAATTTCGCCGTCATTTTAATCTGGGATGGCACGACCGTGTTCCATCAGCACATGCAATTAAACATGGATATCTAATTTTGAGGACAATGAAAAAGAAACCTCCAGGCCGTGAGCGAACCGTCCGTTCATCACAGAATGTTCAAGCTTTACAAGATGCTGTCACACGAAGTCCACATCGGTCAATCCGTCGTCTCTTAGCATCTTTACAATTGCATAGTTCAAGTGTTCGAAGAATGTTAGCGAAGGACTTGCAATACCATCCATACAAGTTGCAGATCGTCCAGGAACTGAAACCGAACGATGCAGTTGTGCGAGCACAATTCTGTAATGTAATGTTTCAGAAGATAAATGATAACGAAGAGTTTGTTCACGAACTGTGGATGTCAGACGAAGCGCATTTCCACCTCAGTGGATTTGTTAACAAGCAAAATTTCAGATACTGGGCACAAGAAAATCCTACGCAGCTACACCAGCGTCCGTTGCACAGCCAGAAAGTGACCGTGTGGTGTGCTATGTCATCTTACGGTGTTATAGGCCCTTATTTTTTTGAGGATGACGACGGTCTTGCGATTACAGTGACGTCGGTTCGTTACGTAGTCATGCTTGAAACCTTTGTTGTGGAACAACAAAAGAGATTTCCACCAATTTTTAACACAGCCTGGCTTCAACAAGACGGAGCAATGTCACATACTGCACGAATATCGATGGCAGCTGTACGCCGATTGTTTGGACAACGTGTCATTTCACGAAATGGTGATATTAGATAGCCTCCCAGATCGCCTGATCTGCTTTTAAGGGGTCACCTTAAAAGAAAGGTGTTCCACAGTAGATCTGCTACAACGGAAGAACTGAAGGCAAAGATCCGAGAAGCAATTGCGGAAATTCCAGTTGAGAGGTTACGTCAAACCATGAACAATTTAACGAAGAGACTTCGTGAGTGTTTACGTAGAAGAGGAGGTCACCTGGAAGATATCATCTTTAAAAAATAAACTAAAATGTATGTATCCTAAAAATGGCAACATTTGTACAATTACATGAAATAAAATTCATTTTCTAAAACAAATTTTTCATTAACGTTATTTAATTTTTAAAATTTCCCGTTTCTTTGAATCACTCTGTATATATGGCTCTATGAGATTCTCTGAATAGTTTCTTTAAACAAGATTATGTTTTTCTAACGCACATTCATATCCCTTTAATATTTATAGCAATTTCTGATGAATATTCAGGTTGGATGTTTCTTTTTTTTAATTTTATGGTAATAATGATTTAACGGAATATCTTTTGAATAAATATTTTTGATATTTTATTTGAAAAAGTAGCAAAACAGAATGATGCATAAAAAAATTATTTTCACTCATCACGCTTACTCTTTTGATGTTCCTAAAATAAAATTTGAATATACTAATTTTTTTATCCTTCTTCTTTTTCCCCGGGCCGGATCCTGCAGTTAAGTATTACACAACCCAGGAGAGTATATTTTACTCTAACGGGCCTCCACGTCTCGGCCCGCCGGTCGGATCTCACTTTGCGACCGCCTCAAACTCCCAGAGTAGGATCCACCAGGTCCGGCTATGCCATCCCTGGGTCCCCACTGCGGAGCCGGGACTCGGTCTTTATGTCAATGTCTCTAACCAAACTATACGCTCAAGACTATACACTATACACGACTATATACACTATATATATACTATTCAAGACTATACACTAATACCTCAAGACTATACGCTCTTAGACGAAAGCATGAGAACAAAATATTGGATCCCCAAGGAGGAACTCATTGGATATCTATAAACAGAATATTTATGGTTTATCATGTTATGTATATTTTTTAAAATAAACTTTTTACCATATTATAGAGATCAAAGTTTGATGGCACTTACACTTTTATCATTTCAAACGAATCATTAAATCTGAAAAAAATTTGTACATTAAATGCCACAATCCAAAGGTAGAATAATTCATCATACAACTTATAATTTAATACTGTACTGAAATATTGTCGTATTCCCAAAATTAAAAAAGAAACATAATATTAAAATAATTAAATAATTAGTTCACGAGTAGCAACATGCATAGGTAGAATAAAAATGCAAAAGGTATCAGGTGAAGGGAATTCCGTGGCAGAAGGATGTGTCTTCGCCTTTTATCCGGAAGGTTCTGAGTTTCAATCCAGGACTGACGTGAAATTTCTCACACTCTACAAATAATACATATATTCCAACACATAAACCCGTTATCATGCAAGATGAATTACATCATATATAAAAAAATAAAAATTACCGTCAATTCTGCTTGTCCGTTGAAATTTCGATCATGTTCTCTATAATGAGCACAATCGGGGAAAAAATTGTGATGTAAAGTAACAATACTGTTACAAATTATGCAGATTAAAGAATCATAAGGTGTTATGTGAAATCCATGATTATTCTTGGACTCCAAATGCAGACTTCTTTACGAATTATACCTTCCACAGATGAGGCAGAGATTGTTTTTCAGACAGTTCAGATTTAAATCTGAATTTATTTTTAACTAACATTTGTCAGAAAGAAAAAAAAAATTTAATTAATGGAAAAGAGAAAAAAGTCTTTACTTGAATAGAAATAACGAATCTAGAAAAGGGAATTTTTTGTTAGAATTGTCACAGATCTGTTATTAATTTATTTTGCTATTTATCTTGCTGGGTTTGTTTATAGAATAAAAATAATTAATACTATTGACCTGATTGGATTATTTAATTGTGCATTAAGAGTTTTAGATGACGTAGGTACACTTTTTTTTCTCAGGATTATTATTTTTAATAATTCTGTATTCTTGCACGAAATATTTTTGCAATTCAGGTCAAACGCTCAAGAATATAAGTTCAATAATTTTTAGACTAAATTACAAAATGTAATTTGTTCCAGGAAGAAAAGGTGCGCTTACTTTACTATTGATTATTAAGAGAAATTATTCAGGATAATTATTAAAATTCTTTCTTTTTTTAACGACGAAAAAACGATCTATTTGTATTTATTTGATCTATAACTCAAATTTGTAGCTAAAAAATTTGTATGAAGACAACATATTTCTGATCTACTGAATTGTAAAGTTAGAATTTTTCTGAAGTATTAAATTTTACATGTTGAATTCACTAATATTTTTATTAATACAATACCGTTTTCCGCTGATTTTTTCTTACGCTAAAAATTTAAAACAAAAATTAAATTTTATATTAAAATATTCTTTACTTTAAGCTTTAAAGAACAAAACAATTTGAAAGTTCAAAGTTCAAAGTAGTATAACGAAATATATTTAAATAATGATGGTCTTTTTTATAATTTTTTATAAAGGCTGTGCCGATAAAAGGCTAATTGAAAATGTGAATTTCTTTATTCACAATCGTAGAAGAAAAGTATAATAATAAATTATCAAAATCGTATAAAAATACGACTAAATAATGTTCTTTAGTCAGAGTTTTTCTAAAATGGTGGGCTGGCTATATTATTTCGAATTCTACTTGTAAAACTAAACGAAAAATATTCTTAAATGGCTTTTCTTGATTTTCCTTCGTTTAGAGACGAAAACATATTTATTGTTATAAGCTCTACCGATACAAATTATAGTCGACTTAAGTTTGTAATCCTGTTCCTAAAGAAGTTAAGATAAATCGTACTTATATCGTTATATTCTTTCTTTGACTTAGCCATTGAATGGTTTGATATTGTTACTGACACTTTTCTGCTCTTTTTTCTGAAACATAATTACGCCTATCTACTTCAAATATTCTAATTTTTATCTTTCTTTGCATTCCCTACTATTTTTACTTCCTAATACTTTTAAATTTTACTAATAATGAAGTTATTCATAGCGCTCAATTTTTAAATTTCTCTCTTCTCCTATCAGTCTTAAAAACGCCTTTTATTTTTAATTTATTACACAATATAACGTAGTGAACACATATTTTTATTAACATCTTTTTCCTAAGTAGACTGTAAGCAGGATTTCTTTAAAAGCTAGAATTCGATACATAATCATTTAATATGTAATAGACACACACGAAGCACGTGCACGCTCTCACACACGCCCGCGCGCGAGCGCGCAATCATACTCTTAACAGTTATACTACAAAGGTATTTGGATGGTTGTGTTACGTTATTTAAATTAATATTTATCTTGTAAAATTGTTATAATTTTTATTTTAAAAATATTAACCGTTCTCGTTTTGTTTCAGGTAAGTAGAAACGTTTTGCTGATGATGTGTTATCATTGCCAGTAAGTAGTTTTTAATTATTTTTTTACAACTTTAATTTTCACACGCTTCACATCATTTATTGAACAAATTTTGATTTATTAAACAGCCTGTTGTTATTATGTATACAGGAATATAAAATGAAGCTTAATAAAAAAACGAGCATGTCAGTTATTCTGTCTATACTGATAAGATTAAAGTTAAAATGTTGATTTCGTAGTCGGATTAAGAAATTGTGGATGGTGTTACTTTTTTCCCCAGCTTACTTTTCTGTTTTCATTTAGTGGTTTTGCCTTTGTTATGAAGAGAATCTTTACGTTTCAAACTCATCAGCAAGGAAATTGAGCGCAATTTCCTTGCATGTAGTTGCATGTAATTTTTTGCATGTAGTTGGGTTCTATCCTCTTTAAAATATCCTAGATCGGACACTGTGAAGCACACGATTATTCTTATTGCGGTTCTGCGGTTCGGCGATCACTTCTTATTGTCAATAATATCCCAGACATTCGTTCAACAATTAATGATATTTTGGTTCTAGGTTATCACTGTAAGTATTTTAATTCTCCAAATAAAATGAAAATGAATTTACTTGCTTTAACAGCCTACAGTTGCATTACTAACGCTCAATTTTAAGAAATAATGGAAGAAATAGATTAAATTGATAGTCAGTTCCTACAAGGTGATTAATTTTTTGATGTAATTCCTTTTTTAAATTTCTGTTTTTTTTTTCGATTGTTCATAAATTATTCAATAATTTTACAAAATTTTACGGAAGAACTAAATATTATTATAAACGGAAGCTGTTAGCTGTACGAGTGGAATGAGTTTGTTTTGGTAGAAATTTTAACACAAAAAATCTGTCATTATTTGAATTTAAAAATTCAGATTAATATGGTTTTCACCTACATCATATGTTATTTTGTATGGCATTTGTTCAATAAAAACGTTTTATCAAAACGGATGAACCTAGGCTATGTTAAATGAAATAAATGTGGGAGTATTCGCAATATTCTTCTCTATTTTATGTAAAATAGTTTTTCAATATTTTTCAGTTTTAAATTATAACTGTAATAGCAAGTCAGTTGTCCTAAATTCATAACTTATTTATCAGTGAATAAGAAGTGGTATTTACCCATTTAAATCCCTAATATTCTTAATAATTAAACCGAAACGTTGTCGGATATCGTTTTCATTAAACATGCATTCTGAATCCTTATTAATATCAAACAAAGGAAAAAACACCTGTAAAAAACAAACATTAATAAAACTGATCATGAAACCGACATAAAATCCTAAAGCTTTTAATATCGATTAAAAATATTACCAGTTACATTGTTATTTAGTTATAAAAAAGTTGAAATTTAAAAATGTATTAAAATTATCTGTACGTTTTAATGTTTATTATGTTCGTCTTTAAAATTTTATTTTCCTAGTGACGTAATTAGAAACTCCGTAAAACTTATCCTAGATAAAACCATGACAATATTAAGTTTTCTTTATCCCTCGCTATCTTGAAAAAATTATTTATTCAATTTTTTGAAAAAAGTAACGATACAAAAATTTGTGTAAAGAACATAAAATTAAAAAGTTTTTTTTTCAACAAAATGAGAGTACAACTTGTCGTCTAGGAAAAATAATTTAATAAATTATCTTTGTTTTTTACGAATATCTATTTATTCTACTCCGTGGGAAAATGAGAAACGTACGTCTATTCAAAATTTTCCAATCGACTGTGGCTCGGAATGTTTAAACTCTACTTTAAACTTAGGTTCGTATAAATGTTTACCGGCAGAAAGAATTTACTGTCACCTTTCGAGAAGATGATAGATATTATCTACTTATTAGCCTGAAAGTGCTTTGAGCTCACTAATGATGTCATTAGCTACTATATAAAATATATTTGTAGTATCAGGCTAAATTTTAAATCTATGTGTATATTCAGCCTTAATTTTTTTCGATCGATTTATAATTCGATTTTACAGTGAGAAGGAAAACGTCTGGAAAGATTATCAATTGCGTTCCAAAATTAATGTGAATGTAGCCATATTTAAGAAAAAAATTATGTCAGGATAAAAAATTAAATAAGTATGATATAACAATCCGTATATTAATGATAAAGTCAAATGTTTATCTGTCATTTATAAATTCATGGAAAGATATGATGCAGGTTAAATACATTTATGGCTATATTAATACTTTTTTTTTCGAAACTGAAATTTTAACGAATTTTAACATATTTATGAAGTTGAGTTGGCAAAGAAAAAAAAAAAAATACTCAGATCACAGAAATCCTCTATAATAGCCTGTTTTAGATATTTGTTTCTTATTTGCATTCAAACTACACACAAACTTTAATACTTAAATATTCCTTAAAATAATTTAAAAATTATATAATATAAATAACAGCAAGTACTTGCAAAAACGAGTTGTCATTCCATTTACAAAGCTGATAAAAAATGAACAGGAAGTCCCACCAATTCCTAAGAAGGGAGGTACTTGTTCTTTCTCAATAGTCATTGAAGTAGGAATGTGGCTATGATCGATTTATGTGCACTGCTCATTCCACATTTATATGAAAGCTGCAGCTAGCAATATTAAAAACTAGTTACACAGGCGAACGTTATATATTAAGCAATTAAAGCATAACGATTGTATGATTATTTTTCTGTTATTATTCGTATTTCAAACACGTATGTAATTATAAATTAAATTTTCAAATCATACTGCGCTGAAAAAATACGCGTTTTTCAAATAATCATTCTAATCAAGGATTTAATTATATTTAATCTTTGTTAATATAAATGAATTATACGCACGAAAAAACACAGTACCACACAGACTACACATTCACAGCAAAATTAAGCCAATACTGCTTGCTTCATTCATTGTTTTAACAATTTTTGAATGTCTGAACCGGTTAAGAGATGATAAGTCATTGAGAGTTGTTAATAGACAACTACAGACAATAATAGACAACCCAGAGAAATAACGGGGGTTTTCCAAAATTACACACATTTTTAGGTTAACCTTGTCGAGCTTTGCCGAGATCTCGGCTGGATTATGTTTCAGTTGTTTATTCCTTGTGTTACTCCTTCAACTTTCTCCAAATTACTACAGATACCTTTTTGATGTAGATCTGTAGTAAGCGATTAACCAGATCAATTAATAATGGCTACATAGATTATAATATAGTCGCAACTCCACTATCCTATACTACTGCTTATAGAAGTTGCCTTCTCGGTTATTTAAATGAGCGTTCCAATTTTAAAGGTGCTGCATTTATTTGAATTTAGAATATTACTTCTTTATAATTGGTCGCAAACGGCCTACTTCGTAAATCGTTCGTCAGTGAATTTTCCCAACTTAAAAATTTCTGTCACTAGATTTTTTTCACGAGTTACCTTACGTAATAAATATTGATTATCATATGTACCGGCTGGAATTTTCAAAGCTTTTTTACCTGATAAATCCAGTTGTAGTAATTTATACTAGCCCGTCCAAACAATCCGATTCAGTCGGATGTGGTTTGTAGCCGGTCAGAGTTTATATGTTCGGTCTATCTCATCAAACAGCGGACTAACTGCTGAGCAATATGTCGTGAGGATGGCCTTATATCATATCTGGATCGAATACCGCTACCCTATAGTGTATTTCAGTAAATATACGGAAATGCTATCTGATGTATTTTGTACATCCATTAATTACGGAGAATTAGATAAGCTTATTTATTGTTATCTATCAGTAAAATTTCGACTTCGATTTAGAAATTTAGGGATTAGAAATAGTATAAAACCGGTTAAATGGGTGATTGCAAATAAAAACGTAATAGCTATACTTAGAGTTTTAATTTTAATCGGTTTAGTAAATTAGTAATTTAGTTTTGTTTTTGTTTTTTGTTCTGAAATAACCCTCTTTGATAATCTTCGATTGAAATCGCATTGAAATATACGATAAAAAGAAATAAATGTAAAAATTAATTCAAGCAAATAGTACTCGTAAGTTATGTTGTCACCTGCGATAGACTTTTATTCTTAGAATATAATATAGGAAAAAGATTATGAAGCAAACGGAAAATGGGATTTAAAGAAAATTTACTTTTTCTTGAAAAATTCTTCCAGATTAAAAAAAATTATAAATCCTATTTTTTTGTATGAAACCTTTTAAAATTTTACGCTATATAGATTTATAGTACACAAGTTTAAAAATGACTGCGAGCGCGTGACTGCTGTATATACGATTTATTTTAACTACCAACATACGAAACTATAGCAGATCAGTAATAGTAATGACGATGATGAAGGAAAATATCCCGAAGGAATGAAGGAAAAAGTCGAGCTGAAGGTGTTCGATATAGAAAAAGAGATAATCTATCGAAATCATTTGGTTTCATATTAATGCACGAAGTATTAATCTGAATCTTTTTATACTATTGTTTTACTTACATTTACAAAATTATTATTTTTTTAATTTTGCTTTTTTTTAGTACTCAGAATATGTTGCCTCGGAATCATAATTTTAAACCTGCCATTTTCTTAACCATTCTTCTAGTCTGAAAAAATCGCCATTGCAAACATATTTATATTCATTGTCTTTTTCATTATGAATATGCGTTGAAAAGGGAAAAGAAAAACAATCTTCATTAAGTATTCATAAAATATTCAATAATTTCACAAAGTTGTATTATATTGATTACTTTAGTGAGGTCAAGGAATTTTATTTTACTGTCGATGACAATGCCTGATGAATCGATGACAAATATTACTGGCGATAAAATTCAGTTTTAAATCGGACTGTGGTGCGTGAAGTTATGTTAGTGTAAGTGTATTGCAATCATTTCGTTAGCCACGAGGCTGCCAATTCTTATTTAGATTCTGTAAATCCACACATTATTCTCACATAGATACCACATTGACTCATTTCTTTAATTTGTGCAAAATATTATTTTGTGGCATTTGGGGATAAAAATTATTATTTTTTTTTTATATTTCTATTAAAGTTTTTCTACTTTATGTTGCTTATTGTATGAATAATGATTTGTGTTGCTTAATTTATGTTGCTTTTTTGTATGAATTTACAATGAAAATACTGTAATATTAATTAATTGAATAAATTCTTACGTGAAATGAGAGCTTTAAAAATATAAATAAATTATTTATTAAAGATGATAACAATTAAAAATGTAATTTAACCTAAAATATAAATGATTTTCTTAATAATGTAAACTTTTTTTTAGAGGAAATTGTTTATAATTTCAAAACGTGCAGGTTATAATAAATAAACGTACATTTAATATGTACATATTATTTTTATTTATTATGTATTTTAATAAATAATAATTAGTAAATGTAATTTGTTATATATTAAATAATAAAATAATTTAAGAATTTTATACAATCTTAATATTTTAAGAAATCTTTTTATTTCTAGTTTTTAAAACAGGTTATTTTGTGATTATCGTTGAGTTTTCAGTTTAAGTAAATGTAAAATATTATTGTTATTATTATTGATCTAAGATATTATTTTTATAAAAAAAGATTTAATTAAACAAATTAGGTAATGATAACTATGATAAGACAACCTTAAGGTATACTTACAAGAAAAAGAATGTATTTATAATTTTATTATACTTCTAAATTGTGTTAGGTCATTAAAAGAAGAATATAATGTACTGCAAAAAATGTAAGGTTTTAAATATTTAAAGTAAATAGATTTTAGTAATTAATAAAATACTGAAAACTAATTACGCAATACTTACACCATTTTTGCATAAAAATGCCATGAAGTATCTGTTAAGTTTTAAAATAAAAATAATTCCTGTATTGTTATTTTGTTCTATCCAAGGATTAGAACTCGAATAACTACAAGAATATATTTTTATATAAGTCTAGTCTCCCAAAAATATTTTTTCAAGATGGGTGATGATTTGAAATCTATTAAAGAATTACCAAGTAGTACGATTAATGAGAATGCTAACGAGGCTACAATAGAGAGACCGAAATCATTGAATGATGTAGAAGAAGAAAAAGAAAATCCTTTACTAGATAGAAAACTTAGTTTAGGAGCGGTTTTAGAAGGTCTTTTTAAGCATTACGAAGAGAATAACGGCAAATTACAGGGAGAATTTAATTTCGCCGAGCTTACACCAAAATCTCATAGATCGTCCCGTCTCGTAATTCGTGAAGAAGATTCTGGAAACAATGCTGCCCTATCTGCTTCAACCAGAAGTGATACACCTTTCACCAGGAATGCTTGGGATTCTCAGAGAAAAATTATCCGACCTCCGAGGTAACAGTTCAAAATTTACATTACGATATTTTTGTTATTTGGTAGTAATTAATTTTATATGAAAGTTTTGTTTTTGTTTTTTGCTCTGAAATAACCCTCTTTGATAATCTTCGATTGAAATCGCATTGAAATATACGATAAAAAGAAATAAATGTAAAAATTAATTCAAGCAAATAGTACTTCTACGGAAAATACCATTTGCTAAGTAATTTAACTATTTTTTAATAGTAGTATTAAATCTATGTTCTGTTTATTTGTAAAAGATTTTTTTAAAAGCGTATTTAAATTTTTTGTATAAAAGAAAAGTGTTGTATCAAAATTATAATGTTAAAATGTTATAATAATAATGCTATAAATTATAATCGTATTACCTGAAAATTGTATTTATTTAGCTTCATGAATACGATTTTGCACTTAAATTTGTATCTATAATCGCTGATGAATTAAAAAACTGATCGCAGGAATCAAGAACCAAAAGTTTTTCTTCAAGAAACAAAGATCCCGGTGGATTATCACTATCCGCCGCTGTGGTTTAAAGTAAAATTTTAAATCATCAGCAATTTTCGGTGGTAAAAAGAGAAGGTTTTTATTGCTAATACCCAGCAAAATTAACAGGGTTCTAGCAATCCTGAAAGACATTTAGAACAAATTTTTAATGTGGGATAAAAAGAGTTTTATTTTTTCAGAAAATGGTGTACGATTTTATTTCGGTATTTTTTTAATTAGTGCATTCTGTTGTTAATTCAGAGATATTTTCGCAAATCGATTTTTAGGTTGTTAAGTTTGTTCATACCTAAAAAGATCGCCTAATTTTCAGTCATTCCTTAAATTCAGTCGATTTCTAAATTATTACATTATATAATTTATAATAATACGTTCATAATATAATTCGCCGAGTTAATCTAATGGTTAAACTCCTCATCGCAAAATTAGCTAATTTTGGAAGTCGAGAATTTTAAGATTCGAGTCTTTGTAAAGGCAGTTGCATTTATATGGATTTTAATGCTAGATTGTGGATACTGGTGTTCTCTTTGGTGGTTTCTTTTTCTTTTTCTTGTTTAGCCTCCGGAACCACCGTAAGGTATTACTTCAGAGAATAAATAAAGATGATATGTATGAATCTGAATGAAGTGTAGTCTTGTACAGTCTCAGGTCAACCGCTCCTGAGAACTGTGGTTAATTGAAACCCAACCACCAAAGAACCTTTACTAGGATACCTACCTTTACTCTCTTTGGTGGTTGGGTTTCAATTAACTACACGTCTGAGAAGTGGTCGACCTGAGTCTGTTCCAGACTATGTTACATTACATTGCAGTTACGTCAGCCCTCGCTAAGTTACTTGCCTATACACACTCCCTTAGACACGGCAGTAGCGCCGCTAGGTAGCAGTACTAGATAGTGCTAGTAGCGTACAAAAATTTGATAATGTACTTGAAATAATAAAATTTAAAAAAAAATTTACTACAGCTTGTTTTAATGGTAAATGATCTGATGTAAATGAATGTACTGAAGCTGAAATAATTTTTTTAATTCCCATCAATTCATTAAAAAAAATAATCAAATTATTAGTTTGCAAGATATTATAACTTCTAATGAAACACAAAAAACTCGAACAGTAGGTAAGTGTTGTAAATGTGGCAACAAAGATTTGTTACATAAAACAGAAATAAATTCGACTGGAAAAAATTTTATTCTACAATTACAGCTATTTGAATTAATTGATGGAGAAATAAAAAATCATCATTTAAAGTCATTTAAAAATAATATAAAAAGTTAGTAATAATATAAAAGCACACTATAGCTCACGGATACGATAAAAATTGAGGGCTACACTTACAAAGTAATAAGTGCAATATTACATCACGGATCTTCGATTCGTGAAGGTCATTATACTAGTTTAAAAAAAAAAGAAAAATGTAGTATGAAGTGAATGATATTATCAACAAAAAAAACTCGCCGAGAATTTAAAAAAAATGTATGTTTGTTCTAGAAAGGCAAAAAGTTTTAATAATAAATCCATAAGATAACAATCAGTAATTAATAAAAAATAAAAGAATAATCTAACAATATCCAAAAAAAGTACAATGTAATTGTAAACCGTACGGTAATAGTCTCGCAGATATCATTTCTCCACTAGACCAACCCATGGACTAGTCTGGTGATCGGCTGATTTCGAAGTCGAGAGTTCTAAGGTTCTAATCCTAGTAAAGGCAGTTATTTTTTTTACAGATTTGAATACTAGATCGTGGATACCGGTGTTCTTTGGTGGTTGGGTTTCAATTAACCACACATCTCAGAGATGGTCGACCTGAGACTGTACAAGACTACTCTTCATTTACACTCATACATATCATCCTCATTCATTCTCTGAGGTAATCCTGACGGTAGTTTCGGAGGCTAAACAGGAAAAGAAAAAGATATTATTTCTTCCGCTCAAAAAACAAACATTTCTGCAATATAATACTGTTTTTAACAAAATGATACTGATATAAAAAAAGGTAAGACGCTACATTTCTGTTATCGAAATCTGTTATTAATTTAGAATTAAAAAAAAAAGTACATGTTAAGTATAACATGTACTTATCTAATAAACAATAGATAATAATAATGGATAATAAACAATGTTTAACCGTTCCATATAATATGTAAAAATAGAAAAATTTGTTACAAAACTCTTAACGGCTCCATTTAATTTATATGTAATACATATCACATTTACAGAAATAATACAATTCTTATGATTATTCGTTGTTTAATAGATGAAATCGGACTGATCGGATCGGTAAGAGTTTTGTAACAAATTTTTCTACTTTTTGCTTACTATAAGGAACGCTTAAAAATTGTTTATTGTCTATTATTGTATATGTATTGCCTATTAAATATACTTAACATGTACTTTTTTTAGACAAAATTCTAAATTAATAACAGTGTTTGATAATAAAAATGTAGTGTCTTACCTTTTTTGACATCAGTATCATTTTTTTAAAAACAGTTTTAGTTATATTACAGAAATTTTTGTTCTTTGAACGGAAGAAATGATATCTGTGAGATTCTTGTCGTACGGTTTACAATTTCATTGTAATTTTTTTGGATAGTAATTCTACTTTTCTGGTAGTAATTTGTACAAGTTTTATAAGATTTGCACTAAAAGCAGTAATTTTTTTTATAAAAAGTTTGAAGATCTATTTTTAATGATCTAACCGAAATAAATAAATGAGTTTAACTTAATGAAAATGGAATATTCATTTGATTTCCTAAAATGTTAACATCAGGTAGGTCAATACAGCAATCTGCTGTTAAACAAGTAATGGCAAATCTAGAGAACGCCTTCAAAATAGTGTGTATACGTCTTGGATAGCACAAGGCAAAAATATTCTCTGTACAGTGGCGCTGCATGATGTTATCTTGTTGAATTATCTTTTACGTGAAGTAAATAACTTCAATGTTGGTAATACAGATTTTTGTTATACGTCTTAAACTGTTGACCCTGGACTAACTAGTGACTTGCGGTTTCACATTTTGAT
Organism: Lycorma delicatula; assembly: GCF_047948215.1. Classification (NCBI taxonomy): domain Eukaryota; kingdom Metazoa; phylum Arthropoda; class Insecta; order Hemiptera; family Fulgoridae; genus Lycorma; species Lycorma delicatula. The sequence continues at coordinate 217,990,041 of NC_134455.1, forward strand.
TACATTTGACGTCCGCTTATAAATATTTATATGCTTGTTTGCTGAAAAATAAAAAGTTTATTATTTTGTATTTAAACAGCATAATTCCTTTTTTTTGTTATTATTTTTATGTTCATAAAAAGAAGAAAATAATCAAAACTTTATATCTTGTGCTTTTTTCTATAAAATTAATCCACTTTGATACGCATCGATTTCGGTATTAGAAGATTAACAGAAAGTTTGACTAGAGACAGTTTTATACTATAGACAATGCATAAAAGGCAGGTAGAGAAAGAAATTTTTATTTCTTCACATTTTATTTGATTGAATCACACATTTTTTCTTCGAGTAACAGTAATATTTCTTAAACCGACTCTTAATTTACGAATTCGAAAGACGTATCATCTTTCTCATATTGGTGTAACCGCTTAATAAGTGATTATTAATCTCTCTTCCTTGGTTTCCATTTCAAACAGGAAAAAAAGCAGTCGTAATAACAGTAAAGCTACTGAATTTTATTATGCAGAAAATGATTGCAAATAATGTTTTAAGTTTATGTGATTAAATTAGTTATAAGAACTGTACAGATAAATTTTTTAACTGACAGATTATAATAGTGTGTAAATCAGATAGAAAAGTTTTTCCCTGCTTTAAATCTTAGTTTCCGAGAGTGAACTGAGACAGTATATTATACTATAATTCATGGGTCCTATAGAAAGTGTTAATCTTTTATTGCTTTAAAACACCTGTCCCAATGTTAAGTATGGCTGTGAAGTGTGTAATCACCTAAAATACCAGCAGCCTAATCAGAGTCCCTTCTCTGAGAATAATGATGTTCACTATACACAGCTATTCCCTGTGGTGAAAAGAGCGAAGATATCAAACGTATTTCATTGGTGTTAAGACACCGATGTGCAAAAGTATACTCTACCATTTCTTTAGTGAAATCCGGCATATACAATGAACAGCAATATAATTTTCAGAGGTGAAAAGCATCGTCTCTGAGAATTGTAAAAAAACAAAAGTCATAAAGAATAAGGGGAAAAGTTTCAAGTAACCTGATTTTACCTACAACCCTTTGTTTATGGCACCTGACAGACACTTTACACTTTTCATGCTATTAACTTTATGGTGGGTTTATAAAACAAATTAAACAAATGGGTGGTGGGTTTAACAAGTTAAACAAATTAGGTACTCTTCGTTTATTTTTATACCGTTGAGAGTTTTTTATTTTTTTTTATAATGTTTGCTATTTTCTTATAGCTACTGATGATGGTTCAAACCGTGCAATTAGAACTTGACTTTTACTTTATGTTAGCTTTTTCATGAACGTGCTTTTAGTGTTTTTATTCTAACAATAGTACACTATAGCTCATTTTGTATATGTAATTAAATTATATTGCAGCCTTATTGGAAAAAAATATATTTCCATCATATTCATAATACTCCGTATTCCTGACTGTTCACCACTACCGTACTTAATATGAGTAACTCTTTTACGCTTATATTAACTATAGAACTTTTCTATTTCTATTACCACCATATCCATTAATTAAGCTCAAACGTAATCTTACATGATTACGTTTGAGTTATAATTTTAATTTTCAATTATTTTCCATTCTTTCCTTTTTTTTCCATTGTATAATTAATTTTTAGATTCTTTTATGTATAATATTTAGCTTCTTGTTCATGTCAGTTTTTATTTGAGTACGACATATCTGGAAAAAAGTGAACTTCCGGTTAATTGATTAATTAGTGTGTTTACACGATACATTTAGTAAAAATACTATAAATTTTCGTATAAATCGGTTAAAAATAATCTAAATTTTATTTTAATTACTATACTATTTTTCTCAATTATATTGATTACACTGATAAACATAATTTTTTTTTCCTAATATGCGATACATGATTTTAATCTGCGTTTTGATGCAGAAAACGAATATGAACTCAGAATCTTTCTATCACCCACCATTTTTGAAAAAGTTTTAAATTTTAATTAAAGGATTTTTTCTTCAGGGTAAGACGTGGGCTCCTCATATATTATGCACTAATTGTTCCGTATATTTAAGAGGTTGGCTGAAAGGTACAGGGAAGGCTTTCCCATTTGGTGTACCTATGGTTTGGCGAGAACCAAAGGATCGTGTAACCGATTGTTACTTTTGTTTAACAAGTGCGTCTGGAATTTTTAAAAAATCTTAACATACTGTAAAATATCCTTCATTGCAATTTTCAATCAGGTCTGTACCTCACAGTAAAATTATTGCAGTTCCTGAGCCACCTGTGAATGTATATTTCGAAAGCAGCGATGAAGAATCACGGAGTACTGAAGAAAACAATGATTTTGATTTTGAATTATCTTACAATAAGCCACATCTATCACAAGGTAAATTAAATTACTTGGTTAGGGATTTAAATTTATCAGAAAATCAAGCTGAACTGTTAGGATGAAGAATGCAAGGTTGAAACTTATTTTTAAAAATACAAAAATTTCGGGCTTTCGAAGCCGTCAAAAAGAACTTTCTCAGCACTTTATTGATGAAAATAATTTGGTTTATTGGATAAATATTGATGAGCTTATGTTGTACTTATATTGTTGAGCTTATGTTGGACAAGTTTATAAACCAGAGGACTGGCGCATTTCCATAGATTCGTCCAAGTATAGTTTAAAAGTGGTTCTGCTACAGAACGATAACAAATATTCTTCGATAATAATCGCTTATGGTATTAATTTGAAAGAGACATATGATATGGTGAAAGAAGTTCGTGAAAAAATAAATTATAAAAAACATAGCTGGAACATATGTGGTGATTTGAAAGTTATAGCTACTTTGTTATCCATGCAGTTAGGCTATACTAAGTACATGTGTTTTCTTTTGGAATGGGACAGCCGAGATAGGGATAAACAGAATGTTACCAAAGAGTGGAAGAAATGGGACAACTTAACTCCAAATGGGAAAGATATTCTTCATGAGCCCTTACTTAACCCAAAAAAATTTTTTTACCCCCTCCCAATATCAAGCTAGGACTAATGAAAAATTTTGTAAAAGCAATGAAGAAGGATAGTCCCGGATTTTTGTAAATCAGGCAGAAATTTCCGAATGTAAGTGAAGGAAAAATTAAAGAAGGAATATTTGTTGGTCTCAAATAAGAGAGTTGGTCAAAGATGATGAATTTAACTCAATGTTAAATAATGTAGAAAGTGCAGCTTTTTTTGTAGAAACGGCTTCTTTAAAAGATGTTTGTTTAATTTTCTCGGCAAAAAAAACCTGACAATTACTACGATACAGTTAATCAACTTCTTACTTCATACAGAGCTATGGAATGTAATATGTCTTTAAAAATACATTTCCTCCAGTCACATCTGAATTTTTTCTCGGACTACCTCGGAGACGCAAGTGATGAGCACGGTGAACGTTTCCATCAAGATATTTCGGTGACGGAAAGCCGCTATAAAGGGACATGGAACACTAATAAGATAGCCGATTACTGTTGGACATTAATTCGGGATGTGCCTGAGGCTATTTATAAAAGAAAAGCATCAGCGAAATCATTCTAACACAGGTATGGCCATGCAAAGTTATCAATTTTGCAGATCTCAACTATATTTTCCCTTAACTTTTGTTGAAGCGTAATTTATTTTAAACTAAGAGTGATAGAAAAATTGTATTTACAGATCTGTAATGTACGCAAAAAAAACAATTCAAGAAATGGTATCACACTTCGAGAACATGAAAAATAATTTCGAATATAGATAATTCGATTCTTGTTATAAATATCTTTAATTACTTCTGTTTTGGTTAGTTACACTTCAAATAAAGTTTATTTTAGTAAATAAGAATAAATTTTGCCCTTAATAAAATTATTAAAAGCTGACGATCTACTTCAATATACTTTAGACAGTGTACTTGATATTATACTTTACAGTGGAATATACTTTAACCAACGATTATAATACACTTTTGTTATACAAGTCAATACAAGTTATACAATATACGTGGTATTTTTTCTACCACGTTTATAATCTTAGAAAATATTGTACTAACTTGATTTTTACGTGACCGTTGGTCAGTTCATCTGTTGAAATATCATAAAATTAATTAAGGTTATAGGTGGTGAGGGGGTTTAAAATTGCAAAAAATATTCCATTTATTCTCATCTTTGTTTTACTACATCATGAGAATTTTAAAGATTATTTGCACGGTTCTGTTTATTCATCGCAGAGAAAAACGAGCTCAATCGCTAGTAAATAACCGTATTATAAACCTCTTACGGAAGGTGCTAAGAAGGAGCAAGTCCACGCGTCATTCTTTGTGTTTCAAATATTAATTTTATTTTCATAAAGATCATCATTATTATACTCACAATACGATTTAGTTTTACCGTCAGTCTCATACGACAATCTAGCTCATTGTTCTAATTATTATACTGTGGACATATGCTATATTTACTGGTATTCAGTATGGTTTCGAGCTGTATTTTCAATAATTAACTTATATTTTATATTTTCAGTAATATGAGTAGTGATAAGATGAAGGAAATTTTAGGAGAACTCTAAGAAATCGTAGAGCTGTATCAGATTAGTTGACATTAATAAAAATAGTAAATTATCAAGTCATGATTTCGGCAAAGATTGCCGATGGAAAAGAAAAAAAAATGTTTTAAGGCTGCTCCAGTCGAAGATAGAAAACGGATTTTTAAGTGGTTTAATTAAATAAATGATAATGACGAGTACAATTCTTATTTATGTGGATTAATAAGTGCTCTGTAGTCCAGCGAAGACGGTATCGGCAATGTGAAAATTGCAAATTTTAGAGATAAAAACTTTAAATTAAAATTGAACATTGATGTTAAAAAGAGATCTAAGTCTCTGAAGCCGAAAATATTTAGTTCTTGCAAAAGTCGATTAAATTTTCCGGTTCATTTTCTTAAGAACAAAAAGATCCACACAAAAATAAGCTACACTCATTAACTGTGAACAATATTGCTGTAGTAAAAAATCATATTACGTTACTTCAAGGCCGAATTAGCCGTTACAGTATGTTATACATACATTTATGTATACATAATCAGCTGTTTATCAGCTGATTTTCGAAGTTGAAGGTTCTCAGGTTTAAATTCTAATAAAAGCTAGTTTTTTTACGGTTTTGAATACTAGACAGTGGATACCGGTATACTTAGTAATTGGGATTCAATTAACCACACGTCCCAGGAATGGTCGGCCTGACTGTACAAGATTACAGATCATTTATACGTCATACACATCATCCTCGTGTCACTGGCCGGGGGGAGGGGGTTGTTTATTGTTCACTAGTTGAACTGATTTCAACGTACACATTAGGAAAAAATAAATTACTAACACGTTTCATTTACTATAATGTTTAAAGGATGTAAGAGAGGTTAAGTTCACAGCTTAATCCTTTTTTTGCTTGTTAATTTCTTTGTCTAGGTAAAAAAAGATATTTTTATTTTTTTTCTGTCTTTGATTAATATTTTTTGGGGATTGGTATTTTTCAGAAAACATTATTTATTAACAGGTTACCATTAAATAAATATCAAAGTTATTAAAGATTTATAAGGAAAAAAAATGTAAAATTTGACTGGTACAATCCTTTTTTCTCTTGTACTCTTCAAATTATATTTTGCAGATATCGTATACAGAAATCATAAACGGGCAAATACTATTCCACGGCTCTTTTTGTATTCCTTTAAACTCATTTACTCTACAACCTTGTAGATATAGAAAATCGATACATTACTTTTAGAGAAGTGCCCAAGAAATATTTAATATATCTCCAAATGTTAGAAGATACAATGAAAACTGTGAAAAAGATTTTTCTTGAAGTTGTTTTTATTTATTAAACTATTTTTAATCGATCGAAATGAATCTTAAAGATGTAGACTAAGTTTTCAGATTGAATTTTTTCCCATCGGTAATAATTTGTCTACAAATAAATGTAAGTAAATTTGACATCATTACGTACTATGAAATGTCCGATTTTCGTGGCGGAGTGGTAGCGTCTCGGCCTTTCATCCGGAGGTCTCGGGTTCGAATCCCGGTCAGGCAATGCATTTATTTTTCATACGCTACAGAATTCCATATTCCCACGCGCAAGCTTCATGGTTTATGTGGTGATATCAACAAGCTAATAAAAAAAAAGAAGAAAAACCTTTAGCTGACTCTAGGATATTCACTGAGAAAACACGTACATTTTAACTACATATTTTTGTAGGCTTTATATTTTTTATTCATATTTTTATGTAGGCGGTATTTTATATGATATTACTTTGGTATAGAAAGTAGGAAATGATATTCCACTTAATATAAAAAAATATATTTATATTTATTTAAAATATAAATATTTTTAGACAAATTAATCTTTGCGTTATCATTCTTTCTTTTAATTGCAGTTAGCAACGATCTGAAATAAAATGGCTAATTTTGCAGTAAGTTATAAGAATCGAAATAGGAAAACATAATTTAAATGAAGTAAAAGGCAAATTCTGTTGTTTACAAATAAATAATTGGTAATTTTAATAACGTCAAATAATTGCTACGGTTTAGTAACAACTAGTAATTAAAGCTCCACAAAAGAAATATCGTATAAAACAAGAATTAACTTAATTTTAGCATGACAAAGATGAAATTACTCAGATCAATGTAAACACATTCAGTTAGCAGTTGTACGGTTCACAAAAATAGATTTTGTTTATTAAAGTAGTAGCGCTTTTGGTAAACGTAATTTATAAATACTTAGGGATATTAAAATGAAGTTTTAATTTTGTTTAAAATACTTATCGGTTGTGAAATCAATAGTAGTACAAGTTCATTGTACACTAATCGACACATCATACGTGTACTAATGTACGTCCACCAAACGTTTTAATTAATATTCATTTTGTAAACAATACATTTGATCTCTTAAAATAACATCGAAATCATTATAAGTTGACTCAACTCAAGTACAATTTGAGTAAATTTAAACATAAATATTCTTTTTTCTACAACCGTGTTGTCTTTAAATAAAATTAGAACTTTAAAAAGATACGTCGATAAGTCATTTTATTTAATCCGCTCTACGCTTTCAGAATATATATATAGGTCCGTCATTAGACATTCCATTAAAATATCGAGTAGAAGAGTTAAAACACTGACATAATATAATTGCTTAAAATTTTAAAAAATTCTTTATAATCGTGTTTCTTCTGTTCGGGTTTTAATATATTTTATATCTATCGGCATCAAGGTCGTCTTCATTTATCTTTGTTCGTGGTCGTTGGTCTGTTGAGGAACGGCTGTTAGTTACGAAACTCTGATGTTTAGTATTACGTATTTAAATGAATTGTAAAAGACAATTTCGTTGATATTCCAGACGATCAACACGCGAGGGCATTTATACTTCCAGTAGTGACGTTTCTTTTCCACGAAAAACGTTTTGGTGGAAACGTATGAATTTAGCCGTCAGCCTAAAAATTAATTTAAATCTAATCAATGAATCACTATCAATAGACTCTCTCTCTCTATCTCATTACAGAAGAAGGTCGAGGGTTATGAATTTAGGCGATAAATCGGCCACCTAAATGCTTTTCCTTCTTAGAAGTGTATATTACTCAATCAAAATAATAAAATCAATCATTATATTTTTGTTTAATTTTTAAGGTTAAAAAGTTACGTAACAAAAAACCCATTTCTTAAATTTTTTCGAAAATACAGCCTATCTGACTTCAAAAAATGCAGTCAACTCTAATTCAACTATATGTATGATAAAATACTGAAACATTATCTTTCTGGGTTCTTCGGTTCCACACTGACAGATTAACTTTCAGCATCGTTTAATTTTTAATAATAATAATGTTGTTTTGAGTTTGTTTTTTTTGTCTTTCCTTTTAAATTTAAATTTACTAATTCTATTCAAATACTCATTTTGTATATGGTTTACACCTGCTTTAATCATGTACTTATAAATGTTTCGTTCAGTATATTCAAGGACTAATAAACAATTTTTCGTTATTCAAATCAATATCAGTTTTACATGAATCATGCACTCTCTGTTTCTTGGGTATCAAGTAGATAACATTAATGGGAGCATAAGGAATCAAAACGTGGGTCGTGACAAGACCACAGTAATATTATTATAGATACGAAACTGTACATTGCTCCACTTTATTTTCATGATGCTTGTAAGTTTATTTTTAATATCTGGCCGCAACTATTATCATAAAATTTACGTATCGCCGCATAGTTAAATAGTGATTTCACCATTTTCGCTATCGATGAGTTATTTTATAAATCTTCAAAATTCTTTTACTTTTATCGAGCAAGAGACGTCGTATTTCGATGACCGCTCATTCTTAACATTTCGTACTCATTGTTTTTTTTTTTCGTATTGAGCGTACGAGTACATGTAAGAGTAGCTATAATATGTAGTATGTACTATAATAAAAACATTTTGAGTACATTAAAGTCCATCCGCTAGCTTCTACACCGTATTGTGAAATAAGTTCTTCCACTTATAAATTATCATAAATACTTACGCAACGTTCAATCTATACAAAAACACGTTTCAAGTGATTAAGTAAAAGCAGCTTATTTCCATCACCTTTGGACCTGACTTAATAATGTCTATCGCGGTAGAGCATTATGCACTAGTTAGCAAATTATTGCTGATTAGTATATCGAATGTGTTACAATTTCCCCATTCAGATAAAAACTTAAAAAGTTAGGCTTCTTTTAAAAAAGTTCATCATTTTTGTGAATAATAATCATTATTATTAAAATTCTATTCTTTTCTATTCCCTTGCTCTAATCAGTATCTTTATTTTTACTTCCTTGTACGAAGTAAAGGAAGCATTGTGATTGCGAAAAATTTAGGTTTTCAGATTTCAACGGAAGTATCCATTTTGACCATCCCTGAACCCATTTTGACTAGTTTCGACGTGACGTCTGTACGTACAGTACGTACGTATGTATCTCTCATAACTCAAAAACGATTAGCCGTAGGATGTTGAAATTTTGGATTTAGGACTGTTGCAACATGTACTTGTGCACCTTCACTTCTTATCGCAATCGACTGGACCAAAAATGTCCAAACATTTTGGACTTTTTCTTAACTGCAGTAATAAGCCCTCATCGAGAGCTTTTCAACGTTATATCATAAGTGGTACTAATTGTTATCGGTTCCAGAGTTATAGCCAAATAAAATTTTAATTAATGAAATATTTGGATCTTACAAGGGGAAGGCACATCGGTTCGAATCAGACTTCATCTCCTTTCTTTTTTGTTTAAATTTAATTATATTGATTTATTAATAATTATTAACTTCTGATTGTAAAAAAGTTCTACGATTAATAATAATTCAATAATAATAAAAAATGTATGAAAACTACAAGTTATTAATAAAATAAAATTTTATGTACTTTTTATTTTAAAAGAATGTGTGTATGTAATTTAATAGGCGTATAAGGAAGACCATATCAGATTTTTTTTTTAAATAATCAATTTTGCTAAAAATAAAATTAAAAATAAAATAAAACGATCATAATTTTTAAAATGTATTTTAGTTGTAATTTACAAAAATATATCTTTAATCAAGCAATTAATGTTTAAAGAATATTGCATTATTTTTAGTAAGGTTTATTAAATTTATTAATTAGATTAAATATAACTTCATTTTGAAAAACAGTTTTGAATGATGACATGCAAGTTATTCTTACTGTAAGTGGTTGAAAATGTGACCATTTGTATGAATGCTATGTGTAATATTTGTTTGCTGGTAAAACTTTGTTAGTTAAATCCCATAAGTAAGTAATATTTCTCTTTCAGAGAAGTATATTATTATTTATGATATAAAATCATTTCTTTTGTATATATTTATAGATTTAGTTACACAATACATCTAAGATAAAAAAATATAAAAACTAATTATTTTTAATCTTAAAAATTCACTAATTATTTGGTAAAATAATAGTTATCTTTACTGAGGAAATTAAGCAATAATTTTTAAACTGTTATTTGTCATATTAAATCTTATTGAGAATAAAATCTGCAACACTTTTTTTTTTAAATCAGTTATGTTATCAAATAGATTAGTACGTCAGATTGAAATACTTACAGAAAATATTCTAATAAAGATTAACAAAAACCAAATTGCTGGTGTATTCTCATACTGTTTGATATTTGCTCGTTTGGAGGTTAAATCGTATCTTTTGTTTGAAATACGCTTTTTAGTAATGTGTTGTAATGAACACGTACTTTAAACATACACATTCCTGTTGAAACGGTTAATAAAGCACTTATCGACTAGAAATGTCATTTACACAGAAATGCCACAAGATCTTAAAAATTGTTCTCTGTTTTACACGGTACTTATTCATTATTCATGTTCACCTAATGAAACACTTGTTGTAGAGGTCAGTATTGTGTGTTCTGAAATTAGAATAATTACATATCAAAGTAACTTTTTAACAGTCTTTTAACGTTACTACGAAGAGGATTAGAAAAAAACTCACACAAGTTTCTATTCTATTAAGATACTGAACTAGTTTATCGCCGATCGGTTTGTAATTGTAGTTTCACATCGATTATAATGTACGAGAAATAACTTGCCAAATTTGTTTCTTGATGACTTATTAATTGGTTATTAAAATGGTATTATTAAAGTTAAGGAAACAATGTCTTTAATTTTATTTCAAGGTTGAAATAAAACTAATATTATTAAAAATAAACTTTTAATAACCGTTTCCTTAAGTAAGAAATTAATAATTATTTTCGTATTTTCACCTATTCACGTCAAAAAATGTTTATAATAAATCTTTCTAGATGTACACTACATGCCTGCCTCCATGGCACGAGCGGTAGCGTCTCGGCCTTTCACCCGGTGGTCCTGGGTTTGAATCCCGGTCAGGCATGGTATTTTTCACACACGCTACAAAACACTCATCTCATCATATGCGGAAAGAATTTGTTGACTGCGGACCCGGAGGTTAAAAAAAAAAAAATGCACGCTACAAAAATGTAATAAAAATTAATGTAAATTATTTCATTAATAGGTTTCATTAAATTATAATCATTTTTAATTTTATATGAATTTTGAAAGGGTTCCATGTCCCATTTAAATTACATCGTGTTTCCGATGGTCTGCTGTTGTTAAGTCTGGTATATATTTTGATAGAAAAATGAATAGAATTCTATTTATTACAGTTTTTAAAAAATTAAGAGTACTTTAATTCCGTTTATGAGAATCATGAATATGTTGATGTTCGAAAACAATATTTGAATTAATGTGACATTTTTTGAATTTAGATTTTTTATCTACCTGGAAAATTTTTAAACTGGACATTTTTTCTCTCACTGTTTGAATTTCATTTTCATAATCTTTTTGTTTAGTATTTAAACGTCATCGGCCATATTTTATATAATTTTCTGTAATTCCCGTTCATTTCGTTTTTGTCTTTCGGGTTAAAATTTTATGGATATAAAATAGTTTTAATTATAAATTTGTAATAACGCTTTGTAATAGTATAGGAGTAGTAAAAGTTTAATAATATCTTGAGAAGTTTTACGATAAATTTTACGGTGATCAGATTAGACAGCCAGTAATGAAAGAAGTAAATTTTTAATTACTCTGGATTTAAAAGTTGTTGAGGATAAGTTTGTAGTACTTTACTTAGGAAACGAGTAGACTACTCGGTTTTCGATACAGCCAAAAAACATGGAACTGTATTTCTTTCTCTAGCCTTTTCATACATGAATATGTACTGGCAGATCGATTCACGAATCGAAGGGAATCCGAGATTCGGTCCCAACAAAAAATAAATTAACTACTGGTAATGAATTATTTTGAACTTACGATATCGTATGTGTATTTATAACTTTAGAAAAGAATATAACTTAAAGTGCGTTTTCTTATCCGCTAACTTAATAACTTAATTTCTGTAACCTCATTTCTGTATTTGCAGAGAGACGTATGGCTCTTCAACTTCATTCCTAGATAACTACTCTGTACATTATAGGGAAACAAAATTAAATGATTAGCTTAAATTACTCTCTAGTTGCAATTTTTTTTTTTTTTTACGAGAAACTTATTCATTTTTCTTTACCGTATTTTGAATGACAGACATTTTCAACTTTATAATTATTGATTTGCATCTTCAATAATTAAAATATCCATATTACTTTAAACAAAAGCCCACGGGCTGGTGTAGCGGTTAACTCGTCGTCGCAGATGAATTGTTTAACGGTTAATTCTCAAAGTTGAAGGTTCTGAGATTCAAATCCTAGTAAAAGTTAGTTGCTTTTATACGGTTTTAAATATTAGACAGTAGATACCGGTGTATTTTGCTGGTTGAGGTGCAACAAACCACATTCAGGAATGGTCGGCCCGAGTCTGTGTAAGATTATAACTTATTTACAATTCATGGCTATAATCCTCATCTCATTGGGGGTTGCTTATTGCTCACTAATAGATTGCAACGTACACTTTAGGAAAAGATATTATTAAAAAGATAAAAACTTTTTGACATAATTTTAAAAGTAGTTAAATTCATGTGTTCATAGTTTTAAAAAAAAATTAAATTGATGTCTCTATTCCCACAATAAATACTTAGATATACAATAACTGAAATATATATTTAGATTAATATTATCTAACTTAGTAGTTGTCTAAATACTTTTTTATCAAATGTTTTTATTCATAAATGCATGTAGTCGGATAGTTTCATAAGTCTAGTTTGCTTCGTTTCCAATCTTCTTGAATCAATCTACTTTTTGTCGAATTAATGCGTAATTTCCAGTTATTTAATAATATATTAATTTTCACGTAAATTTGTCATTGAGTCACTGACGGCAAACAAATCAGATAAACACTTCTAAAAAAAGTGTTTTGAGAGATTTATAATTTTTTTCTTGTATAAAGTCGTATTAGGGTTTTACATATTTAATAAAACAGGGTAAATTTCGAAAATAAATATTCTTCGAGGATGTGTAGAGCTCCCGTTCAAAAGAAAGGTTGGTAGAATGTATATTAGGTTACAGAATTATTAAATTAAGTAACTAAGAGAGGCGTAAGTCCCAGCTTAAAATTTTAACAACGTTTTAGACAATTTCAACGAATAAAATTTGATTCTTGTCGTAGTAAAGTTTTTCTCAAAGTCTGAGAACAGTCGTAGGAAAATTAAAAATAAATTTGGAGCCCACAACAATTTTTATTTAATCCTGTTTTATAACAAAATTTGAGGTTAACTTATCGAATTGCCTTTTTTATAAACTTAATTTTTTCAAGCATATTATGCAGTTTGTATTTTTTTTTTTAAATTATAACTTTACTTTTTTATCTATTTCTGATTGTTTTATATTATGATTCATATAGTATAATTATTAAATTTAAAAAAAATGAATTTTTCGAAAACCATTCCTAATCACAAATAATTAATTATGAATAGAATAATCAAAAATATACAATAATAGATCTTCATTAAAATAAAAGGCTTCAATCTATACGATCACACAGCGTTTCTGGTGTAAAATCGTTCCGTTAAGAACTTGTATTTATCATTTTTTTCTGTTACTAATTTACTTTTGTCGCATAAATTTACGGAAGAACATTTTTACTTTTTTAGTAGTTGTAAGATCTGAACACAATATTACGTCTGTAATATCGATTAACTCCTTTACTCGATGTTATTCCATACGATACATTGTACCTGATGTAAAAAGTACGAATAAATGTAAAATTTATTTATGGAATTAATCTTACAGAGATTGTGACGTTTCATTGACAGTAAATAAGAATAATTAATTTTTTTTCATATTATCCGAAGAAGGGGAAGCCCAATCGTTATTTTAAATTTTGATGGATTGCTGACGATAAGTTTTATGACATCCTGTCGGCATTGTAAAAGCCATGTTGTATTACTGCATCTCAACGACGGTTATTAATAAGTAAGATGTAGTACTGCGATCGCTAAGCATCCTTCGTATTCATTATTAGTTTACCTTGAAGATTCATTGTGTTTTCCGGGTATTGAAAGTACACAAAATAATCGTTAAGATGAAATAAATTTATTTAGTGATTTTAATTTCAAATCGCCTACGTATTTACCACACCTGTCTTATTAGGTAGAAACTTATAGAATTATGAAATTAGGTAGTTATGAAAGAATTATGAAGGTTTTTCATGTACTAATGAAATATCACGGTTACTGTAATATTAGCATATACGTTAAAAATTACTACACTCAAACAGCGAAAGCAGGTGAACAAATATTTATTAAGGCTAATTTTACGTTAAATAAATGCTTAATTTTAATAAGTTAAAAAATCTTTTATTAAATTTAGATTGAATTTTATTTTTTATGTGTATCAATCCCTGGCCTAAATAATTAATTTTTTTTCTTTTACAAATTTTAATTATGATTCGTTAATTAAATCTGTTTGTTATTTTAGAAAATATTTGTAAATATGAATGAAATTGATCCTAAATCTGAAATATATAGCAAGACCTTATAGACGTAGTATTATTATTCCTTTACCTAACAATCTATTGATGAGGAAAATAAATTACTTAAAATAAATAATCTTTTTAGTACGAAAATTGGCCTCCAACCATGATGTGTTAGTAGCATAATTAGTTATATCAGTTCAGACTATATTTCTACTAAGTTTTAAATATTCTTATTTAATAGATTCGTAACTTTATTATACATATTAAAAAGATCTAAAGAATAAAACTCCTATAAATTATTTTCATGCTTTTAGGTCTGGCGAAAGACTAAAGTGTAAAAAGGATATCAATCGAGGCGACTTTTAAAATTAAAATGTTAAAAACAAATACTGAAACGAATAATCAAGTTACATGATCTATTTCAGATCTTTATTACCCAAGAAGATTAACGATTTTTCCTTCTTAGATTTGGCGTTATATGAACTCCAGTAATTCTTCAGTAGTTGAATACATTTGAACAAATCTTTACGGGTTTATTATTATTATTTTTTTATTATTTTGTAAAACAAAAAACATATGTTACGTTTCTGTATTTAATTGTTAAAGTTTTATACCTTTTTTTTTCAACTTCTCTACTCCCCTGGGCCGGACCGACTTAATGGTATTACGCCACCCAGGGGAGTGTCCGTTACTCTAATAGGCCCTCCCCACCTACCGGCTACATACCGGCATGGCAGGTCAGGCCTACCGGTTGGCTCTTTTGAAATTTTTTCCCTTTTTTAACTTAGTTAAGAAAATCTAACAGTCAACCCAAGGAGTCCTCAGCGGCTCATCGAAATCAGCACACCTCAGCATGCTGGCTCTCACCGCTGAGGCTGTCCACCCAAACTACAATCTAAAAACCCATATTCCTTTCATCTATAATTTTTTGTTTAAGGACTGACCTTATGAACTCTACAACCTTTCTCCAATTCTCTACCCTACTGAGCATATGATCTATTATCTCTCTCGGATTCTTTCCGTCAATACCAGCATTGTATCTTAGCATTTGCCATTTTTGGCAATTTAGGAAAGTATGCTCTACATCGTCACGTTCGTTACAATACATGCACGTAGGTTGATCTCTTTTGCCAACTTTGTGGAGGTTTTCATTAAAGCACCCATGGCCAGTTAAAAACTTTGTGACGTGGTAATCTATTTCTCCGTGGCTTCTGCCTGTCCATCTAACTATCAGGGATCAATGATCTGGTCCATCTGGCTACCCCAGCCTGCAGCCATCTTTCCTGCCATATATTATTAATATCTTGTCTGACTTCATTATCCACACGTCCTAAAAACCTCTCAACCCTGTGTCTAGCAATGAGATCAATAGGGGGCACACCAGAAAGCACACAGAGGGCCTCATACGAGACCGTTCTGTAAGCGGATGCTACTCCAAGCAATACCCTCCTGTGTATCTTTTTTAATCTGTCCTTGTTCCTGTTAATAGTCATAGTGGGCCACCATGCAGGAACCGCATACAAAATCTATGAGACTACGGTTGTCGCAAGTAGTCTCCTTTTCGATGCCCAAGGAGCTCTGTGCTTTGACATAATAACGTTCAAGCTTTTAATCGTTTTCTCTGCGCTATGACAGACGTTCAACACATGTTCAGTGAAACGACAATTTCTTTGCAGAGTAACTCCCAAGTATCTCAATACCTGAACTTCAGCAATGTTATTACCTTCTATATATATATATCCACTGGTTCCAACACCCTTCTACCGGTAAATTTGATATATTTGCACTTATCCACCGAGAACTGTAGTCCTCTTGAATGCAGCCATCTACCGACTATTTCGAGTGCTGAATTTGCCTTATCCTTTACCTCATCAATTGTTCTGGCCTGAATGAGTACTGCCAAGTCGTCAGCGTAAGCCAAAAGCTGAACCCCTTCAGGGTATGTCTGCTGGAGGACTCCATCAAAGGCCAGGACCCACAACAGTGGACCGAGCACTGAGCCTTGTGGCACACCACCGCACATGCTAAAAAGTACCTCTTCTTCTTGTGCACTGACTGCACACCTTCGATCTTTGAGATACTTCTCTACCTTTCTCCGCAAGTATGGACTAATTCCTTTAAAGTTTTATACCTGGCTTGTGTGTTATGTCCTATTCCAAATTACATATGGTAGTGTTAACAAAACTCAACCTTAATTAAATATAATCAGTTCATTGAAAATTGTATTTTAAAAAATTATGAAAAAGCAATAATCAATTGTTACGAGTTAAAACAGTTGTCATGTATACAATCACTTCAATTACCTTTATTCTCTGCTCTCATTTTTTCTTGAATGACCTTTACGTTAGGTTACCTAATAACCTAAACAGACCTATACAAAACATCAGACTTCGCCTTTTAAATGAAAATGTTTTATTGATATAAATAATAGAGAAATATGTGAAGCTCCTGAAAGCCAATTCCTGGCAAGATAATTCCATCAGAAATCGTTTAATTCTATATTCCTCTTCTTTCTTGGAAAAATAAATTAATCATTCTTTATGATTATATCAACTCATTTAATATTGGTATAATTTGTTAACAATCTACCGCGATTTAGAGGTTTTCCATAGTTTATAGTCGAGTTTTGTTTTAATTTTAACCCCTTATTTTACTCATATAATTTTTAAAGAGTGCCGGACCACTAGTCTTAATGACATCCTTCCCTAAATAAAATGTAAGATTAACGTAATTTGCCGTACATTCCAAATTAAAGTTATTTTTAAGTTATTTAAATCCTACTTCTTTTCTAAATTTAACTTAATAAATGGTTTAAGTCGATTTGTAAAATAAATATAAAACATATATAAATCTTCTTTATGAGGAAGTTGTAAAAATATCATCGTTAACTATTAATCTTGTGATAAAAAACACTCTCGGAAACAACCTTTATTTCTTTAAGATTCAAGTTATTCTATAAACTTCCGCGAGCGATACGAGTGGACATTAGACGGTACAAACTACTAGTTAGCCCCGTGGGTCGATCGACAATGAATACTCATGTTTTATTCTTCCTGTCTTAATGAAGGTGAGCAACTAATTGACGCTCGAATGACTGGCGTAACATAGGAGTACCATATACATACGTAGTGGGAATAAAAGCACGTCTGTCTCCCTCTCAATCTCTCTCACTCAATCTCTCTCTCTCTGTATATATACATATATATATATATATAAAAGTGTGTGTTCGCGCGTGCGCGTGCCTTCGTCTTTCTGTTTCTGTACGCACGCACATCCTGTTTACGCTAATTACCTTGTATTACGAGAAATCTCTAAGGTAACATCTTATTTGTCTATTTTGTTATAATCGTGTAATATTAGCCTTAAAATCCTTATATTAAGTATTTGAACTGATAATTTTAATGTAGTTTAAGGTTCTTGCAACTTATATCACGATATGATGATTAAACCTTATTTTAAAAAATTCATCATTTTAAGTCGATCTTAACGTATTCCGATACATAAAATTGATTGTTATACTTGCTGACGTAGTATTTACTTTTCTTTTACTTAAAATTATATTGAACATTATAATTTGGCAAATATAACTGTAAAGCTAAGCAACTGCTTTATTATTTATGTAAATCTAAACACTATGAAATATGTCTAACCAGTGCGTAGAATGTATATCCTGCAGAGTATACAAATAAAAACGGTGCTGTAACCGAGGATAGTATTGCACCGAGTCCACTTTCCAAATTAGCTATCATAGGTAATTATTAATCACCCGTAATATAGTTAGGCCCAGCTTGGAATTTGGACCTTTTTTAAGATAAATATTTTAATAACGATAAAAACAAAACATTTTTGTTTTTATAAAAATTCTGACAATATTTTTTATTACTCGTGTATCTAAAATACTTTTGTACAGATATTTTACGCGTTTTCTCTTTTCAAAAGTTTTCCTCTTGGATTGCTGTTTCTTTCCTTTTTCACTTTTTAATGAATTTTTAATACTTACTGCGCAAAAGACTAGTTATTTTTCATTGATCTATAGGTTAAGTTAATTTTTCAGTCCCAGTTTTCTATTAGGTAATTTTCTTCATCAGATTTTGTCAATTTAACTAATTATTTCTCTATCTTCACTATGAACCACAAGCTTTTATATCTGTAAGTGGTTACCGCAATAGTGCAGAAAATGAAATATTGTTCATTGATTTAATGCGATGAATCATACCGATGATAAAATCGAAGTATAATTTTATTTTTAAAGAATATTATCTCTGTTTTACCAATAATTTGTAACTGCCAATACATATATATAGTTTAATAATAAATACTTAATTTGCAGCAGATAGATTTTAACTAACTTTAGATACATTTGTGTATTAAAACAATCTTCAAATCGAATATTTACTCCATTCCGCTATGAATAATATAATAAACCGATACCACCCTTACTTTTCGAAATTGGATCATTATTTCGAAGTACGTATGAAATACTATTTCTACGATTTGTATTCGTAAGAGTCTTCGTGCCTAACCCGTCAGGTATACAGAAATCATCTGTCCGATAAAATACATAAGGTTAATATTTTATCTTAAGCCTTAATTCTCCTTATTTTAAAAGTATTTTGCTGCATTCTTATTTAATCACGGTATAAGCAAAAAGTTACAAATAATAAGTTTTTAATAAAAGTTACAAATAAATAAGTTTTAAAAAGATTTTCAAAACATTATTATATCACTATAAGTTCGCTGAAAAATAAAGAACAATGTGATTTATATGATAATAATCTGAGCATGTTGTATAACAAAATATGTAGGAACTGATGGCATTAGTGTCGTGTGTTACGACTTCATTGTTGATATCGTGTCTATTCGTTATTTTGCTACTATTAAATACCTCGTGATTTTCTATTAAATATAACTACAACGTCACCGAAGAAATGACATATTTAACAGCGGTATATATGAGGTATTCATATAAATGGACAAGATCGTGAAATATACATTTTATTTAACTAGATTGTTGAATGCACCCACCGGGTTGATCTAATGGTGAACTCATCATTGCAGATCAGCTGTTTTCGTAGTCGAGAGTTTTAAGGTTCAAATCCTAGTAAAGGCCGTTACTTTTATACGGATTTGAATACTAGATCGTGGATACCGGTGTTCTTTGGTGGCTGGGTTTCAATTAACCACACATCTCAAGAATGGTCGACCTGAGACTATACAACACGATAATTCATTTATATTCATACATATCCTCCTTCATCCCCTGCAGTAACCTTACAGTGATTCCGGAGGTTAAATAAGAAAAAAATCATTGAATGAAGTATTTTCAATATATAACAAAAAAATATCTCTTCATATATATAAAAATGTAATTTTCATTATTTTATAAAATTTTTTTGCGTTCCTATTATTCAAAAATCTTTCAAAATTTTATTTAGTAATTTTAATTTCATACTATTTGTTGTAGTTGTATTTAGATTATAAACCTTAGGAAAAATTTTGAAAATTCCTATAAATCTTTTAAGTCAATTTGTTTTTCTCTACTAATATTCAACATTATTTAAGATTCATATTACACAATTAAATAGCTCCAGGGAAACGTTTTACTAACCACACAGCAGTAATCTTTATTTTTTATTTTACGAGAAAATATTGCTATATGGCATACATTTTAGTAATTAATAACGACTGCCCTGTGAAAGTTAATCGGTTCAATCGGAAAATTGAATATCAGAATATTTAGATGTTATTGTATATTTCAAATTACTCTGCATAAAAATTTAAATACTAGTTTTTTCTAGCGATTAGATACATGAAAAATCTGATGGAACACATTGGTGTATAAATCGTAGGGCTAATCGATTTGTAAACAGGATCACCAACATTTCTATAAAAAAAAACAGTGAAGTTAATTGTTTTTATTTTATCTATAAAGTATGTTTTCTGTATTTTATTTTGTATAATAAAATGAATACATTTTATTATAAAATGTATAATAAAATATATCCTTTCATATGTAATTGTACCCGCATGTATCCTTTCATTTGTAATTTTGGATAAATATTTTTTCAAAATACTTTGCCGCGCATAGATAGATTACTAGTTAAATTATTTTATTTATTCATTTATTAATTTACGCTTAACACGGGTGCTTAAACCAATTAAAACTGTTTACGATGAGAGATAATTTTTTAATTTGTGAAAAATGTTAATCCCGAACGGGATTATAACCCAGAACCTTTCTTACAAAAGAAAGACACTTGATATGTGAAATAAAAGTAATATTTTACAGATTACTAGTTTACAATGATTTTAAGAATGGCGCTTAAAAAATGAACATATCTGTGGTTTTGTTATAGATTATATTTTAGTATGAAGACTGTTGATAAATGTTAGTTTCAGTTTTTTAGATTTTTTATACATTACTTCCTCAGATTTCTGTTGAAATTAATTTTTAATTTTCCTGACCCACTTATTTTTACAATCGCAGGTTTTCGTACGACACAACAGCGGATGCTTTCAGTTAAAGCAAAACTTTTGCTTTATTTATTATTTTTGTAATAATTGATGTGTATTCAGTATCTCGTAAATTAGTGTCAAAAGTTATTTTTTGTTACGTTAACCGACAACAGACAACATAATAAGGTATTACGGTTAACTATTTCACAGTCTTGTCGGTATTTATGCGTATTTCTGGTACTACCTCCAGAACAGCTGACTCAGTTTTCATGAAATTGGCTACATAAGAACTGAATTAAATTAATTTTGAGGAGCGAATCCACTTGTACGGCAAAAAAAAAAAGTAAATACAAGCACAAGTCCTTTAATTATATCCTATAATTTAGTTAATTGCATTCGAGTAGTAGAATAAAATATCCGAGTAATAGTAGTAGACTAAAATTTTATAAACTCCCTGTTATCTGAAAAATCTGTGAGTAATTGGATTTAAATCCTTAAATTTGAATTTTTATAAAAGATTTTTGTAGTATTTACTCTTGTTTTATGAAATGGCGATATGGGGAAATCGTTTCGTAAGGAATGTAATGGGAAAAGCAGTGAGAATGGGTATTCTAACAAATTTATTTTATAAATCCTAATCTACTTCGTACAATAAAATTTCGTAATAAATATTATGAACACAGAATAACCAAAAACAAGTAATTAATTAATGAATCTGAAGTTATAATTTAAACTAAAAAATACACAAAATATTAAAAACAAAAAAAAAATAAAAAACTGATACTGACAAAAAAGTGAAAATGAGCCCCATTTATAGATAAAATACAAGATTAAAAGGAATTTGAGTTTTCATGAATGAAGTATGATACTACTCCCTTCTTCCAGCGAGTGAAACCGGGTAGAGTCTTTATAAAATATTATTCTGCATTTACGAAGCTTTATTACATTGCAGGAAATTCTGTAATCAAAAATAAAATAATTTTCTACTTCCCCTTCTTTTATAAAAAATCGTTTATTTATTCTTCGTACTGATGTGTTGACATAATTATAATGGCGACCGGTTCTGAATTGAAAATAACAATTACAAGGAAAAATGTTAAATATTGAAATATATTGTGCACAAAACGTAAATATTTTAAGGAAATTAAATTTGTTTATTGTCAATTCTTTTTTAAAATGATATTAAAGCAAGGAAATTACAAAAATCATTTAATAATTAGCGAGGAGAGGTGTTCTCTTATAAATTATTGCTTATTGTAGACCAAGTTTGATTTGCATTGAGGAAATGTAAATTGAAAATCGACCATCAATTTGTAAGGTAGGATTATTCGTCAAATTAGACATGTTTAAATCTCTGTAAAAGTACTGAATTGCACTACAATAGTCATAATAGCAAAGATAAACCAGCTGTTAAGAAACTATTTTGTTTACTGAAAGGTGCAATTTAACGAAATAAGAAATATACTTTGATTATTAAACAAGTTATCCACTGAATTACTTGAATATTTTTATATAAAATATAATAATTATTATTTTTAGGTATTTTTATAGGCAATTACTTTTGTGGCTTAATTTTAAATTTCTATCTGAAAAATTATGATAAATTATTGTTTATCTATAACACGATTCGGTGTAAAATTGAGGAAAATAATGCTGCGATACAGGAACAGTGAGACAAGAATGCAGTCTGTCTCCCTTTACTTTTGATTTGTATGTGAAAGAAACATTAATATAACTAAACGAAACTTCTGAGAGCCGAGATAGAGTTCAGGAAAAACATTAAAAGATTTTCAGGTACTATATTATTTGTTGTAAAACTAGTTAGAAGTAACGAATTGTTTAGATGAGGGAGAGATTATTCAGCGGAAAGTAAACAAAGACACGACAAGGGTATTAGAAATGTGACAGAATAAAAATAATAGGAGGTTAAATGTAATAATAAAATACAGTACATCTGAAATACAGAATTTTTATATTTACGTAATAAAATTCTAAGCTTTGGATAAAGTAAATAGCAAAAACAGGCTTATGTATACTAGGGAAACTAAAAAAAATCTTCTTGCATCAAATACAGTTTCAGAAATTAAAATGAAAATTTTAAAAATATAGGAGTGAAAAGTTTTATGCAGAGAAGCGTGGACCGTAGAAATAGAAAGTAGAAACTTTTATAATGTTCTGATACAGAAGAATGTTGAAAATGATGTGGGTTGATCGAGTACAAAATTGAGATATTTTTAGCCTGTCGGAGAAGTAGTGAGTCTTCTGCGATGGGGATCAGAATGTTGCAAAGAAGAATAAAGGTTGGTAGATCAATCATATTTTAAGGCACGCGGAGTAAGGAATTTTGTTTTTTAGAAAAAATGTACAAGGTAAAAAAGTAATCGATGATAAAGATTAGAATGTATGACACATAACTAAGAACGTAGAATGAAAAAGGGGTATATTGAGATTCGGTACAAAATATAAATGAATGGAAAAGTGCATCAAACCAGTCAAAATATTAAAATACAAAAAAATAATGAACTTTTTTGACTGTTATATTATTTTTTTTATTTAATCAACATTTTTTCAACCAAAATCTATTTTGTCACCTCGATGTCAAGGCTTTTAGAATTAGGTGTACTAGATTTCATGATCTCGTATCTAAAAAATAATTAGTATTTCCGTTAATAATTTTTCATACTTTAAGATAAGAAATGGAAGGTGGGTAATAATAATACTAAATTCTCATTATGGGAATTTAAAAAAATATGTTGTCACACAAACATTCAATTTTTTCCATACGATTATAAATATACATACATGTTTACGCAAATATCTTTATATATCACATGAAAGTCACGTGCGAGAAGGATATTATTCTTAATAAGCAAAATGTATTACATTACAAACAGTTAGTCGGTAGGCTAGCAGAAATGTGAAAGCGGAACTTATAATACGAGTTGTGTGATATTGAATAATTTATTGCTAGAAATATTATGTCATTTATGTTTGTAACTATCATAACCTTCCAATTGTTACCCTTCCACCGCAGAGCTCCTTTTCTTTTTTCTTCTTGTTACTTCTTAAGTTATCTAATTTATATCAATGTAGCATGAATAAGTCAATCGATTTTATATATTTCGTATAAATAATAAAATCTATTCCATAGTAAAACAATGGTTATAACGACTTCGTGGTGCTGTATATTCTAAAGTCCATTATTAAATTTTTTAATTTTAAAATTATTTGTCATACTACCAAGAAAATTATAACTGAGAAAATCTTTAAAGCAATATTTACCAATTAGAAAGTAGTGATGATTCCATTACTTTTTAAAAAATATATACTTTGTAATTTAAATACATTCTAATCAACTTAAAAAAAAAAGTTAATATATTAGACGATTTTTTTGTGGGTTTCAAGGCTTACTTATGACAAATTTATTGTTTGATTTTTTATTTTTTAGGTAAATTTCTGGTGATATTCTGCAGTAAGTTTGTCTCGGATAACATTAGTGGAAGACTTTTTTAAACAAAGAATTACGGGGGAGTTGACGTATTTCGGTTTTTTTTTTAATTTGTTATATCATCATCGCTTCTTAGTGTTGAATTTTTATAGTTTTATGGTATACAACCTGAAGTCATTCTGATTTTTAAAGTATTTTTATATGAAACTTAAAGTTAGTTGGAAAAAACTTAAACTAAAAATACAACATATATTCCTGCAATCAAGACACCCTTATCTCACAGTTGGTAGTTACTCTTTTGAATTACTTTTCTTATTTTGATTAAGACGTAAGTTTCTCACCTTTTGCGTTTCTTACGAATGATCTTTTCAATGTGAATCGAAACTTTTTGGACCCTTATTACAGATTAAAAAAATCAACATTGAATTTTGTCCTAAAACGTATATAACGGTTATTATACGGTTAATTATCGGTTATTATTAATGGTAAATATTAACGTACGTTTGACTTAACAAGTTTTCTTTATGGTTTTTTGGTAATTTAAATCTTTTAAAGTCAGCGCTAAATTAAAAGTTTCTAATTCGCTTCTAATGTTGTTCTTAATTAGACATCAACTTTACAAGTTCGAAACTAAGAAAAAATATTGTTTTTCACGTTTCAGTTAGTTTTTTATATTAATTTATTTTAATTTTTTTAGATTCCCACTAAAAAAATAGTATAGTATTTACCAAACCTCAGAAGTAGGTAATATTTTAAAATCTCGCAACTTATCTTCGTATTTGGCTATGCAACTTTGAAAATCTGCAAGGATTTTCAATAATAAAAAATAAAAGTCCCTCCCACTCGTTGTCAACAGTAAGAGACGTAGTGTAGATAGCGGTTTGTAAAAGTAATTCTGGATCCTGGAAGCCAATCTTTTTAACACGAAATTTTCTTTATTTGAAAAATCCCGTTTTCAGAAATTTGATGATGACGTAATTCTTTATTTCATACATAAATATTTTATTTACTCTTTCTGTGTACGCGTTACGATAAGTTAATAAATTTGAAAAGTTATGTAATTTTCTTTTAAAATTCTTACTAACTTTAAACTATCTCTAATGATGAAGTATTGAAACAAACTAGTTTAATACAGAATGGAGTCGCGTAAAAAGTATTAATGTAAGTCTTAACTACTCTGGAGAACTGCAGTGCATTTTAGTCGCGGTCAATATAAAAATCTCTACTTCAAATATTTTTTCCACAATTCGGTTCGGCGGTTTTAGAGAAAAATTACAACAAATAATAATAATAGGTGCTAAGAAAGAAATATTTTCTAAAAATATTTGAATCAATTTCTGCATCACGGTGCAGTAGATAAAACGCAAATTTTGAATAAATTCAATGTTCACATAGATAGAATTTTTATGACATTGGAATACTATTACAAAAACTAATTATAGTAGAAAGTGCTTAACATTTATAGTAATGAAAGGAAAACGATGTAAACAGAAGTAGATCATTTATCGGCTACGGCCCGCATTTCATGTTGTTACATAATTTGCTCGGCTCCTCGCATAAACTCTATTTCCAGAAACACGTTTTTCAGAGCTTACATTTGTCCAAAGTAAGCAGTCAATAAATATACTTTTCTATCGCTATAATACATCCGGATATTCGGTCTCTCGAATTTTCCAAAACGCTCGGGTATGGTGTATAAAAATTCTAACAATAGATTACTTTCAACTGATATTAATAAAGTTTCATAGTATTTTGTGTGCACACTAAAAATATATTACAAGCGGGAATTATGTCATTATATAGATAGGGAGCTCTACTAAGTGCCAGAAGATCAAGGAAGCCTCGACCCGGCTTTGCGAAACACCGAGTTACATGTTATGAGATAAGTTAGATTCTTTATTATTTAATTTTTATTAGCTACATATTCTGAGAATTAAAAAAATGTCCTTTTGAATGATTTGTTTGAGATAAAACGGAAATAACTAAACGATAACTATGATGAAATTGGTTTCTAGGAAAAATAATCGCAAGTAAAAAGATCTGCTTCAGTATTCTTATCCCAAACAGAGCATTCAATTTCATTAAAATTATCCGTTTGTAGGATTAAAATTATTTATTTTTAAATGTTGAATAATTAGTATGAAATTTTTGTTATGTGATTTTGAACGACTAGCCCCTATAAGTAGAAAATTTTTTTTAGTCAAATCCTTTTTGAAGAATAAATTGTTATTAAAGTGGTGAAAGAACGTTATTTGAACTATACACTCCAACACAACCGCAGTGAACATAAAATAATCATGAACGAATAACCACGAATGATGAAAACTGAGCATGCAGGTAAGGATCTCACACACGGTCTAACTGTTCAATGCTCGTTAAATTTTCTATTACATCAGATTGTTCAGCACTGTTAAATGTCAATCCAAATTTAGTGTTATTTTTTTTTTAGTATTAAAACTTAACATTTTTTAAGTTATGACATAATTTTATGAATAAAGATTACCGCTATGTAATTTTTATTACAAAATAAAAAATCGCGAAATTTTTAATGAAACGCGACATTTAATAAAAGAAATAAAGAGCTATTAAAAGAGTTATCATGTCTTTTTTTAGCGTTCGCTTTCTATTTGCATACCTACTGTTATCTACAACATTTAAACGGTTATATTTGCTATTTTAATTCTAGAATTTTTTTTATGTGATATAGTTTTAAGTTGAATCGTGTAAAAAAACTCATTAGATTCTCTTACAGCTGAAAAGTTGTAAATTTTTATTTTCTTTTTGTTGTTTCATCGGTGTTTATCTCAGGATAAGCCAATGAATTTAGCGGTATGAGATTACGATTGCATCTAGTTATTCATTGTAGATTTTCGTCACCTTTACCCCTTATGATTACTATTCTTTCTCTCTAATTGTTATAATTGCCGGTAATAATGTTGTGATTCACAGCATTTTTGTCCAGTCATTCTTTTATTATTTCCTCTGACTTTCATAGTCAAATTATTGGTTTGTTTTTTTTAAATTATATATAATTGCTTTTTTTAGTGTTAATTATAAAGTGGTTAACGTGAAGTAACCAGCAACGTAGTATAATAATAATAATAATGCCCTTTTTTTTCTTCTTTTTTTTTCACTCTACTCCCCTGGGCCGGTCCGACTGGTTGGTATTGCGCCACCCAGGGGAGTGTCTGGTAAACTCTAACGAGCCTCTCCGCCTACCGGCTGAACGTCCGGCATGGCAGGTCGGCTCGCCGGTGTCAGCTCTTTTGAGTGATTTTCTGTTTGCCCATTTGGAAACCACGACATACCTCAAATAGCCGTAACGTGGCACCGGGTCTTTTCTTACTCTTCTTCTTCATCGGAACCTATCTAAACCCTTGGAATCCTCAGTGGATCATTGAGAACGACACACCTCAGCGTGCCGTCTCTCACCACTGAGGCTGTCCACCCTACCCTATTCTACACTAGTAACCTAGTCGCCTTTCATCTATATCCTTCTCTGTTAATACTGCTACTATAAATTCCGTAACCTTCTTCCAGTTTATTTCGCTCCTCAACATGTGCTCTAGGACCTCTGCTGGGCTCATACCTATTATGCCACAGTTCCTCCTTTTAATTGCCCACCTCTCGCTGCAGAAAAATGTGTGTTCTGCATTGTCAATTCTCTCACAGTACATACATTCTGGACCTGGCCTTCTTCCAACACGATGGAGGTACTCATTGAAATTTCCATGACCTGTAAAAAACTGCGTGATATGATAATTTAACTCACCATGTTCCCTGTCTAACCATAGTGTAAGATCTGGAATCAGCTCCTTCGTGCGTCTGGCTGGTCCATCCTCCTGCCATCTATTTTGCCATCTATGTCTAAGTTTATCTTTTGCTTCATTTGCTTCGAGGCCTTGCGCCCTCTCGATTCTATTTAGGGCCATTAAGTCTATTGGTGGCACCCCAGACAACACGCACAACGCCTCATAGGAGACCGTCCTGTAAGCTGAAACAACCCCCAGCAACAGCCTCCTATGAGTACTAACCAGTCTGTTCAAATTTCTTTTAACCCTGACTGAGTGCCACCACACTGGTACTGCATATAACATCATAGATGTCACTGTGGACGCTATCGCCCTTCGCTTAGTGGGTCTTGGAGCTCTCTGCGAAGACATTATTATATTCAAATTCTTAGTCATCTGTTCACCTTTGGCAGATTTGTCTATTATATGCTGGGTGAACCGGCAATTCCTCTCATAAGTCACACCCAGGTATTTAATCTTTTCGACCTCTGTTATTTGTTGGTTTCCAATTTGGATGGCCGGACGGTCTAAAATCCTCTTCCCTGTGAACATAATATATTTACATTTTTCAATTGCCAGCTGGAGTCCCCTCTCTTTCAACCAATTATCTATCGTCCGTAACGTGTTGTTAGCACTCTCTTGTACATCGACAATTGTTTTACCCTTGATGAGTATCGCCAGGTCATCGGCATAGGCAATTACTTGTACCCCATCCTGATAGTCTAGTCTTAATATCCCATCGAAGGCCAGTATCCAGAGTAAGGGTCCCAGTACAGACCCCTGTGGCACACCGCCATAAATATTGAAACGTAGGCACTCACTCTGCGTCTCCACCAAGCATTCTCTATTTGAGAGGTATTTCCCTATCTGCCTTCTTAAATAAGGACTGATACCTTTTTCCACTAATGCCCTATTTATTGATTCCCACTTAATAGAACCGAATGCATTTTTTACATCTAAAGCTATGAATAGGGGAATTCGCCTCGTTCTCCATGTGCCGCTCCTAGTATCCTTTGCCCAGTCGATAACCTTTGTCGCCGCCTGTATCGTCGAACGACCCTTCATGAATCCAAACTGATTTCCACTAATGCCTATTCCTTCCTCAAGTTCCTTAAAGATTCGGCCAGCGAGCATCTTCTCCACTACCTTCGCCATGGTATTTAAAAGACTCAATGGTCTGTATAAAGGTTCTCCATTCTCATTTGTGCCTTTTGGGATAAACACCACCCTAGATTCCTTCCAGATTCCTGGAAATGTCTTGTTTTCTAATCCATGGCTGGCAACATCAAGCATTTCATAAGGAATTCTCTTTATCAGCCCTTTAAGGAGTGCCGCTGGAATTCCGTCTGGACCCGGGCTCTTCCTATTACCCAGTTGTGCTACAGCCAAGTGCAGTTCAGAGAACGTGAAGCGTCTGGGTTCGCTCAGTGTATGGGTGGAATATGGAGATTGAAACACTGAGAGGGCTCCTACAATCGCGCAGAAGAAGGAAGCAGAGATTCAGAATGCGAGGCGGACAGGAGTACGAGGATGCATCTCTGGCTTATAAAGAGACCAGACGGGCCTTAAACAAAGCTATTCGTATGTCTAAGAAAAAACAATGGCACAGACTCTGCGAGGAGTTAGACGAAGATCCCTGGGGACAGGCATACAAAATAATCACTAAGCGATTTGGAAGGCGTCTGCCCGTATTAAATAATGAGCAGGTAGAACAACAATTTAATGAGCTATTTCCCGGTAGAATAATAATGCCCTGAGGCAGATAATCCCCACGTCCGGAACACAATATCTACATCCCACGTCCAGGGTGGCAACAACTGTACTTACGTACAATACATTCAGCTGGCTAACGGGGTTCCGAGTGTTGTTCTCGGACATGCTATTTTACGGCCGAATTACATCTACAGGCTGTATTTAAGGAGTGGATTTTTCGGCCACCTGCAGGTACGAACTTTTTAACGATTAAGGACACGGATTAATACTACCTTTAGAGCTGGCGATGTGGCGACCACGGTCGAAGTTATTTGCAGGTGTAACGGAGGCCTTTCGCTGTCCACATGCCCCCCGCGATGGCAAGCATGTAGTTAAGGTGGCCATGTTTTTCGGCGCATGCGAGCCCTGAAAACCTCGGTGTGTAGGGGCCTGGAGTCAGTGCAGAGACTGCGCATCCGCTCTCTGCTAAGACATATGCCGGTTCCACCGAGTACCGGAACGGACCTCCAGGGTTGGTAGCCCTGGAGTGGGGGTGTAACCTAGCGGCTAACCTTACTACAGAAGGGGTTAATAGTCCATGCAATTTGAACAACACCAAAACGTGGCAGAAGGTTCACGTAAACACCCTCGTTTAGAACCGGCCGTTTCGCTTGAGGCGAGACGGAGAAAGAGCGCGGAATGTAGGAAAATTGAAGTTGAGGCTAGGGAAAGCTTACAAAAAGCTTTTTACAAGAGTAGTAATGTTCCAAAACCTAAATATCTAGTCATTACAAAGGAGGATGGTAATTTCTCGAGGGTTAGTCTTTTTCTCATTGCTCGGGAAATAACTAAATGCCCTGGAGGCCCTGTTAAAGAAATAAGGAAGACTTTCACTGTACTTCATGTTGGGACTGTAAATGATGCTCAGTCTCAGAAGATCCTAGGGCTCAAAAAGATTGGAGAATTAGTTGTACACGTCGATCCCCACGGCACGCTTAACACCTCAAGGGGTGTTGTAGTCTGTCGGGATCTTCTAAAATGTACGGAGCAGAAAATTGTTGAAGAGTTAGCACCGCAGGGAGTACTAGACCGTCGGAGAGTGAACATGAGAAGGAATGGTGAAGTCCTACCTTCGGCCTCTCATGTTATCACTTTTAACCGGCCAACTTTGCCGGAGAAGATAAGAGCAGGAATTCATCGATTGGATGTGCGGGCATTTATCCCACAGCCAATGAAATATTTCAAATGTCAACGCTTTGGCCACACCGCTGTTAGGTGTGAAAGATCGCAAATATGCTTGTGCGGTGATAAGGTACATGAAAGAGAGCCGTGTAAGGAGCCTCCTACATGTATTAATTGCAAAGGACACCATTTTTGTAGATCCAGGAACTGTGTTCTGTACAAAGACGAGGTGGCTGTGCAAGAAGTAAAAACCCTGCAAAAGGTCAGCTACTTCGAACCAAAGAAGATTGTAAACGCCTGCAAACCTAGAGCAACAACAACTTATGCTCAGGCTGCGGCTGCTGTTCCTGCTCCTGCTCCAGTTGCTGTTGATGAGACTCAAATTATTAACAAATTTGCGCCCACTTTGGCTGGCTTAATTGAAAGGATCATTGAAAACAAAATAAAGCCTTTCAGCAATAAAGAAGCTGTTAAGCCAAAGATAGTAGTACAGCCTCCTGAAGACAAATCTCCAAAACAGAAAGCCGTGCCTGTAGAGAAGAAAACAGACGCCAAACTAGAATGCTAAGTCCGTCTTAGCGAGATACGTGATGATGACAAGAAGAAAGTGATTGCTACAATCTGTTATGGAGGCTCCCAAGCCTCCTGCAACTGAGGTGGCCTCTAAACCACAGAGGCCACAAAAAACCACAAAGGTGGGCAAGTGTCCCCCCTTCCAGGGGCGGTGACTGGCGCGATTCCCGTGTCGGGGTTCGGTCAGGTTTCCGCCTCTCAATCGGCGCCTGAAACCGGCGCCGATCCATGTCCGTCGTCGTCGGCGGCTTCGGTGCTCTCTGATTCGGAGACTGGAAGCTATACGGGCGACGACGTTCTCCGCGAACACGAAGCTGTTCGCAATATGGAAAAGAAAAGAAAAAAAGGGTGGCCGAAAGGTAAACCTAGGCCATAATTTAATTTAAAATTAGCGAGTTGATTGTAAATGGAACATCAATGGATGTTTTTCAAACATCCATGAGCTGCAACGCTTGGTAAATGATGTAGACCCGAATTGTATATATCTGCAAAAGACACATTTCTGCCGAAATGAAAATTTTCAATTAAGAGGATATGATGTATTTCGGCGAGATCAACCGCCAAATATAAGAGTTAGAGGTGGAGTAGCCATATTAACATTGACTAGAGCTACTGCTGAAGCGGTTGATCTAAATACAAACCTACAAGCGGTCGCCATTAGAATGAAGCGTCCGCTTCAGATCACTGTCTGCAGCATATACTTGATTTTTGATTGGAACTAGGATGACACAGCGCGATTAATTTTTGAGCTTCCCTCACCTGTTTACTGGTGCGTGATTTTAATGCTCATAATTCTCTTTGGGGATCGGATCTAGTAGATCCCCGCGGAAGAGAATTGGAAAGGTTCCTGATGAATTCGGATCTTATTCTTTTAAACGATGGTTCGGGAACCTTTTTCAATGCCAGAGATGGATCGACGTCCTGTATAGATTTTGCACTCATTAGCGGATCATTAGCACTGAGGTACGCCTTCCATGTTTTAGATGATCTACATGGAAGCGATCATTTCCCGGTACAAATTGTGACTGATGTTACAAGAAAATCATACCCTATCTCTAAAAGATGGTTGTTTGATAAGGCAGATTGGACGAGCTTCACAGCTAGTAGGATACTCCCTGAAACAACAGGAGTTATCGGAAATGATGTCGACACTATAACTAATGCGATACTTGATTCGGCATAGAGATACATTTTCAAAACTTCTGGGAAACTTACTAAGCGACCGTTCCGTGGTGGAACGAAGAAATAATCAGTTATTTCTTCGCACCACGGAACTGAAGCTATAAAAAGGAAGAAAAGAGCGTATAACGCGTTTAAGAAACGTCCTACGATAGAGAATCTTATTGCCTTTAAAAGATACAGGGCGTATGCAAAACGACTCATGACAGATTCAA
Source organism: Lycorma delicatula (assembly GCF_047948215.1). Taxonomy (NCBI): domain Eukaryota; kingdom Metazoa; phylum Arthropoda; class Insecta; order Hemiptera; family Fulgoridae; genus Lycorma; species Lycorma delicatula. The sequence continues at coordinate 218,022,997 of NC_134455.1, forward strand.
AGAAATGATCTTGGCAGCAATACGTGTCATCCATTGACAGAACTACTACTGCATCAGACGTTTGGAGGAAATTGAAGGCGATTTGTGGGCGTAAAAACTTTGCTTTCATAACTAGCCTTCAAGATGAAGATGAAATTAAGGACACTCCAAACGAAATCGCAGAGTTATTATCCGATCAACTGCGATGAAGATTTTCGGACGAAAAAAGCAGAACTTGAAGGTCTACTGAATTTCAGAACTGAGTATAATTACTCATACAATGTACCATTTAAAATGGAAGAATTTGTGAAAGCGTTGGAGAAAGCAAGCAACACAGCTGCTGGTCCGGATGAAATCCATTATAACATGATCAGGCAGCTGAATACCACTGCAAAACGCAGATTATTAGGACTGTATAATCAAATATGGCGGGATGGAATGTACCCGCAACAGTGGAAAAAAGCACATGTTGTTCCAGTACCGAAGAAAAATAAAAATTTAACAGATCCCAATAGCTACCGTCCTCTTTCTTTGACGTGCGCTATGGGAAAATACTTGAAAAAATGATTAATAATCGACTCGTTTGGCTTTTAGAAAAAGAAAACCTGATATCACCATATCAAGCAGGTTTTCGGCAATACCATTCTAACACCGATCAAATGATTAACTTAGAAAATATTATATACAACAGCTTTATCACAAGGAAGCATTGTGTCGGAGTCTTCTTCGATCTTCAGAAGGCTTTTGATATGACCTGGCGACATGGAGTAATGCTCCAGATACATGAATGGGGCCATTCGTGGCAATCTGCCAGTCTTACTCAGCAACTATATGAATGACCGTACTTTCCAAGTACGCGTCAACAATGAATATTCATCTGAAAGAATCTTGAAAAATGGAATACCACAAGGTTCACCGCTGAGCGGTACCTTGTTTACCATCGCCATTAATAAATTAATATTAGCCATTCCAGTAGAAATCAGCAAAAGCGTCTATGTTGATGATTTGGCAATTGTGTATGCCAGCAACAAGACAGCTATGGTGAAATACAGATTACAACGGGCGATTGAAGCTCTAAATGAAGTTGCGAGGAATAATGGATTCCAATTTTCACCAGAAAAAACGTGCTGTGTATACTTCTGTAGGAAGAGAATTCCTCACCAAAGTCTTACGTTGACAATCGGCAATAATCCAATACAATATAAGGACAACGTGAGATTTTTAGGACTGGTATTGGATAAATCCCTTACGTGGGGATTACAAATACAGGACTTGAGTGATAGATGCAAAAAAGCCCTAAACATTATAAAATGTTTATCGAACATCAATTGGGGTTCAGATAAAGAAATATTATTGAGACTGTATAAGGCATTGGTTCAATCGAAACTAGACTACGGATGTACTGTATATTCATCCGCTAGGAAGTCGCATTTAAGAATGTTAGACGTAATTCACAATAGCGGAATAAGATATGCGACAGGCGCTTTCCGCACAAGTCCGGCGACTAGTCTAATGTCCGAAGGCGGAATAATGCCACTATATTATAGAAGAGAGATCCTTTTGTTAAGATATGCAGCAAACGTATGGACTTTTCCTGCCCATATAAATAACAAACTTTTAAATAATCATCCTATGGCTGCATTATATGAACATCGTGCTACCTATTCCAGACCAGCCGGAATTAGGTACCACGAATTAAGAGGAAAACACGAAATTGCTATTCCAAATACATTAGCAATTTCTACGAGAGAAATACCGCCATGGCTCTTGCCAGCGGTAAATACACGGTTGGATCTCTCTCAGGAAGAAACAAGAAAGAAACCAGCAGTGATCATCCAACAGGAATTTTTAGCAACCGTCGGTAACTACGAAGGTCATATCAGAATTTATACTGACGGTTCTAAAACCGAACATGGTATTGGATGCTCCATACGTAAATGGAGAAGCCCAATTTTGGAAACTGCCAGATATGACCAGTGTCTACACGGCAGAACTTACTGCCATACAGCAAGCTCTTCGGTACACAGAACACTATTGCGAAGAAAGAGTGCTGGTATGTTCCGATTCTCTAAGTGTACTTGTTGCAATTCGGAACAAGAACATTAAGGATGTCCTAATTTCAAACATGCTGTCCATTTTATACGTTCTAAATCAACTAGAACAGCGATGCGTATTTGTATGGACTCCAGGGCACGCTGGTATTACAGGTAATGAAAGCGCAGACGAAGCTGCCAGAAAGGCAACAGTCTGCGATGTTTTGGATGCAATTCCTGTAAGGGTGGCAAATGTTAAAAACTGTCTAACTAACATAATAAGAAACAAGTGGAATACTGATTGGAGGAGTTTAAATACAAAATTAAACTCAGTCAAAACTTCTCTGTATAAATGGAAAAGCGACGTGAAGTTGTCTCGCCGAGAACAAGTAGCTGTGACCAGACTTAGAATCGGTCACACACGATTAACAATTCATATTTGTTAACCGGCGAAGAGAGACCAATGTGCGGTGTTTGTAATAACACACTCACAATTAAGCATCTAATAGAAGAGTGTAACATATATGAGGACCTCAGAAAGAAGTTCCGGCTAAGAAAGGATATTGCTGCTGATCTGGATAACGGAAATGAAGAAAAGATAGTTGCTTATCTACACGCCAGTGAACTTAAAAGTCCACTGTAAAAGTGAAAAAGTCCACTTAAGTCTGTAAAAGTGAAAAATTTAAAGCTGTGTTAAACAAGCTCTATGAGGTAGTTTTATATTATAAGGGAGTCTCGAAGCGTGGCACGTATAGTGACGGGAGGTAGCCCTCATGCCTAGACCACCCTGGCTCGCCTGCATGCAAGAGCAGTGATTCGGGGTGTGTCCAATGATGGCATGGGGGACCCTCAAGGGTGGACTGAGGGCGCGAGACTATAAGTAAGCGCAATGCATGCCTGTAGCCAAGCAGGTCAGGACTGGGAAGGGTAGCCTCCCCCCGAGGGGCTTTTTGGCCGTCCTGAACAGATGGTCAGATTGCTCTTATGACGCTGGGAGGACCCCGATGGGTTACGTCGTACGGGACTGCTTATAGGAGGGAGTCAACTGCTACGGCATCCTGAGACGACTGATATGCTGCTTAACGTCGGTTCTGGTCGCCCCGAGGGTGCTTAAATAAATAAATAAGCGAGACAGGTAGAAGGAGATAATGGTATTGGTATTGGTAATGTGACGAGGGCTAATGACCTTAGCAGTCGATGCCTGTAAAACAAAGAAAAAAAATAATGAAGATAATTTATTAAAGCATAGCACATAATTTGATTCGTGTAATAAAACGAGTGGATGTCTAGTTTACCGAAGTAAATTTGTGCCTTTCTTCATATCACTGAGTGAAACCAATACTTTACACTTCGTTAATAGCAAATTCATGAAAAAATAAATTTAGTTTTAAAAATTTACATTTCAGGATGAATGTTTTAATTATACATAAATGGAATGACAAGTTCACAATGAATTTTGATATAAAGCAAATACATATTTGTTTTATTTAAAAACTGATTTGTGTGATGCGTTCAAAAGAGTAACCTTACCCTAAAACAGGTTTGGTCCATGAGACACATGAAAAGTGAGTTGATCTATACTGGGCGTTACATATATTTCTGTGAATTTGAAACTTAATAACTTGCTTTATAATAAGGATGATTCATAATAACAGGGTAAGTTTTTAATACATTATATTTCATTCATTGGATTTTCTTCAAGAAAACTGAATAAAGGAATAAAAAAAGTATCTCTTCTGACTACTTTTTTACCTAACACGGCTTTATACCTGAATGAAACGGACAAAATAATTCTAAGAACGTGATATACTCCTTATATTTTCTCCTTAATATCTAATTATTGTAGTCGCCCAATTTGGATTAATTTTTTTCAGGTTAAGAAAAACTAAAAGTATAGTTAAGTTTCATTATAAAGTAATATTTGAATCTCGTTTAAGTGTAGAATTTTTCATAGGCTGAAAAATTTCCGTTCGTATTCCCACGGGCAAACAAAAATATAAAAATAACTTGCAATGATTAACTGTAGAGGAATAAAATAAGTTTATCACGATTTTTTACAATTATTACATAGCAAGTTAACTAACTTATTGTTATCTGTGACAACATTCTCAAAGCCCCCTCACAGCCATTCTACATTTTTATGATGAAATGAGTCTTTTAATGTATGAAAAATACCACGTCTGATCGGAATTCGAACTCAGAGCCTTTTGAATGAAAGGTATAAAGACAACACCATTCCATCTCGGAAATTCTCAGTTAATTTATATTCTACGACGGAAGATCAGAAAGTAAATTACACCCCCTCTATGAAACAAGCACTTCTTTATAAGATAATTTTTTTTATTGAATAACAAAACTACACATTTTTATTTATTTTTCGACATAATAACCAAAATTTTCTACCTTGCAACAAGTTTTTCAATTCCACTCTCATAAAAATTTCGTCCAATTTCCTTCAACCATTTAAGGACCGCATCCTTCAGTTCATTATCATTAGCGAGAAGCTCCCTTTTCAGGGCTCGCTTGAGAGAACCAAACAGGTGGTAGTCGCAGGGTTCTAGGTCAGAGCTGCAAGGCGGATGAGACCACACTCTTCTCTTGAATTTTTACAGTAACTCTTTTGTCACGTGAGCTAAATAATGTCACGTGTAGCGTTGTCGTGAAGAAAAACGACCCCCATCGCTCAATCTTCCGGGTCTTCGATCTTTAATGGCTTTACGAAATTTTTTTAAAGCCTCACAGTAAGATTCGGCATTGATTGTTGTTCCTCGAGGCATACATTCACTGTAAACAACTCCCTCATAATCGAAAAAGACTGTCAGCATAACCTTTCGAACATGTGGGAATGTATTCACTTTTTTTGGCTGCGGCGAATTTTTGTCTTCATACATGCGATGCTCGTTTAGTCTCAGGACTGTAATGATGCACCCAACTCACATCTTCTGTGATGATTTGTTTCTAAAACTGTACACCAGTCCTGGAATTACGTTGAAGAAAAGAAAGAGCAGACGCAAAACGTTGATGTTTGTGGTTGTCTGTCAACAGATGTGGCACCCATCGTGCATACATCTTACGGCAACCAAGCTGATCGTGAATAATCGCAAACACACTACCATAACTGATGTTCACTTGCAATCTCTCTAATTTTAATGCGCCCGTTACTTAATATCATTTCATTCACGCGTTTCACGTTTGCCGTCGTGTTTGCAATTGAAGGACGCCCAGCACTCAATTCGTCACTCACATTTGTTCTTCCTTTTCTGAACATTTGGTACCAGTTTGTGATGTTGGGGCGTGATATTGCATTTTCACCGTATACCTCAACAATTTGGCGATGAATTTCACAATTGTAATCTTTTGCCCACAAAATTCAAACTACTGAACGCACTTCTATGCTGGACGAAACCCCCAGAACATACGCCATATTGACAACGACATTACATACGTACTGAATATTGTGCAGAATTGCTGCTGGGGAAGTATCAAGACAACAACACAACCAGTGCTGTCAACGCAAGACATTAATATATCACTTTCAGTTCAAGAACAAGGCAAGAATGTAACTTATTATTTGATCCACCTCTCGTAACTCATCGGAAAAGATACAACATGAATAGTATAGGTTTAGCACGACCTCATCGGCCGTCTTAGGTACGGCGCTGACGTAAAACAAGAACGCAGTAAACACCTCAAATTGAAAAAGTCTCTTAATTAAGCCGTGGAATATTCTGAACAGTTTTCATACTTTAAAACTTGATTACGTGGTGTAAGAGGTTTATCTTAAGACAAACTATTTAATCGACATTTTTTCTTTTCATTTAGTTAATTTTATTGTTTTATATTTCTGCAATGGAAATATACAAGCGCTGTCGTCGTGTTAGAATTGTAATAGTAGATAGAACAAACAACTTCTTTTCAGCGTTTTTAAAGTATAATGTTTTATCAAAAAACCTATTACAACCAATCCCTAAATGAAGTTTGCCAAAAAAAAAGTTTCTAGTATAAATAAGTTTAGTTCAAAATATTTTTATCTTTCATTGAGTGGGCACACTTAAAAAATCGGATAGTCTGTCGAACTCTAGTGGTTTCTGGATATTCTTAGACGCTTAAGACATTAATTAGAATGTGTCCTGGAATTTTATTTGGTGAGAGTTAACGAAAATGATTTAAATTGCGACTATTATATATTAAGTATTTCATTTTTTTTTATTCTACGAGTACTTTAAATAGTCTTCTGTACTCATGTAACTTCTGCAGCCATATAATAATCTAATCCAACTTTGAGCAAATAATTGCTTAGTTATTTTGGACTAATAGTTCTATACTTAAATTAAAAAGTTTCTACCTTAACTCACCCTGAAGTATTTAATAGAAGACTCTTTTGATTACTTAGTTATATTGTTAATTTTTCTACCCTAATTTCTTTTGATTTCTAGTTAGTAAATTAATTTAATCGAATAAACCTTATTTATGTTTCTGTCTAAATTTTTTACAATGTTTTTATTAGTTTATTTATTCTAAGAATTGTTAAATTATTTACTTTTTAGCTATTGACGCATTCGTTGTTGCCTTGTGACGTGTAATGAATAATTTTATTAATGATACTTTTTATACATTTTCTCATCGGAACAAGCATATAATAATATAGACAATACATTAAGTGAATTGTGTATTATAAACATTAAACCGATTCCGGATAAAATAAAAAGGCTACTCGGTAGACGCTGTAGATGCTATTATAAGACGATCAAGATGGCTAGGTCACGGTATTTTAAAATAATACACAATTTATTATATTGTATATTCATTTAAAAAAATGTTTAATGTTGTTTTAGTTACGAAACGCAATCGCCATTAATTTTATTTTTAAAACAGTTTTAATTATCTTAAATATTCTTAAATACTAGTATAAAAGTGCAGACTAACTTTAACGAATAATTTGATAAAAAAAAAACAACACCAAGAATTTAATGCTCGTCCGCACCCATTACCATCACCACTATTTCCTATTGTAAAGCATCTGTTTTCAACTAAATTAGTTTTCTTCCTCAATTTTCTTTGAGCAGGTCTTAAAATTTAAAAAATTACACTATGATTTAAAACAAAAGATAAATTACAGGCATGATTTTTTAAAGTTTAATGTTCTTATTTTTTAAAGTGTAATGCTCTTATAGTTATAACTATTGCGTCCAAAAGTTCATATTTATTGGAAACAGAAAGTATTTGCTTTTTTTATCGAAATACTATAGCAACGTTACAAAGAGCTGTAGTCTACATCAGGCTGAATGCTTATTTTGAAACGATTCAAAGGTTAGTAATGATATTTGACGTTATAAATACGTTGTGTCCTTTCTATATTTGGAAAGAATTTCTGCATTATAACAGCCTATTTCTTTGTAAAAGTAAATAAAAATTTTCTAAATTTATTTATATCAGAAGTAATTGTTTCTAGTTATTACGGTTTCTCATGTAGCTGTAAGTTCGTTTGCGAACTTTTATTTATGTTCGATTATTTATTAAACATCACAACAAAAATTTTAATTAAATTACAGGCTAAACGATAAACTTTTATAATCATGCATTTTCGATTACTGATTAGCAATTGCTTCAACAGCAAAGGATTTCTTTTTCGTAATCCATTCTTCAATAATATAATCGATATAAATGATTGATCGTAAAGTTTACAGACTGATGCTATTTGCTACGGGCTGATGCTGTCTTCTCCTACGGTGATCAGATGAGTGTGATGCTATTCGCTGAAAATTTTAGGATACGTTACAGTAATCGTTTGCTATCGCTCATCCTTCTAGTGATTCTTACCGTACATTAAATATACGCCGATTAACCGTATTAAATTGTATAAACGGGTACACCTTTTAATTAAATACCTTTATAGTTTGTGTAGCTATAGTTTGCATGTTCTGTAGACGACCGGATGTCTAGTGGTGGTAAATATAAATTGACGTTTGTTTGTACATGAATGGTATTTAAAGTATATTCAAGGCCGTCGTTAATGGAATTAGTGTTTATTTTAGTATAGACGTAGGCTATGTCATGAATTCATAGTTTTCTAATTAAATAATGACAGTATACCAATCGCTTATATTATTAGGATGATGATTATCATTGAGAAACTAATATTTTACCGATTTTTAAAATAAAAAAAGAATTTTCAAAAATAAAAATATATTTACGTTACTAACATAAATCTGAAACGTATTTAATTACTACTGAAATTTAAATTTGGCTATAAAGTATTCATGACTAGGAATAAAAACATTTTTTTTTTTTTAAACAAACTGCAATTAATTAACAAACTGTATGTTTATCTAAAATATATTTAAATCAAAATGGTTAACTAAATTGCATAGTGATATTTATCTTTTTTAATTTTTTTATGTACGTTTTGATTTTGTTATAAGTAAATATATCTTGTTCTCTTAGATTATATTTATTAATATATACCAAATAATAGAAATTATTTGGTTATTTCTATTTTAAAATGGAGAAGTAAATCAGTTTTTTTATACTTTTTTCGGCTTTTATAAAATTAAAATCTTCTCTTTTACTTTATTTTCTAGTGATTTTAATTCTCTAGTGATTTTTTTTTTAATCGGTTGCGTTTTACCCGTCTTTTTTCCTAAGTGAAACAAATTTAGTCGGCTTCAAAATAGTAAAGATATTTGTTAAAAATATTCAGTAAAAGCGACAATCATTATATTCTCAGTGTTCACTACGAAAAAATCTAGAAACAGTAGACTAAAGAAGTGAGACTGAAATTTTAAACCCGGTTAAATTGATGCTTTTTTTGTACAAAAATTGCGAAAAACGTCTTGTGATTTTTTTGTAATTCCTTAGTAACAAACTTTTTTTTTAATTATCTATTCATACTGCCATATCCATGTGCGTGCGGAAACAATGATTACGATATAGTGTATGTTATACGGCACTATTTTTGGATCCTTCCATACTCTCGTTAAACAGAAATACACAAATCAATATAACTAGCTTTGCTTCAATCCCTGCATCATAATAATTGTAAATGACATACAATAGTATATCATTTTCATTTACCTTTGGTAAAACTTTTGCATTTAAGAAAGATGTCTTCATAATCCAATTTTGTGACGTATTTTGTTATTAAACAGGATTAGTAAATTAAATAACACGACCCAATATACTAGTGTTTCATTTCAACTAACATTAATTAAACGCTAAACAAATTAAGTTTCCTTAAGATATTTTAGTGTGGTTTTCCCCTTAGGGGTTTCTAAGTACCCACTTCTTCATCTAATGAACTGAATCATAATTTTATCATACTTAAGTATCGATTGATAATCAGGTTTATACAAATTGTTTGATATCGTCAATAAATTTAATGATAATATGAAAACGTAATTGTTGCTCGGACTTGTTCAGGAAGTATCACGGAACTCAAGAACCCTATAGCTACAGAACCCTATAGCAATTATAGTCCTTGTTCAACGAAGAACAGTATTTCTCTAAGAGTTTTGCTACGTACAATACAGGCCGATTTCGTTTCTTTTAAACGAATATCTATTGAAATTATTAACTATTATGGAATTACAACTATTTTGTTATTATTAACTATTATATATAAAAAAAAAAATTAATAATTAATAGTTAATAATTACATAATTACTATTATGTAATTATTAACTATTATGGAATTATAACTATTTTGTTATTATTTATTTCAATATTTACGGTTTTCTTTTGATTAAGCTTTTATCCTTTGAGAAGAAAATAAAGGGAAGATATTACTTAAAAGGAGAAGATATAAAGTGGCATATCTGCTTGTTATTATGGTTTGACCACAGGTTTTGTTTGAAGCGTAAATATGCTTGTATTCATGGAAAAAATCTCCAGTTGCTATGAATATTGTCCGTCCCCTATAATTAAGTTAAGTTGTATTAGATGGCCTATTCTTAAAAATACTGGCGTATCTGTTTATTTTACCCAAATTAGTGGTATTTCATCAGAAATCTAATCGAGATTCTTTTGGATTAACTTTTCTGTTCGATTTCTATAAGCTTGTTTTACTACTAAACTTGAATAGGGTATTTCGTGAATGTTCGGCCTGAAACTACAAATAACCTACTGTTTAACCGTAATTTTTCCTTAATCTGGCCTATGGGACAACATCAAATAGGTGCGATGCTATACCTGGAAAGGTTTCCCTGTGGCTACTCTTAAAAATAAGGCGTCACTATTAGAAGAAATGAAATACCCTGTTGGGAGGTCGTATACTAATAAAAGATTAATAATAATTTTAAGAAAAACATGATATTTTAACGTGTTATTCAATATCACAAAAAAAATTAAATAGATTTCACGACCGGATTGCATAACCTATTTATTATTTAATAAAATCAGTGATATCTGTGGTATCACCAGTTATTTACGATGTTACAAAGGACGTTGAGTTGTGATAATGAACAAATCTCAGACTGTAAATAAAAGAATAAAATATAAATTCGTTTAACTAGTTTGAAACAAACGTGTTTTTATTCTGACGTAAATATAAGTTGTGTAACTTCTACAACCACTTTTTGAGAGTAGTTAAACAGCTTTAAAAAAGTAGACTTTACATTTTGCTTGACATAGCACACATAAATATAAATATTGACGTACATTTGCAAAAAAAAAATACTTTATGAGTATTTTTTGTACAAACATATTTCGTCATAGTTTGCTTAATTTTTAATAACTAGAGAATAATTGCAATACTAAATGCGGAAGTTTGTTTTTTAGCAACTGTTAATTGAAGGCTTGGCTCTGATGATAGTAATGCTAACTTGTAAATTTTGAACATCAAGATTAAACGTTACATTCGTCTGAAACGGGTTAAAAATTTCAGCCGAAAAAGTCTCCAGTTCAGTTAGTTGTTACACGTTGGCCTATTAGTTTTAATTGATGAATGAATCTGAAAGGGTGGAAGGATCAGATCGAAAATAAACAAATCTTTCCTTAAATATCGATATCAAAGTCAATTTCTTCAATTTGACTTGATATTGTTTACCAGCATCCTGCAGAACATTCTACTACACCAAAGTTTTCATTTAAAAGTAATCCATAATACTTACTTCACAATTAAACTCGGAACTTTTGGTAAAATGTTAACACTGTTATATTATAAAAAATAGAAGTTTATAACGATTAAAAAGAGGCAAGAAACATAATTTTATAGATTTTTTACACCGCTGTTACGTACTGGTGTCTTCGCACTTCTTTATTATTGTACATGGATTTTATGTGTTGTTACAAAAGCAATACATAAATATGATAAATAAAATATTCATCTATTAATTGATATTTTGAAACGCTATTGTAGTTGTAACCCAACCCCAAGACTCAATAATCCCTTTTATCCTATTACTCTAACAATCGTAATCTGGTAACCGATTGCTGGAAAAGTGTCCAAACCAAACATGTCTAAATTGCTCTAAGTTTCTTAAAATTTCTTTAATTTTCCTACTGTAAATTCCTTATTTTACGTACTGGTTAAATTAATTTATTTAATTAAAGAAAAATATTTTAATAATAAATTACTTGTTCCTTTGTCATACAAATATATATTTTTATTAATTTCAAATGATGTAAGCTCTAAAATTTCATACGAGTTGCTTATTAAATTATTGAAAATAGTTGTATCAATCATTTTTGTTCTTAAACCAGAATTGTTAGGAATATAGGATGTAGGGGGTTTACCGAAATGAAATTACCACTGGCACTAGGTAGGGAATCTTGGAGAGCTGCATCAGACCAGTCAAGTGACTGAAGACAAAAAAAAAACAGAATAATCAATTATTTAAAATTATTCATATTTTTAATTTACATTTTAATTTTTATCAGAACGACGAAATGTGGTTTTGACATTATGAATATATTTTATTTTAGTATTGAAAAGTTTTAAATTAATTTGTTGAAGGCCGTTTAGTGTTGTTTTTATTTTTCAAAAACAAAAATATACATCGTGAAAATGGATTACTACAAAACGACCATCGATAAGTCGGAATGGAATTCATTAATTTTCTTGATTACAATACTTTTTCTGCATAAGAAGACTGGATTAAGTAAAATAAATAAAATGTAATTTATGTCTTCATAATATGTTCTGGTTCATGTACGTTAATATTTGTCATTAAACATTTACCTGAACAATGAATAATAATAAAAATTAAATTGTTACTACTGTGAGAAACCGAGGCCGTGAACAGTGATGCGAAGGCAACAGTTACAAAAGGACGTATCACGCCGAGCAAATTTCATGTGGAGGGCGAGGACATGTTGAAATGATTGTATATGTGCATCCACGTATGCCTTGTTTGTCATAAGGTTGGCAAAATAATTGCCTCTCGGTTGGAAAGTTGTAGGTTTTATTATCATCATCGTTACCATAATGTTTTCTTACCATTAATTAAAAAGAAATAATTTTAGTTACGCACTAAAAACTATTGTTTTTAAGGAATAAAATATATATATTACTACAATATATATATATATATATTATATACATATATATATATATACTATGTATATACTATGTATATATACTATGTATATATACTATGTATATGTATATATTATATACTATATATATATATTACTACAAAACGACCATCGATAAGTCGGAATGGAATTCATTAATTTTCTTGATTACAATACTTTTTCTGCATAAGAAGACTGGATTAAGTAAAATAAATAAAATGTAATTTATGTCTTCATAATATGTTCTGGTTCATGTACGTTAATATTTGTCATTAAACATTTACCTGAACAATGAATAATAATAAAAATTAAATTGTTACTACTGTGAGAAACCGAGGCCGTGAACAGTGATGCGAAGGCAACAGTTACAAAAGGACGTATCACGCCGAGCAAATTTCATGTGGAGGGCGAGGACATGTTGAAATGATTGTATATGTGCATCCACGTATGCCTTGTTTGTCATAAGGTTGGCAAAATAATTGCCTCTCGGTTGGAAAGTTGTAGGTTTTATTATCATCATCGTTACCATAATGTTTTCTTACCATTAATTAAAAAGAAATAATTTTAGTTACGCACTAAAAACTATTGTTTTTAAGGAATAAAATATATTACCATCAAATTCGAAAAATCAATAATCGGTTACGAAAATTAATGAAAAAATTGTAATTTTCGTCCAGTGTAGCTTTCTTTAGAACGATCGTTTTATTGTAAGAGATTTTGTTATATTTCAAAAAAATTTTAAATAGTAAGTAAGTATTTAGTTTTTTAGTAGTAAGTAAATATTTTGAAATAGTAAATTTTTTCAAAAGATTTTGTTGTATTCAATGCGTGTGAGTAAAAATTTAGTGAGATAAATAATTCGTTCAGTTCGATTCATACGAATATGTTATACAAAGGACATAAAAAATGAGTAAGAACGCGACTCCACGAATAAAAACGGGAACTGTTTCAGCACGTGCTTGGATAGATTAAGAGAACTGAGGAAAAACCTTGATTAGAGCAGCATCAAAAAATATTTGTTTAATTATAAAATTATACAAGTGGTTAAAGTCCATATTAATAATTTATTAATAATCGTAGTGGATATTGTTATTCTTTAAGAATAAATTACTACTGTTTTTAGCAAAAGTTGTACATCGATATATACAAGATGAAAAAAAGAAAATGAAAAAGTGGGCTTCCTAAATTCATTAACCCAATGAAGTGGGAAATTTAGGTTGGCACTAATGGAAAAGTTAATAATGGTTGATTAACACACAGATTAATGGTTAACTTATACACAACAGTCAAGTAAGCTCTCCCTATTTTGTGTTTTAGTGACACTTGTGCTATGAAAAGACTTTCAGCGTTTGAAACATTCATTTATTACTGAGAGTTATTTTAAATTGTAATCCTTTTTAAAGTGCCAGAAAAAGGTTTCTGTAGTTACCTTGATCAAACGTAAGTCAACAATTTTTTATTAAGTCAACAATTTCACGCATAGTCGCTCGTATTAGAGAAATCAAATGTGTAAACGGATACGGTCAAGCCTGCCAACAGTTAATGACAAATCTTTAGAACGTTTCCGTGTATTCTTTAATCAATCATCTCGAAAGACAAGACTATCCAGTAGATTGGATTGTTATACGGGAGTGTCCGCAAAGACACAAAAAAATTAAAATTACATCCTTACTTTATTCATGTCCTGCAGGATTTGCGAGAACCCGATGAATGAAAAAATCTCATTATTGCAAATGATTAACGCGTTTCATTGGCGGCAATATTCAGATCTTGGATAAAATTTTCTTTAGGGGCGAAACATGGTTTCTTCTAAGTAGCTACATAAACAGCCGGAACAACCGATCCTGAAGTGCAGAAAAACCTCAGGTTTTCTACGAGACTGCATTACATTCAGAAAATATTAAATTTTGATCGATTTTTTGGAAGAGAATAGAGAGTCCAATATTTTTCGAAGAAAAAGTAATATCTAAACCCTACTGGCAGATTATAATTGGCTTCATAGCGTTCTAGAAGATGTAGGCGGTTAATGGTTGCAGAAAGACGGCGCAACAGCTTACACAATGCTGCTATGTGAATTCTTTGGAGAAAAAGTAATTTCCTGTGATTTTTAATTTCCTGCGACCTAAGTCGCAGAGTTATCTCCCACGGATTTTTTTCTTGGTGTTATTTTTAAAAAAATGTGTTCGGAAATACGTAATACTCGCAAAATGATAGACTCAAACGGAACATTGTGCTCGAAATATCCCATATCAGCGCTACAACCATTAAATAAGCGGTTTCTAACATGAAGAAATGTGTTGATGCTTCAAATGAACATTTATTATAAAAAAATTATCGTAAGTTATGAAAATAATAAATTTTTTTATATAAATAAAATAAATTTTTTTATATACTTTCTTTAAAATATTTTCATTTCAAACATTAATGATGAATTAAAATTAAAATTTCAGCCTTTCATCTGGAAGATCCCCGTTTGAATTTCGATCACTCATGCCATTATCTGTTTTAATTTTGATCACTCATGCCAAAAAATTTCTGTTGCACATTTCCGCTCATAGGCTTTGAGCTTATTTGGTAAATTAATCATCAACGGAAAAAAATTATGCTAAAATTTAATTAAAAACAAAAACTTATTTGCGATGACTGTGAACAGATACAACCCTATTTTGTATTATAAAATAAATAAATTTTTACTCTAATACATTCTTTTCATAAAAATTTGTATTAGATTCTAGGAGGGAACTTACCCAAAATAAAAGCTAAAAACCTAACTCTCCCTCAGTCTGCAGCCAGTGATAAAGCTTTTTCTCTGTCATATTGATTAATTAAATCCACGGACGATGTACAGAAATAAAATATATTCAGAAATAAATACATACCAGTGCTTAATGAACGTAACATTAACCAGCCGGTACATTCTGAGACAGGGTGAATTTGCACGGAAAGAAAAAAATTTCATAACCGATTTGATAATGTTTGATACTCACGAGACTTACATAAATAAATTATTAAATATATGATACAATTTTGAATCTAAGCGCTACGCTTTCACTCTTTTCGTCTGTATATTAATTTTTCATGTACTATTTGCACGTTTATATGCAATAATGATTACGTAGAATACATAATGATGATCATAACAATTATTATTATTATTATAATATAGCTTGTTTAAATTTTTACCATCTTTTCATGACTTTTATTTCCAAAAACTTTCGTCAGTTTGTGAAAGAAACTTCAATTTACTAACAGAATCATCTTGTATTTAAACAAGTTACTAATTATATATATGAGTTTTTTAATTTTAACTGTACTTACTATCTCGTATAAGTTTGTTCGAAATAAGAAGACATTTAAAATGAATTTTATATACAATACTTTGTTAGATATTTTTCGTTTCGTATAATAATATAATAATTAATTTTCTACTTTCACGTTTGGACTTCATTGTGTTTTCATTATAAATTATAAATACTGTAACGAGAGAGCCCATTATAAAATGGGTGTCTTCACTTAGCCACGGATAGATTTCCTAGAACAGCTTTAATAAAATTTAAAGGAATAAAACCGGGATTAAGAAGGTACTTCTACTGGATTAAATGGTTTTATTCATTTTGGTGATCAGTTTATGTCGATTTCAATTGATTGTGATAGTGTTGAATAGAAAAATATTCAAAAAATGAGAAGAAGAATGTAATTTCAGAGATAATATATATAATTATTCCTATTTTTATGTTTACTTTAATGGGATGACTTTTTTTTAAATTATTCTCGGGTTACGTCTCATCATAGTGCTATTATTATTATTGTTATTATAATTCCTATGTTATTAAAGCTTTGCACTTTTTAATTTTCTTTAACTGTTTTGAATGAGATCCTTTGTTAAAATAAAAAACCTGGGCAAAACTAGACTTCATAAGGATAGATGTTTATGAAATAGTTTTCAGCATATGAAATGTAATGATGTATTTATATATATGTAGGTGTTTTATAGCTTGTATTAACAACTAACTACTACTGTTTATTTACCTTTCATAACAGACTATGATTGTGCAAAGAAAATCTGTACGGCCATCGAAGTTATGGATGAATTCTGCTCATCGTGTTTGAATACATATGTTTTTTATTCTTAAACTGAAGATGATGCAAGTATTTAAACTGGGTTATTATGTATTTTTCTGTTATTATTTTTAGGAAACTAAAATATGGGTAGCTTTTAATTGAATTCTATGTTATAATCATTTTATTTTGTTAACAAAAAAGAAAGTAGTAAATTGAATGAACTAAAAGTTTTTATTAAAAATAGTTTTAGTTTTTTAAATATATATTTTTTTATTACATATTACCATAATATTTATTTTTATTTTCTTTTACAGGTAAGTTGATGTCAATTTATGAAAATTTACTGCAGTTATTCGAAAGTAAACTTTAATGCATGTAAGTATTGAACTTTTGTATAATAATTACTTAATTATTTGAGATGATCGCTTAGCAATTTAAGCAATTTTTTTTTTGCATTTTAAGCAATAATTTTATACTGAATACATGATTAAAATATTATTAAATAAAAATAAAAATTTAGACGAATTGTAAAAATAACTGCAACCGTTAGGTTAGTTTAATATTTTTTTTTTAGTTTTTTGCAATAATTACAAGACACTGTAACAGGAAGCAATAGTATGAAAACTTATTCACCGAGCATTATGATATAACTTAACTATTAACTATTCTTTATAACATTTTTGTTAACCCTAATTTGCTGAGTTATTTAAAGTATCTCGAAATTGAAATATGAAATTTTGGATTTAAAGATTAACATGAAAATCTCAGATTTAACAATTTTGCAATCTCGTAAATATTTGTGCTTTATATGGTTGTATTTTATCTTTTAAGTTTAGTTATTAATTTACTTTTTTTAATTAGTCAAATTATGTTTTAAATTTATAATCAATTTGTCTCTTTTATTGCAAAAAAACGTTTTCTGCTGAATATACTCAGCATCAAGAAGTATTTAATCTCTTTTCAACTGTTGACTACAGCAGAAAAGTGATAGAAAAGTTATTTTTCTACATATCTTTATGTATGTGTGCGCGCGCCTCTACAGTTGTTGCCATATTACGGTCACTACATACTGTGGTTTTGTGTCACATTAAACATTTTTGTGTTATGTTAATTTTATTTTCTTTAACAATATTTATTTTAGTAAACTATAAGTAATCACAGATTTCTTAAAGTTGGTGTTCATTTTAATACAATGAAAAAGAATATATGTAGTTCACTTTTTTTGGACGTTAAAAACGCCATTGATTGTTCACAATAAAAGATTAAAAAATTAAAACCCTTTTTATGTAATTTACCTGAGTAGAATGAATTTCATAGAGCGGTTTTTTCATGCCGAGAATTGGAATTTATATATTATTTCATCGGCCAATAACAAAGTGTGTTAATCTAAATACAAACATAAAGTGTAAATCTATGCAACAGAGTCGTGGCTTTATTCACGATTAAGCTTCGTAAAAGATTCCCATTCAAATTACCACTTCAGTGATAAAACAGAGAAAAAACGCTTTATCATAGTATGCTATAAATAAGTAATTATGTGGATAAATCGACGGTACTGTGAAAAAAACTCTTTGTAATGAGATGCAGCTACTATATATATAAGGACATTTCTCGTCAGTTTAGATGGTTTCGGCTGGAATAAAGAAAAGTTACAAATAATTGAGACTGTGAATCAGCACGGTTGAAACTAATTGTTTCTCTGTAATATATATGCCGTAATAAAACTTCTATAAAAAAACAACATTGTTGAATAG
Organism: Lycorma delicatula; assembly: GCF_047948215.1. Classification (NCBI taxonomy): domain Eukaryota; kingdom Metazoa; phylum Arthropoda; class Insecta; order Hemiptera; family Fulgoridae; genus Lycorma; species Lycorma delicatula. The sequence goes on from NC_134455.1 coordinate 218,041,337, forward strand.
TAGTTTACGATTTAAAAAATATTAAGCATAAAAAAAAGAAAGAAAGCTGTTAATAAAAGGTTAAAAATCTGTTTAAAATAGCAAATAAAATAAAAATCCTTTCTTTAATTAAATTTAAAAAAAAGATAATAATCGAATCCTATTGAATTTTGGTAATTAAGATACATAAATACACAAAAAGCGCGTATCGTACACCTTTTTATCATCCCGGTTTACCAATATTAATCTAGTTTTTACCCAGTTTATTGTGTCTGGTTGTTCGTTAGTTTGGTCAGTTTAAATTAAAAAAAAATGAAGTATCAGATAAAATTATATATTATACAATTATCTTTTTTCCATACTCTAAAATTATTATTCATAATGTAATATCACAGATCTGCAGGGTAATTCATTTTTACCAGCTGAACTTAATGATTGTCGTTAATTAAAATAAATTATTAACATTTTGCTTTTTTAACTGGTTGAAAAGAATTATCGATATTCATACGATTTTTGTTTATTTGTTTATTCATACAAATTTTGTTTATCAAAAAGATTTTGATAAATCTCCAATAACTGGAAACCTTTACCCAGCTTTTTTAATAAAAAAGCGGTGAAGCATTTTTGTTATTTATGATATGAAAAGTAAGTTAAGATATTGTGAAATAAATTTAATAATAATGCACTAAATATATTTTTTCCCCAAAAGAATAATAATACATTTTGTAGATTAATAAATATGGATAATAATCGTAGGATTTTATAAAAATTTAAGAGTTTATGTTTTGCTAAGACTGGCGCTACCAAACATTTAGATTCAGAAGTCGCGTTTATTTATTTCACATGGAAGTGAAATAAGACCTAAAGTAATAAGAGAATTAATTTTGACTTTTTTTTTTTACAGAAATAGGCGTTTTGGAAAGCGTTTACGTTTGTTTAAATTATTTAATTTATGTTTGTATGATCACCAACCCGATTACTATTTTGATCTGCTGTCCACTTTCACTTATTAAACAAGCCGAAGTGGTAACAGGAGGTATCTTAAAGCTACGGTTATGGGGTACGTGAGACCGATTTCTTTCTTTCTCAGAATACATATAGACAAATAACTGGAGCAGTAATTAGAAAAAAATTTACTTTATATCACCCCGAAATAATCAGACTAAACACCATTATTCAGACGGATTCATGGCTGAAAAGATTATTATAATTGCATTTTATGTAATACTTAGCCTAGGGTAGTTGATGCATACGAGGTAAACTAGAATATCGCAATAGGAAAATCCAATCCTTGTAATAAAAAAGTGGTTTATAATATTATAGAGGTGGGTAAAATAAAGGCTATAATCTTGTATTTTAATGCAGGCACATTGTGGTACATTTTGTTGTAATAATAATAATAACAACTAGCAGGATTTTCCACTATTAAAAATGATCGTTTTACTGTAATCTAAGAAATCGTTGTTTATTTATTAAAAGTTTGTTCTTGAACGATTTAATCGTCGATGATAATGTATGTTCCTTTTATTCCGTTGTATCTTCATGTTAGATTTTACATAAATAAAATGGAAAATTAAAGAATAATAAACTGAATAAAAAGTAATATAAACTATTTTTTTCATAACTTCTTAAACCTTATGAATAACTTAACGAGTAAAAGTGCTCTCCGTAAGTGACCTTTAACCGCTCAAGTGAAGACAAACCAGGGTTAATCGTGTTAACTTCTTTTGTCATTGATGATTCCATTGGTATAGTAGATGGCAGAAGTAAAGAATGATCCTATAAATGGAAAAGTAACAATTATTCTTTTAATATATTTTTTTAATTGGTTATTAAAAAAATATAAGCTAATTATTAAAAAACTTTCTATGCCTTTTTATAAAAAAATCATCTAAACTGATAATTTTGTTTGTGTTTCGTATTCACGGAAAGGAGCCTGAATAAATGTTAAGATATTAGGTTACGTGTTGTACAGCAGTTACAGAAAACTTTTTTATATAACTTAGCCATTTGGTAATTCGCATTTTTTGGAATTTTTTTAGGTAATATTATTCTAATGAATTTCAAAGGAACTGTACAGTCCCGTCCGGACATTGGAAGGGAATTAGAGTTAGTTAATGAAAGAAGACAGCTGAGTTTAACATAACATTTGACGAGTTTTTGTTTAAAATTATTATGCTAGCAATTCTAAGCAAGAAATGCTTATTTATGTTTGAAAAAACCTGCGAGAAGACAAAGTTTTTCTCTTGCTCCTAAAATGTGCAATTCCCGAGTTGTGTTTAAATTTGAAAAAACAAGTCGACAACAGTAATAAACAATTTTATTATTTTTGGGTTATCTCTGTTATTGCTATTTTTATTATTTTTACTGCAAAGGTTAATGCGCTGAAATATTTGGCAAGAGTGGATACATGTTAGCTGACCTTAACCAACGTTAAATTATACAAGAGGTAAACAATACTGAAGAAAATAATTTTACTTTTATTATAGATGCTTATTATAATTATGATATTATATAATTACATTATGAAAGAGGTAATATGTATGCAGTAAAACTACATTAATCAAGCCATCTAGAAATTCTCTCCTAATAAATCTCCTATCGGGGAAAGCGGTAGAATCATTTTGTCATTGTTTTCTATTCTCCTGCAAAAATAGAAGATTTATAAAAAGAAACGGTTTTTATATGTCGTTATAATTATCTTCTTAACTGAAAGAGACTTAGAATTTATGGAGGGCTGAACGTCTTTGACAACATTGTTTTAGTAATGCAGTTTTTATTACTAATAATAACGTAATGAACTCTTTTATATGATTTATTTTTTATGAACTTATTATTATGCCTTCTTGTTCTTTACAAATCGATTGCTATGGGTTGTAACGTCAATGAATATTTTCTTTTGGTTAGATTAATTTACGTTTCATTTATTATTTAGTGATGTTTAAAGTACACAAGTAAATGACAGTCGATTGCGTAGAAGTTATTGAGCTTATTAGCAATATAATGCTATTACAAATATATATACATATATCTGGGAAAAAATGATTGAAAATACGTAATATACTTTATGCTAATCAGGTCAGTTTGTTTGGTAGTGATTTTTCACTAAAATTCTTTTCATCTGGAATTTTAACCAATAGAATGATAGAAATGATTTCCTTTTTCACTAATGTTGTTTCTACGGAGTAATTTTTTTTAATTCTATTTTTATGAAAATTGGGATTTCTATTCTTTGTTTATTTAAAATGTTATACTGTTCATATTATATATACTAAGCAGTTATAGCTAAAAAAATTATGGATTTGTCTCTGAACAAAAAGTACGATTAAAAGAAAACAGTATTTTACGATCGTGCGATTTATATAAAACATACTTTTATATATAACATAGAGTGTAAAATATTCTTTTATACGTTTACATTTGTAATTCAAAACTCAGTTGGATGTACCATTTATTCTATAATGTGTTACAACATTTTTTTTTTCTTTAAGTTTCACTCATTTCGCTTCATTTATCACATCAAATTACATGTAAATACTTTCTAAAAGGTTATTTTTTATTTTAAGATTAGTTTAATTTTATTTTTTTTTTTTAGTTTATAGGTTGATAACACTTATGTATTACTATGTAGTGGAGGTTTGTGTTAACGTTTAGTTGTCAGTGTAGTCAATAGTTTTGCATTTTCTCACACCATAAAAAAGTTGGGATGTGTGAGAGAGTTATCCTTACGGAATCTTGAGTCTTTCCTCGAAAGATCTAATAACTGGAAGAAAATTAATTTAATCCGCTATATATTTGAACTGAAAAAGTAAGAAATCATTAACCAGTAAATGCTACTATGATCCTGGATAAAGATATCCGATCTCACGAGGGATTGCGGTTTGTGAACAGGGTAGATGCTATTCCACCAGGTACTTCGTGGTTACATTGTCTTTTTTCACTTTGCACCCTTTTTCTTTTTCCTTGATCCCTTTCTCTTCGACCGCGTCTGTGTATAAACTACACAGTCACTAAGTCACACACTTTAATATAGAAATTAGTCCACTAAAAGCGCAGGAAGCTGTGCTCCTATGGCTGCACAAAAAGGCTATCTGAAGCTTAAGTTTATTAGCTAAAAGTCGTGTCTTCACACTCTTCATAACACATATACATATATATAATTACACTTTTAAAAGCGGAGTGAACTCTGTTAGTCGGAAGTCTGCTAAATCGTGAATTATAAAAGTTCGTCCCTGAACTCCGATATCTGAGCAGTGATCTCCAATATCTTATAAGATAGATTATTATAACTGCCGATCGTGTCTGAAAATGAAGTCATTCGCTTACGGAGAGAATGCGAAGAACCTTGGTTGAATAATGTAGTTACTCTTTTTAAACTTGTTAATTTTTAAACATTATAATTATTTTTTATAGAAGTCATGCTCGCAGCAGTGTGTGCCAGTAGTTGTAATCTTTGATCAGCCTGAGAAATTTACTCACCTTTTTCCTCTGATTACTTTTATATTAACAAGAAATGTAGCGATGCAATACCGGAGTAACAGATCCATAACAAAAACATTAACTTAAGCTCGATACTCAATCATAAATTAGTCATTTGGACTAAGATAATAACCCGATTCTGTTTCCGTCTGTTAAGATGCTATTACTCGATATGAAAGAGTGATTAAAATATTAAAAATTTTGTATCTAAGATATAACATTATTTGTATTTTCCATTACGTGGAAAATATATGTTACATTTTTTATGTTCCATTTGGAAAATTAACCGTTATTTATCAAATCATTAAATCTATACAGTCATTTGCGATTTACAGAATTTGTTCTGAATCTAAAGCAGACTAGATTTTCAGTGTATAAATGCTCACTAAGCGGTATGAATAGGTAACATAAAAACCGCAGCTTTAAAATGATCGTTACAGGTGATACTGTGACGATAAAAGTCGAACGTAAAAAACGGAAGAATGGGAAGCTTATACAATTTCAAGCAGTAATGTATTATTACAATAAATTTTTCGTTCATAATAAAAATTTTGACTTAGATATTACAGTTATAGTTTTGTTATATTTTTCGGTTCTAATTCACTGAAAAATTTATGAGGTAATTTTTCTTTTGTTATTACATGATTCATCCGTCCGAGTTGTAATACTTATTCAGATTTCATTTTCACAATAATTCAATTTACTAAATTAAATTAAAATGACATAGTATAAAATCATTTCCATTCAGCATAAGTTATTTCAAAATTTTAATATTTATATACCACTTTGTCGTGGAAATGGTTATTTTTAATTAATACTAATTTTCTTAATCAGCGTATCAAAATTGATATATAAGATTGTTTTAATTTTTGAAATAACCGTTTTTGATCAATGTAAATATTACTCGGGTAATAATATTTAACTGAAAAACCGTTGGTCCAGAAACGCCAAGTTAGACGAAGATAATGAGAAAAGTTTTGCTATTACGCAGTTAATAGAGCGTATATTTTATAATTTTTTGCTCGTTTCAAATTGGCATAAGATCGAGTTAGGTAAAATATTGTAAAAATAAGCAGAAACTATAATTTAGCTTTTTAATATGATTTTCAGAAATGGAATAACCGAAAAGTGGTTCAGGAATAAAATAATATCATTTTCGATATTTTTCCCTTATTTTGAAGCTAGCGTTTACGGTTTAAACTCATCTGCAAAGATAACGCTAGCGATAGATATAATATTTAAATAATTAAATAAAATACATTTGTTTATAATGTACTCATGCAACTTCATTTCATAAGTAAAAATATAAAGGTATATGATTGCATGTATTCAGTTTAATGTACTGATTATTATACGCAAGTGAAAGTGGTTCTATTTCCTGCAGGGCTAGTTGTTTATTTTATATTCTTTCTTATTAACGTAACAGATTTGTGCTGATAAATGGTATTACTGTATAATATTTTCTTCATAAATTTATAGATATATTTTTTAAGACTGCAATTTGGATCCGAGTCGTGATTAAACAAATGGTTTATGACTTAAATAGTAAGCAGCTATTCGTATTCTTATTCACGTGAAAAATGTTATAAGGATTTTTATTTTAATAAAGAAAATACTTCACCTGTGTTTACTTTTAGGTAGAATATCCTTTTCAAAAGCAAATACTAAATCTTTTGTCTTGTATAATTGCGGCCCGTATTCTAGAATAGCTAAAGTATGTTTAAATAAAACAATACTTTATATTTAAATAAAATAATATTGTTATATAAATTCTGCTCGATTGTTTGCATACGAGGTAGTCCACATGTGGCGTTAAACGTCAGAATTCTTTTCTTAAATACATCTATCGTCTCGTGTTTTTGCGTTTGAATTTGCGAAATTTGTGATTTCTAATAGCTTCACAACACTCTTTATCTCTTTACTGCCATTTCGATTATTATATTACAAATACTCCTTAAAATTATGAAAGAATTAAATAAAATTATTTATTTCAACATTATTACGGATAAATAAATATCATTTCAGCACATTTTTATTAATTTTATTAATTTTTATGTTTTTTCTGCAACGACTGCGCGATAATATTTTTTCCATTTTACTATTTCACAAGCAAGAGTAGATATCACGTTTTAGTACAATTTATTATTTTATTACTAAATCATAAGTTGACAGTAACTTAAGTAACATAACTTATTATCAAATACAGATGAAAATTAAAAAAAAAAGATAAAATTAAGATTATAGGCTTTTTTTTATTTCTTAGTGGTTATTTCTTCCCAATAGCTAATAATCCTCGTTAGTTTTAGTATAGTTTTCCGTTTACTGATATCTTTTCAAACGGTCTACTATCCCTTAACTTTTGAGTCTATGGAATCATGAACTTTAACTTACATCTTAAAATGTAAGTGTATACATCCACTTATACAATAGAACTTTTGGATATTGTCACTTTTTAGTGACAATATCCAAAAGTTCATTGAGTTTTTCCGGTGAGTAATTAACATTCGAGTATAAGGAATGGTGTTCAATACAATAAATCTATCTTTTTGGAATAAATATTCAAGCTGTAATCGTTACTTCGGATGTTTTGGCATTACGCTCGTATTTTCAAATATGTTTTACGAGAAAACTTATGAATTATTTATTTGCAGTTTCACTGATTTCTTTGAATTTTTGCAAGTAAGCATTAGTATGACTATATTTATATTTGATAAACAAATAAATATTACTTGTTTATACAAATATTATTATTATTATTTATCGTTATTATACCGATTCATTCAACTATTAATCGATTAAACGGGCACTGAAGTTAAAGTTAAATTATTATTGAAATCAATTTAAATAATAATTTATTGATTATAATAAACTTAATGTTAATTGATAACATTAATTTAAATGATATTTAATTTAAATTGAAGATAATCTTCGTAATAATCTTTGAAACAAAGAGATTCCGTAGCGTTGTTGCAACTAGAATGAGCTATCCGATCGACCTCAGATCATAATAACATGTAGAAATGACGGCTTACAGCGCCTTTCGTTTCATCAAAACAAGCCTTTAACGAGGCTATATCCATTTAAAGCTGGATAGACACGGGATTATAGGAAAAACAAAAATTCGATCGTATAGAAGCTAAATTTATTTTTTCCAATTTTTATTAACAAACTGATTTGATACTTTATAATGTTGATCCTTTAGGACATTAGCTAAGTTTTATTGACGTTGAATAGTATCAACTAATATAGTGTGTACAGAATGCAGCAGCATAATTTGCTGATTTGAAGGGTCAATAAAAACAAAGATATTATAGGTATCGTTGTAATTATTTTTTTACCATATGCTACTACATTGGAAATCTATTTTTTTGAAAATTGTATCCAACAAATGCAGCCCCCATTGGCGATACACTGATTTACCATAATTCGGAGCGTCGGTCGACTCTTTACAGCATAGCATTCGGTATACTGGCTATTGCTTGGAGAATATTCTCTTTCAGTTCAGCAAGGGTCCTTGGACGATCGGTCTACACGAGGGATTTCAGGTACCCCCATAAAAAATAGTCATAAGGAACTAAATCGGGTGAAGGCGCGGGCAACTGAAGATCGCCTCTCAAAGAATCAATCGCCCAGGGAAGTTTTGCCGCAAAACACGCGTGTGTGCCGTGGCTCCATCTTGCTGAAACCACATTCCCAACATCCATTTCGTCAAGCCTTGGCATAAAAAAGGGCAGCTGCGTGCTTCCGTGCCGAGCGCAAAAAAGACTGCCTTACCGCCTCGATGTTTTGGGGTGATCTCACGAACTGTTCCCTTGATCTTCTCTTTTCAACACTGGAAGTTCTCCTGAATGCTCACGTAACAAACGATTACCGACCAGGAACACGAGCTTGGATGGCAATCTTGAAGTGTGCGCGGAATGCTAGCTGCGTAGCTGCGTGACGACCATCGAGTGACCGTTAGGAAACTAAGCCTCTATGGCAATCACGCGCTTTTCCTTCGTCACCGCATTTTCGGTGCTGAAGTGAAAGGGAGAGAAACTTACCGACCCACCCGTTCAAATGAGACCATCCGCACCCTCTAACGGCCAAACCTCGCTTTAGGTGGCGCCTAATTCAAATCAGCAAATTATGCTGACGCACTTATTACACTATGCTGTACTTATTAATTAATTAAGTGTACTTAATGTACACTTAAGTGTGTTAAATGTTTTTTTTTTTTTTTTGTATTTTTGTTGATGACTATCAAAAAGGTAAAATTATCAATAGTAAATTCCCTATAGCTAATAAACTACGATAATTTAAACTAACCAAATCTAATTAAAAATTACGCAAAAACAGCAGCCATTCTAATTCATGCTACCTTGACATAAAGGATAGCTCTGTAAAAATATCTTAAATCGTATTCAATTTCAGATTTTCTGTAATTTAAATATTAGAAATCATTAAAAAATAGTGAAATTTAGAAGCGTTACATAGCTCGTAGCGTTTATTGCGATAAAGAGAAAATTTTTTTTGGTGTTTTAATGTCATTGAAAACATAAAAATTATACGAAATCGTTAAAATGTTTAACGATGATAAAATATTCAAAAGTAAAAATATTATATAGGAAATATATTATCATTGAAGAAAGGTTTAAGACGAGTAACCTTTTTTCAAGTCTATGCAGTGTGTTTAATTTTAAACATTGAATTCATTTTACAGATATTTATAATTCACTTAATCGTTTAAAGAAAGATAAAAAAAATAAAAAGTAGTTGTAAGTTTATTGGTTTAAATTTACGAAATGCCCAATTTTTGCCAGCGCTTAATTTTACTATAAACTCTTTTATGACATTCTGATCCTTGAGATAAAATTAAATTACTTTCAGATAAATAATAATCGGTGATCAGTTTTACTGGTTTTAAATATATTATTCAGATGGAAATTAATTCATTAAGTAAATTACAAGTGTCTTACAATTATTTTCTTTATTTAAACCCTTCTTAAATTTATATTTTCATATCATATTTCTTTGTTTTATTTATTGCATTACATGTTTTATTGGTTTCTTTGTTTCATACATTTTATTTTATATTAGTTGCCACATGGAGAGTGTTTGATGGTTCGATAGCACAATGTTGGTTCGCGCTGTTTGTTACATCACCACATCTTATACACCACACCGATTCGATCCTTGGCTAGTAATACATTACCACGGCTCTGGTTTCACTTTCTTTATCTGCCCACTAACACGAGGTCATGATATCCTCGTATTCTTTTTTTAACATTTTGTAACCTCCATCATTAATTCTTCTTCGATTTTTATAACATTGACCAAATATCAATAAAATATTGTGATGAGTTTTCTACTTTAAAATAATGAATTTTTCTTAAAAATATGTACTCATATGAGATATTTTTCTCTCCTCTCTCACTAATCACAAATAAATAAATGTATGTTAATACAGTACATTTATAAACTTTTTAAGATCCTCATCCTACACTTCTTCTTTTCTTCTTCTTTTTTCTAAATATTGCCTTGTTAGCCTTTATTGATAGGAAAATATTATGTCGATAACAATAATATTTTTGAGGGAAATGCTTCTAACGATTTGAAATTCAGATATTTTTATCGAACTGTGAAAACATGTAAGATCTCTAATATCTCAGTAAGAGATATTAGAAGTCTTACGAAAATTTTCTTTTCACCTGTTATATCTTTTCCTTTTGTATGGCTTAAAATTACATTTTATTGTAAATTATTGTTGTTTTTTTTTAATTACAAAACGTAACAATGTTGACGTAGTTTTTATTTCCAAACTATTTCACTAAAAGTGAAATAAAAGTAAAAAGTGTGAACAAGGCAAAATTGTAAGAAATAATTTTACAAATGTCAATTTAACAAGTGTTCAAGTTTTACATTTGAATATCTGATCAAAATTACATACAATTGAAGATTATAAAAATGTAAAATATTTAACCATATGTCTCCAATACTTTTAAAGGAATTGCAGAAATTTATATTATACTTTTTACCTTGAATTTGTGTATGAAAAATTAATTGAATTTTTGTATGATACATGAATGAAATCAAGATATTTTTTATACGCTAGAGAAATCTAATTGCTAAGCGACGGTGAAGGGACAAAAAAAACTTAACATTTTTTATGGTGCACAATTCAGTTTAATTCTTCAAATTAAAAAATCTTCCATTAAAATATCTGGTAAAACTTTTCGGATAAACAGATGAAGTTTATAATGGATTAAAATTTGTCTTACGTATCAGAAAAAAATTTCTTTACAAGGAAAAAAAGAGTTACTAAAATCCGTCCGTTTGTAGAGCATAAACGTATATAACAAAAAAATAATAGTAAAAACATTACATCACAGTTTGAGAACCTTCCTTTTTTAAGTCGGTTAAGTGGTCCAATTATTCATAGACTTCTCATAAGAAAAAGATGTATTACATATGATTAATTTTATACACCAATTTCTTCCAGGGTTTCCAATTTTGCTATTAGTTGTAACTATGTTTATCTTTTATTTATTTTCCTGATGTATACGATGCAATCTGTGTACATACTAATGAACAGTATGGAACCACCCACAGCCCAACGAGATGAGGATGATATGTATGACAAGTAAATGAGGTGTAGGCTTGTACAGACTCAGGCCGACATTCCTGCGACGTGTGATTAGTTGAATCCCAACCACCAAAGTACGCTGGTATAAAGTCACTGTAAATCCACTGTCGTATAAATCAACTAACTTTTATTACAATTTGAACCTCAGAACCTTCGACTTGACTGTTAAACAACAGATTTGCGATGAAGAGTTAACCACTAGACCAGCCCGGTTGGCTATCTATATTTATGATTTAAAATTAATGCAAGCCACAAACGAATACTAGTTTGGTTTAAATCGAAGCGATTCGAAAACTTTTAAATGTGCATATAATTTAATTTGCTATATTCATTCTTATGTTTATTAATACTACGAACTTCAGTAATCCGTAGTTACTGAAAATTCAAACGTTTTCAGCTTTGAATTAACAAAATTTCATAATTATATATATTTAAAAATAAATACTTCCTTGTTTAATATTTTATAAGTTATTTAATTTTATGTATTAGGCTAACGCAGAAGTTTTAGTATTTTTGTAGGATATATTTAATTAGTTATAGACTAACAACTTTTAACTAGACAAAGCGGCTGTTGTAACTAAAATCTACTTACTGTCAAATTCCTTCAAAGTTTTATTTTTATGATATAGTTTCATATTTTTTTTGATAATTCAATTGTGCTAGATCTCCCGTTAAAGCCCATCAGGGCTATGAAGGGGTGGGGGGTGGAAGGGGCACATATAGGTTCAGTTATTTAATTCGCATTTCTGGTTGCCGAGGTATTTTATTTGGTTCCTGATATTTCTTGATCTGAATTCCAAAACTCATCGATATTCCATTGCCTGACGTTGCAAATTAAACTAATAAGAGCTTAGTTTTCGGCGAATACAAGAAACAGTTTGCAAATAAATCTGAGTTAACTTTCAGCTTGATTTTACCCGCCATTTTTCAGCTATTGTGTGTTCATACAAAGAATCAAGAAAGCACTCGAATAGTAAATAGAGTTTAAAGAATAAAGAAATTTAATCAAGTATTAGAGATGTAACAAGTATAAATTTAGAAATGAATTGATTAATTTAACGTTTTTCCATTACGTAATTTCATCGTTATTAATGATCCAGAAATATAAATAAATGAGAACTGTGTTAAAATGTTTTACTATTAATAAAACCCGTATTTATGTTTTTTCGCCGAAGACTATCAAATTTAATAATTTTATCTCGAAATAAACCTTTTTGATACGTAGATATGTCACGGCTAATTTTGTTTCTATTATACATAGTTTTTGCAATATCATAACAGTTCGATGGCAGTTAACTCGAGATTGTACACTATTTTTTCACGCCTTAACACTAAATTAACACGTAAAGAAACTCTTCTACCGTTCACGAACTTACTAAATATACTTTTACGTGCATGCACTTATACGCTCACAAACATCTCAAAGATCTAACAAATTGTTTGTTCTGTCTGTTCAAATTGTTTGAAATATCGTATATTTACGCAGCCTGTTAAAGGTTCCTGGTCACACAGTACCATTTTTAACAAATTACAAGAAAACCAGTTTATGAAAGGTAGTATTACAGAATCTAATGTAATATTTCCTTGAAATAAACAGCCTCATGTTATACGTGCAGATAAAAGACAACATCTTATTTTTTCACATGATAATCCGTCCATCTCTTTTTATTTTATTCTTAATTTATAAATTATTTTAATAGAAACTAAAATGATGGTGATGGGAACGTAGAGTCCGATGAGAACGATTCGTGAAATATATGAAGAAACTAGAAGTAATTCTTTCAATAATCCTGCTGTGTGGAATATCTGTAACGAAATAAAAATGTTTGATTTTTTTTTGTAGTTTTCTAAAATTGTATTAAAATGTATTATGATCGCTACACCAATAGTTTATTTTATTAGTAGTAATTATTTATTTCGAGATAAATCTGCTGCGAAAAGAGTTTACGCACTATTACAGCATAGAGATGGAAAAATTGAATTACTTTCGTCTAGCTACCGAGACAGACTGAAACAGAAAGTGTCGTTAGCTGGAGGAGAGAACGCGTTTTGGTGCCTGCAGCCGTAGCTTGATGATGAAAATTTCTCCACTACCGTTTCTCTGCTTGTTCACCTCTAAATAAGAAAAATAATAGCCGCCGTTGTGAAACAAAAGCTTTTGTGAAAAATCATTAAGATACATACACAAACGTCGTTCCAGTCCTCAGGTTTATGAACTTGTCCTAAGTGCAACATAAGCTCATCAATATTTGTGCAAAAACCAAATTATTTTCATCAATAAAGTACTGAGAAAGTTCTTTTGTCGGCTTCGAAAGCCCGAAATTTTTGTATTTTTTTAAAGTAAATTCCAACCTTGCAGTCTTGATCCTAACAGTTGAGCTTGATTTTTTGATAAATTTAAATCCCTAACCCAGTCATTTAATTCACATTGTGATATAAGATGTGGCTTATTGGATGATAATTAAAAATCAAAATTATTGTTATCTTCTTTAGTACTGACTGGATTCATCACCGTTGTTTTCGAAACATACATTCACAAGTGGCTCAGGAACTGGAATAACTTCACTGTGAGGACAGGCCTGACTGCAGATTGCAATGAAGGATATTTTACAGTATGTTTAAATTTTTTAGAAAATCGAGACACTTGTTACACAAAAATAACAATCGGTTACATGATCCTTTGGTTCACACCAAACCATAGGTACACCAAATGGCAAAGCCCTCCGTGTATCTTTCAGTCATTCTCTTAAATATACACAATTAGTGTATACTATATAGGAAACCCACATCTTATCCTGATCACCAATTTTACACTGAAAGTACAAATGATATACTTTTTTAATTAAAGGTGTAATGTTTTTTCTATTTAATTTTAAGGTAAACTCACCACATACATAACAAAAAGCATCCACATCATTTACACAATTTCAAATCATTATGACACTGCACTGTTAACAAACTTAAGACAGCAATAAGACTGAACAAAATTAATTCATTTCTAAATCCGGAGCTTAATACAAACAACGCAGCTGTGTTTTCAGCTACATGTTTTGACCTGCACAGACATGATTAATCTTGTCCATGAAGGCTCACTCTTCAGTATTAGATATGATGCCGTAATATGTGATTATGATATGATTTAATTCTTTGCCTAGTATTGTTTATTTATAGCTTACAAATTATGTTAAAAAAGTTACACAATAAAAAATGAGCTAATAAAATACAGTATAGAAGCTTAAAATGCTAATTATACGTTGAAAAATTAAAAAAAATCCTTTAATTAAAATTTAAGAATTTAAAAAAATGGAGGGTGATAGAAAGATTTTGAGTTCATATTAGTTTTCAGCATCAAGAAACAAATTAAAATCTTGTATCACACGTTAGAAAATAAAAATTATGTTTATCAGGCATAAACATTAAGCGTATATTATTTGTACGGTTAGCGTACGTTATTATACGGTTAGCGTATATTATTTGTACGGTTAAAACACTTTTTTTTAAATATATTAATAGAAATCGTAATTTATTGTATAACATTTATTCTTATGATTTTTTTTTATTTATTTAGTTGTGTTAGTCTAAGAATATGTATAATAGTCTAAGAGTAATTTAAGCCTTCGATTTGAACAATTTGAAGAAATACTAAAGTGACAAGAAGAATTTGACATTGTAGTTACATATCTTTTAAATCCATTTCAGCCTTTATATGTGAAGGTGTTTTGTTGATTCCGTGGGCAGGAATATTTGCGAATATTTGTAGTAGTTTCTAGATTAGGCTGATAAATACCAAGGGCGTAGTCTAGGCTTACCGTTAATAGTATCTTTAGGAAAAACCAGTAACATTTTTAAGTTTACATTTTAAACCTGTAAGAATTATTTTCGAACATTGTGTGCAATACTCAGATGAAAGGTGGATTAAATAAGGGGTTCTATTACTTAACGCACATTTTTTTCTAAAACTAAATACTGGTAGTTTTTTAATGTATAATCTGATAATTACCAAGTGTAACATTTCATCTGGAACTCAGACGATATTGTACGTATATATTCTAAATTGATATACCATTTTATCTGGAATATGTAAAATAAATTGTTAGGGATGTAGGATTGAGGAGATAGGATTGTGAGGGATATAGGAGGTGGATTATACCGAATTGAAACGACTAGCATTAGATAAGGAATCTTGAAGAGCTGCATCAAACCAGTCAAATGACTGAAGACAAAAAGAAACAAATACCATTTTAAAGTTATTTTTCTGCTTTCGTAGTTCCGTTACTTTTTTTTTGTAATGAGAATAATTATTTTTTAACTGATTTGTCATTTCTTAATGTGTAGTTTAGTGTCGCAAAATTAACAACTTGATGGTATTTCAGACCGTGGCTTAATATCAAATTGTATTTTTATCAGATAATTCATGATTTTTTTCTGTTGTTACATTTTTAATTATTTAGTTCAATGGAAATTATAGTTATGTTTATTTTCATCAGAATAAAACCCTGGGTCGCAAGTTCATTCTTATCAGTGTGTGTTAAGATGCTGGTATTCATATTCATAATATATCCAACAATTTTCAGAAGAGTAATAGAGTTGTTGCGCTAAAAACGATTGGAATTTCTCTATTAACTAAGATTAGTATCTGTTACATTCGGATTGATTCCCTCTAAGTTTTATATTTAATTCGTAATAAAATATTTTAAAAGTTCTAGGCCGGAGTCTATCCTGTAACCTGCAGATTAGACTGAAAATTATCTATTTCAGTTGTATATCGCAATTTTTCAAAATTATAACTTTTGATAATTTTATTTTGATAAAACCTATTGGTAGTAAATTATGAACAAAATTTAAAAGAAACAAACCTTTTTGGACAATTTATCGCTTATTCATTCGTTTTTTATTCTTATTGACTTATTACTTTTTTATTTTTAATAAATATATTTTCGTGTTTTATGGTTACAATAAAACCACTTGAATAGAAATATCGAATACTTTTTAAAGATTTGTCGATAAAAAAAATAAGAGGTTATTTTGTGAAACTGTTACTTATTCTTTTCTTGAAGTGCGCTAACAGTTTATGTTAATGAATTGACAATTTTTAACTTCCTTTTAAAACTGTTTATATCAGAAAAACGTTTGTTTACCGTATAACTATTATTATTAGCAGCGAATGACCCAACGGTAACAATCATATAACTGTATCAATTGTTTTGTTTAAAAGAAAACGTCAGAAAATGACGTTACCGAGTATGTTTTAATGTGATATTTTTGAAAATACATATGCATATTTTTTTTTTGTTCTAAGAAAAACTTAAAAGAAATCTATGAATTATTACATAAATTAAATTACGCCGGTTCATTTCGAATAGGTTAATATTGATTGTGGTACAATAAGCACAATGGAAATTTAACTTATATTATTGTTTTTTTTTTTTTTTTTTTTTGCTATGACGCTGTATAATCTCTGTCAATTGTTTGCTTAACTACTACTTGCTATGGCTGCTTCTTATTATTGTCGGTGACCTTCTTCATACCTGTAAACAAGACAAGAAATGTATTTACATAATGAAACGAATAATTATGGTTGTTTAACCTCCTCCTTTATGTGGGAGAACCAATGGAGAAATAGCAATTTATATATATTTTTTTTATTATGGTAATATTAAACGTATTTCACATTAATGATAAGGTTATTTGGATTTTCAAATATAAATAAGTAAATTAATAAATAAAAAATACTATTATATACTCTAATATTTATATTTAATAAATTATTCACTTGAATTTAATATTATTAATTAAAACTGATAAAATTTGCATTTTTAATTTTTATTTTTCTCGGCGTTAGTGCGAGGTTCTATGATATGTTTATAAAAAAATTGAGAATTTGTTCATCATTTTAGTCAGCTTGTGTGGAAACACATATAAGTTAAAGGTTATTTTTAGATTAAGTTATGAATATCAAGACAAAGAAAAGGAAATGATGGAAGCAGGGTATTTTATTGTATATCTTAACATTTAATAAATAGCTTTTAAATAAAAACAACAACAAAAATTAAGAAACCATTTTTTTTAAAAAGGGCATTAAACTGTGGTTTTTGTCACTTTTAATAAATATACTTCTCAAACTCCGAAACCAGAGATCCATTGAAGTAAACGTTATCTCGAAATTGTTGGTAAGTTGTCAAAAAGCACGTCTAAGTCAGTAAGAGACGATACTTAAAAGTTTTTCTAACGATTGCCCGTAAACGTCTTTGCTTACCGAGGCGTTATTTTACGTTACAGTGAAATAAAGTAATATTTTACATTATAGTCTGAGACTATATTTTACTCTTCTGGATGAGAAGAAGAGAGAGTTATTTAATAGTTGATTTGTTCCTCTCTATAGCTTAATCGGCCGAATTGATTGTCAATTTCCCATCAAAATACTCACAATAGCGAGGAAAGCAAAAGAGGGATGTCCCTCGTAAGGAAAAGATAGGGGGTACAGCAAAAGTTTGGAAATGAACAGAAGATATATTCGAGTGATACCTTGTTGCAAGCATCTTATCTAAAAATGTTAATTATGAGGTAACAACGGATAAAATTGCCGGCACCCCACGTACAAAATTGCGGTTAATGAAAATTTAACTCCGCTCAATTCTTTTCTGGTTATTTCAAATTATTAAGTTCCATTTCAGTGCAATAGTTTAATATTAATTTGATTTGGAACTTGTAAAGGTAAGATTTTCATTTTGCCTATACTTCATCGAGCCTATCAGCATGTTGTCGATTTAAGCTATCTTGGTTATTAGAGCTACAAAGAAAGTTGTGGCAGAAATTTAAATTTTGTCCTAACAGTTCAAATCTAAAAAGTAGAAAATAATTCGAGCTCAAAATTGCTGGCTGATTCGATAACACTAAAATTTTAAACTAAGCAAAATAATTGAAGTACTAAATAATGCGACTTTGTAGAAAAAAGAGAGATAAATATGCTTTAAATAAAAGTTAACTAGCTTTCTAACTTACTGAAAACTTACTGCGTTTCTTATATCCGTAAGCATAGAGGTTTACAGGACCTTCTTATTTGTTTACGTCTGCGAGTCAGACAAAGTATTCAGTTCCTCTATTTTTCTCTAATTTTCTTTTCATTATGTATATGTTTGCTATTTAAATTATGAGGCTTAGTACCTTTTTTAGTGTTTTAAGGAGGATTGTTCCCTTAGCTTGTTTGAGTGTATGTTTTATTAACTTATAATTTGAATCCCTACGCCCATTCAATCGCTCTACATATGGGAACTTCATGTTCTTCGTCGTTTACGCTGCTGACCGATTTCCATCGAGAATGATTATTTAATGACATTACTTCTTTTCATGGTGTACCATATTTTAAGGACGTAAACGGTACTTTAACAGACCAATCCCTATAAAAGTTTACGTCCGTTGTCCTTCTAATCTGTCCCTATTGACAGGATCGTTTATCTGTTGCTATCTAACATAATTAGTCATGGATTTTCCGTTATCCAAATCATGAAATTTAAGAAATTATGCAATAAAAAATATCCAAAATGAAAACTTTCCAACTGAATTTAATAAACCGATGACATTAGTAAATACTTTTCAGTTTGTAACGCGCATAAATTTTACCAAACTCAGACTGTATGTTAAAATATCAAACTTCTATTGTTGAAAAGAAAAGATACTATTATATTTTCTTTAACCTTCTAAATTTGTTTTGTTTTTTCGATTTTATTCTTATTTAAGAAGTCGATGAACAATAAACTGAAAGAAAATATGCTTTTATTTAACTAAAACTATACTTTATTATTTAATAAGTTTTGGTCAAATACGGTAATCGTCAATTTTATTAGCTATGAACAACTTTCTTGTCCCACTAGCAGTACATATATATGCTTGGACTAATCAAGCTATTGAACCGGGTTAAAACCACACATTATAAAAATTATCAAATCAACCATAAATTGTGTTAGAAAGCTTCTAAATAATCATTCAGAATAATAAAATCAATTAATTTATTAAAAAATGTATTTTTAATGTATTAGTTAGTTACTTCTAAACTGCTATATTTAACTTCAGCATTAGGCAGGTTCTACGTTATGTTGTTGCTCTTGAGTTTACATTCAATCTATTATAAAAACATGGATGTTTCAGGGTTTCCGGAATACTTTATATTTGAAAAGTTTTTATAAGTAATGATGATACCCTTGACTAAATCAAATTGTAATTAATAACATCTGTTAACAATATTCGTAAAAAAAAAGTTAAGCAAAAATTAAGAAATATCTACTAGGATTGAAATAATTCTCGATGAATAAGTCTCCATTATACGATTAAATTTGTTATACTGCCTATAATTAAATTTATTTATTTAAATTAAGTAAAGTTGTAAACAAACCCTGTTTTATTTATTTAAAAATAATAATAATAGATACTAATAAGTAGCGTATAATAAATATAACATTTACTGTCTGACTAGTTTGTTGTTCAAATTACATGATATCTGCTTACCACGCACCAAGTCCGGGCGACCGGGTACTGACTGATACTTCTCTTGTCGTGCATAGCCAGTCGTCCATTCATGGTCAGCGACTTTCGGGTCATAACCTTAAGGTTACGGAGATTCATTTGCCGTAATGGACCGGTTTAATGTATGTTTCGAAATAGTGCCGAAACTTATTCCAAGATTGCAAACTAATCTGATTACTCCCGCTACAGATATTAACATATCCCACTTTCATTCTGTGAATCTAAATGCTCTGATAGTAGGAGGGTATTGATAATGCTCTTAATGTAGAAAATATTATTTATAATAAATTTAAAATATAGAATATAAATGTACGGATTAAGATAGTTATACAATAGTATTGTTGAAAGCGTCACTCGTGAAAGCGTGAGTCGAGAAATACAGTAGATGTATTTCCTAATGAACAAGTAGATGCTTTTATTCCTGGAGTAATTAACGAATAAAACTTATCTATGATAATAAGCTTATGTAAAAGAACCATTAAATAAATAAAACAGCCTAAAACTTAGAGAACTGATTCAAACAATAAAAACTAAAATCTATAATTTTAAAACTGACTTCAAAAAATCGATTAGCAAAAAGAACGTCCATCTTTCTTTAAATTTTAACATTTAGAAGTCGGTGTCAAATTACAATTAATCTAAAAACCAAGATTTATCAAAATGATACTGATTTCAGAAAGTCGAAATTTAAATATTAAAAAAGTTTGCTTTTTCAAAGCGGTTTTGTTGTGTCAGTTTTATTATATATTTTTTTAATTTTATTTTTATTTAAAACGTTCAACGTCACAAAAAAATTATGAAATATCGGTTTGCATGAAAAAATTCAAGAAACAGGTCTAGAAACAGGGTCTTTATAAAAATAAAAAAAGGAGTAAAGAGAAACGTGGTAAGCGACTGTTACAGAGCGGGAATTGGTATTCAATTCGATATAATAGCAATTTTTCATTTAAAACTTTATCACTCAAGTAAAAAATGTAAACGGAAAAATTTTAACTGCGGAAAAAACTTGTAACCGACTAGCCTCAGAAATCTTCTCTAACAATAAGAAAGACTCATTTAATCAGTCTATCTACGATAAGCGAAACTTACGAAGCTTAACCGTAAGGATATGAAATTTTTTCATCGTAAGAAAAAAAATTGTATATTTAAAAAAAATGAATATATCTATATAAATAAAAATGCACATGTTCGTGAAAGAACTTTCGGAAATTTAAGATTTTGAACAAAGCTCTTCACGGATTACTTTGAAATCTTGACACAACGTTTAATACGGCGCGTGTTTTTATATACCTACTATTTATATACCTAAGATGTCACCCCTGTGACAGGTAAAAACATGTTTTAAAAAAAACAGCTGTTATCTGTTGGACGTAAAAGCAACACACGCTATATTAAATGTTATAATATTTCATTTCAGTGTTTCCCATATGTGTGTCCGCTATAGACTAAAAAACTACTGGACCGATTTATGCGCGGGGAAAAAGGGGAGAAAGGGAAGACTCGAAAAGGAAAATAGGGAAAATTCGGAAAATGGAAAAAGGTAAAAGGGAAGAAGGTAAATAACAAGGGGAAAATTGAAAAAAGAAAAAAAGGGGGAAATGGGGGAAAGGGAAAATAAGGGAAGGAGAAAGAAATGGAAAGGGTGGAAGGGTAATATGGAGAAAGGAAAAGGGAATAAGGTAAAATGAAAACGGGAAAAGGAAAAAGGGAAAAGGAAAGAGGAACAAGGGAGAATGGGTAAAAGGGAAAAGGAAAAGGTTAAATTTTGTGAATTTCCGTAATGTTCATTTTGTTAATGTTTTATCGAACTTTCAGTTGTGTTCATTTAATCTATATATATACTTAAATATAGCAATAGCTAAGCATTGTCGGGTCTGCTAGTACATATATATTACAGATTAGGTCTGCGTACTGGGTATATCTCTATAGAGTGTGTAAATAAATAAATAAAGAACAAAATTCTACAGATTTAATTGAGAACATTCTACATTTTTGAAGTCTGGTCTAAATTAATTTTAATGATCGACTATGTTTTTTTTCAATATTTAATGTTGTACGTAACAGTTTTTTTCATGGGTTCGCCAGGATTAGCGGCGGAATAAAAACATATTAACTGGCTAATAAAATGAAGTTTGCGTAATATTTTGATTTGGTCGTACTGATTCAGGTTTATAGTACTGAGATAAAACCTTTAAGTTTAAGCTATATTAAAAAAAAATATTGTCTAGTAAGCGGCTTTCTTGAATTCATAACCGACTGATTAAGTAGGCTTCATACCATTCATTGTTATGTCATTCGATATACCAATATCTCTTGTGAGAGTATTAAAAAAATGTTTAAACCGAATAATATTAGAGTAAACAAAATAAATAGTGGAATATGTAAAGTTTGGAAATAAAATTATTTTGACTAAAATTGGTTAGAAGAGAATGATTTTGCTTGATGAAAGAATTAACCTATAATGAATGAACAATTGAAAATTATAAGTGGAGGACAGTTACAAAAATATTATCCTTAATTGACGTAATAGAACCGCATGAAAACCATTCCTAGAAATTATTAAACGGGTCGTTAGATCTAGACAGTCGTCCGGTTACTACAATAGAATCAGCCATGTTATATTGTGGAAATCCCGGTTAAGGACCGCAGGCAACTTGCCCTCACAAAGGACGTCGACCTGCAAAGATGATATAACTACAACTCGGAGCAATTTTGTGTAGAAATAAGAAATTACAAGTACTATTTTTTTCTTTAATAATTTCTTAGAAGAATATATTTAATTAAAATGTAAATAAAACTGTATATTATTTTTTATAAAATCCCGCAAACGCATACAATATTCGTATTTAGTCCCAGAGAGAGAAAGATATCTCGGTCAAATATTAAAGATAAAGTCAAAATTAAAGTAATTAATAAATTGACCTATATTTAATTGAGATTAATTTACTCGTTTATGAAAGCTGTATCATTTTTCTTTTGGTAGAGTTATTCCTAAACGATTCGCTTGTTCTACTGAAACTCGCACATTAGTTTGTTCTTGACCCTGATTCAGACAGGTTATTTTATAATTTCCAAAATGTGCTGTGGGCGTTTCCCCATGTTATTGTAAAACGGTTTTGACGATTTTCTTACATCAAAGTAAGTTAAACCAAACATATTTATAAGAACAAACTTTCATTATTAAATTCCGAATAGTTTATTGTCATAGTAATTTTTCGATGTTTCTAAGATTATTTTATCTATCGTTAGCCTGTGTTGGCAGAAGGTTGTATTTTAACATTTATTATTATTTCGTTATTACTTCATCTATAGTTCACAGTCTAACAAGAGTTGGGAAAAGTTTGAAAACATAAAATCCCTTTTTTTATAGTTAGCTTTATAATTGTTTAATATGATTGATTATTTATTTGTTTAAATGTACATTTATCTTTTAGTATGGGTGTGTAACAGCTTTGATTATTAAAAATACCTCTATAATAAAAATAAAAAACTATCATTACGTAAAAAATATTGCCAGCATGATGACTGAGGGTTTCGGTTCTGACATTTTTTAATACATTTTATTTAGTTTTGGTACATTTCATAGATTTATAGGCTACTATTTTTTTTAATGAGTTCATTCTTATACACTTATCATTTAAAATTATTCTTAATATAAAATTTTTCTTTTCTAATTACAAGTACATGACTTAAACCTTCTTTTGACTTAAACCATTCTTAATCACGATTGTAACTACTTACTTACTCTTCTACCCGTAAAGGTTAACGAAATCACGATGACTGTTCTCGATTGTGCACTGCATGATGGAAAAATTATAAATGTAGTGCTGTTAATAAAAGACCACTTTAAAAATCGTTCTCACCAGCCGTTCAGAGCGAAAATATGAGAAGTCATAAGTGCTGATCCGATTAAACATCTGTAAATACCTGTACAAGAATGAATGGTTGTCTATCTTACAAACCTCCTATTGTAATTTTAATTGAACTCTTTAATCCATTATCGGTTTATTTTTTATAATACAATTCTATATCACTGAATATCATACAGTTTAGCCCTACATCTTAAAAATATCATGCTAGATATTACGGGTTTGTAAGGTTATCTAATATTTAAATATTTTGCGCCTCAAATTCCGTGGACTGGTCAAGCGTGTTTAACTTTCTCTCTCTATCTTTAATATTTCAGCAGTAATAATATGAGTTATGTAGATAAAATGAAGTTGAAAATCAAGTAGGCTTTTGCCAAAACCAAAAAAAGAATTCATTGAATCTTCTACCAAATACTCGGTATTTGGAATTGATTTTTAATCCAGTACGAATCATTATTTAATATCTTCACAAGTGTTTTCTTGAGATATTGATAAATTTCTTCGTAATCATTCATTAAACTATGTCGATTAGATTATGTTATATTATTAGATTATAATAATGACTTCTGATTGTTTTACTGTGTTATATGGTTAAATCGTTATAGTATTTCTCTATTACTGAATTTTCTTTTTCAAAAATTCTAATTGATGAAACCGTTCATATTCCAAAACATGTTTGGAAATGTGAACTTAAGTTAGACAAATTTACACAACATTTAGAAAAAGGGATATCAGGAATTCTACAAAATAGAAATCCAGTAGTAGTTAATCGGCTAAAAACTGTTACTGGTACATGATGAATTTTATTAAAAACTGATCGGCTATCTTATTAAAAGAAATTATTGCATTAGTAGTAATTAATTTAGCACCTCATAGTAGATCCAGTGTTATGTCCGAATAATATGGTGTGTATGAAGGAAGATTTTATGTAGAAACATTTCCGCTAAATATGACAGCCGATTCATACCGAAACTTTAACTTTGATAACGTCGGGCCCTTACAATACGTCGTATAGACGTATTACAACAATACGTCGAGTCGAGTTAACCTTTCTAATAATGAGAAAATTCCCCAGCCTAATAGGTTTATATTTGTTTTTAAAATCAATCGTTTAATAATATAGAAATATTAGGATTAACATCATATCACAAACGGTATATTAGACAACAGTAGTGAGGTTCAGTAATAAATATTTCAGTTTCCCAATTCTGCGTATTACACCCTTATGACACCGTAAAACCACGTCTTTGATATCCGGTTTCTTACTTTTGTGTTTGTTAATATGTAAACCAATTTTATTTAAATTTTATATTTTTCTTAGTTTTTGGGTTTTTACGGCACTTTATCACAAGTACTGTAATTGCATATTTTAGAAAATAGTTTTTGGGTTTCCCCGTTTAAAAATTAACTTTGGTAACAAATTTTAATAAGTCGTCGACATTCTATTATTTACGTGCTGACGCACTTGTATGAACGGTGATAAATATATCTACAAATACACATAGATTATTTGGGCCACGTATCTCACACGTTGTTAATAAAATAGTGGTCGTTTATATCTTTTGGATTAGGATTCCCATTCTCTATCGTCTTATTGTAAAGATATTTCATAAACACGCCAGAGATCATTAAATATGTTTATCTCGGAATAAATTTGAGAAATAATTTCTCCTTTTTTTCATTGATCTTGTAAAACAATCAACCTATCCAACCGTGGCTACGAGAATCAAATCCTATTTCTGCTAATACATCAGAAGTATTTTTCCAGCGAGAGTGTATTTATTGCAGTGCTGTTAGCATAGATTCAATAAGCTTCTTATGTCGGCGTGTTGTTCGAATGTTATACAGTTGAACGTATTAGTACTTGAGAGCAAAAGCAGTAGTGCGCAGAAAATAAACAGCCAGTGGACCCAAATTAATAGAAGAATGACTGAACACAAGAAAGAAAGAATTGAATCTAATATTGAATCCCTTCGAGTTACATAGAAGAACAACTACCTTTCTCGTATTCATCCTTGGGGTCGTATTAATATCATTCATTGGATTTTAGAAGTAAATTCACCACTAATTGTTCTGAATATCAGTCGGTTAACGTATTTACTTCCGGACACTTAAAATTTACACGGGTATTGGAGATTATTTTAGACAGGATGGAGCTGAATTTGGAGAACAAGAGAAAAATTTCAGTTCAGACAGAAAACAAAATCGCGGTCATCCTAAAGTATTCAGATGAAATTTGTGTATATCTAGTTTTTGTTAAAAATTAACCATAAAGTGTGATACAAAAACTTTTTAATAAAAATTAACCGCTAATTAAAACATATTAAATAAATTAAACGATATTAAATAATTAATAAAATATTAAATAAAGAATAAATTGGATAATTGATCATCGCCTTACGGTGCATTCTTATGTTGGTAATAGCCGATTGAGAATCTGCAAAAGATTGCTAGTAAATTAGTGAACGGTTTGCATAAGGTTATTCATATAATTATCCGATATAAATTTTAAATCCTACCCTACTAAAGAACATTTGTTTGTGGATCTGTGTGTGTGTCCGTCCCCCTTAGTTTAGCACCAGAATGTACCGATCACTAGCGGAAAATCCCGATTCGTTAGTAGATGTTTAGTGGTAGTCAGGTGTAGATTAGTTATATTATTATATATATATATCGATATATATGCGAAATATATTTTTTTATTTATATAATTGTTTTTCTTCATAAAATAATGAACTATAACCAAAAAGTAGGTACCGGAATGTACTGATCACTACCGGAAAATCCCGATTAGTTAGTATCAATTTCTCATTATATCAATTTTCATCATGCAAAAAAAAATATTTTTACCCAAGAGGTAATCAGTTTTGGACACCTATAATTGTCACCTAATAAAGCGAGACGCCGTCCCTCAGAACAACCCGCCCGGAGGACCTAGCTGCGGAGGACGTGCTTGAGGCACGCCTCTCCAGCTATTACTAATTTAAACGGATAAGAAACTAGCGATAAGAATTTTTTTATACCCGTTCTTGCAATCACTTCCTATTATTTCAGTTTATCTTCCAAATGCTATTGACTCGTCTTGATTAAAATAGAATTAGCGACTGTAGCGCATTGTAGTTTATTTCCAGATGTTACACAGTGTAATTTCAAAGACAATACTATCGACTACAAAGATAAAGAAAAATTAATGATTTATTATAATTATTTTTTAAGAAATAAAAATTTTAAAACAGATAAACGTTTTTACAGTATACCAGGAAATTTTTTTTGCGATTGTTGTTTTTGTGATAAAAAATCCAATTTTTTGTTTGTATTTTTTTGTTTAACAAAGCAATATTTTTAATTTATAATATTTATTAGAATAAGAAAACCGGTTTTGCAGGATATATTTTTACGTGTTATTTTTCGAAGGTGTACTACTTCGTTACTAATTATTATTGGTAACAAATGGTAATATACGCTAGAAAGTAGATTTATTTTATTTTTTACGCATTAATTCATTTATTTTAATTCTACATTTAATTCATAAGTAGTATAATTATTAAAGGTTTCTACAATATGCTTCTACAATTAGTTTACTTTTAGTGTTACACACGTTTTCTGATAATTATTACGAAAAGAATTTATTAATAAAAAAATATATATTTATTATATAAACTACTGTTTTCTTTTTTTTAGAAATTAATTGTTTTTATCGTATATAAACGTTTTAATATTGTGTTTGCTAAAATTGTTTAACTTATGTAGATAACTAATTGATGTATAATTTAAACCTAATGTAATAAAATGGTAAACCTGATACGTAGAAATCTAATACACTAGTTTTACTCAGTGCTGTACTAGCGTTTAAGAGTATTGTGATGAGTGAGAAATTTAGGATGGTTTATCACGTAAAGAACCGTTTACTTTTCTTTTAACTCTTTATGTTTATATTTATTGTCGGGTAAAAATTAATTATCAGCCGAACACAGTTAAAAACAATTATGTTAAAAAATCAGTCCATAATTTATAATTTTCTAATTACTAAATATTTGCAAAACATTATGCAGTGGCATATAAACTAATCTAAACGAATGGTATTAAAAGTTGTGGACCACAAACATATCGCTGGCCACACAGTAGTATGAATCTACGTTCGATATAATTTATGAAGATTCAGTTTTGTTCCGGTATTCTTGACACTTAGTAATATGAGAGCGCCATTATTTTGAATTTTTTTCTAGACATAATTTCAATCGCACAAAACTAATCTAGAAACAACAACCTTCCCAAAAGGTTTATTTATTAACTTTTTATTGAATGTCTAATAAGGAGAAATAATTTGTTCTAAAAGAAACTTTATTATTCCAGAAACACGAAAAACATTTGTCTGCTGCTGCTGTATATTGACTTGAATAAAACCAATTTCTGACATGTTCTTTATAAAAAACTAATGACGATATTTATTCACATTTCGTTTTCTTTTTTATTTTTAACTGACACCATAACTTCAATTTTGCTTGCTGTTTTAGCTTTCTTGGTTTAATAGTAAATTTTAAATTAAACAAAAAAATATTAAAAAATACCGAAAATTATGTTGTAATAAGTATTGTTCATGATTTTAAATTAATTTGTCAAAACTTTGGTTAAGTAGAGGTTAATAGCCCATTAAAGAAGTAGGGGTTCAGTAGGTCACAGGTGTTCCACAGACCATGGATGGAGCTTTAAAAATATCAGTAAATGGAAAAGGAGAATAAAGTATGTTTATTAAGCTGTTAACTAGTGTAAGATAACTTACCTAACTAAATATTATTTATATTTATTGTAATATTATTTTTGTTGTAATATTATACGATACTTTAAATATAAATTTATTCATTTTAGATAGTCTTCTATCTTTTTTCTTAATACCATACTCATAGATTACTTTTTTATATATTTAAATGTAAAGAAACCAATAAGTCTGGGAAGGGGAATTGAGAAATGTGTTTCAGCCTCAAACACTGAAAGAAATTATAACTTTATTACTTGAAATAAAATACATATATATATATATATATATATATCCATCCCATTAGCCTGGCGGTGTAGTAGTGAGCGTTGATGGAGACAACACCAGGGTCTTGGGTTCGATTCCAAGTGAAAATGAGAATTATTAACAACAAAAAATCCAGTTAAAAATAATGCTGGCATATTGGAAAGAAGGTTCCGTTTTGTGTATGAATTTCCCACATTAAGTGCTCCTAGTCAAGTAAATTTTGATCTCATTTGAAGAATGAAGTACGGAATGCTCAACAGAACAACAGCATAATTTACGACATAAAAGTTTTTCTTCTGATGATGTTTTCAAATAGTATTGCCTACCGCGATTTAAAAAAATGTAATTTATCGACTAGTAAAAAACATATAAAAACAGATATTTCGAAGATGATAAGTTTATTGATAAATTATGTAAAATGTTTGGCTAATTACTAAGTATATAATAATTGTAATTAGCATATTTAGGTTTTTTATATATAGAATGAATTACAGTGCTGACGATAATATTATGACAAACGTTGACATGTGTTTCAATAATATTGGCGATAACAAACTGTTTTTTTACATTACCTTATCTGCATTGAGTTAAAAACGCTTTTGTAGTTTTTTTTTTTTTAATGTAGATTGAAATATTATAGAAACACATTATTCAAAAAAAACAAAAATTCTCACTAATAGCTAAATAGTTTTCTACTTCTAAAAATATAATAAAAATAATAACCATTGAAATAAATAGTAACCAATTACTCTCCATAATTAGCATTCACTGTCAACCAACCTTGAGTAAACAAACAATAAAAAAAAAATAAACAAAAACAAAAAAGGCTGATAAGAAAAATTACAATGCACTTTTTATCTAGCATTAGATATCAGAAGTGCTTTGTTTTTATGCAAAGTGAAAACTGAAACTTTTGACTATAGAAACAAAATCGTCTCCCTATATGTTGCTGTATTTATTTTTGTTAGATTTTATTCAGTATTTAAGGTTAATAATGTATATCTTGTGACAAATACTAGGGAATAACATTAAAACATTTTAAAGAAATACACGCAACCGTGTAGTTTAATAAATTTTTGGTTTTACTGAAGATTTTATTTTAGTTTACTAAATTTAATAATTCTACAGTTTACACAGTAAAGCAATGATAAATATTTGGAATGGTAAAATCAAATAAGAAATTTTAATGTAAAATAATTCTGTTTTATTTAAAATAAATGCAAAAACTGGAAACATATAATGTAAAATACTTGTATATTAAAACTATATTCCATACCCTGATCGAAGATTTGGTTACTCTGTATAGAGGAATTCGGAAATAAAGAAATTTTTAATTTTTAGGGTAGTTTGATATCACTGTTTTACCTTCAATATTATATTATTAAAGTTTAACATTGATTCCTGAGTAGTTTCATGTATTATTTATATAATTTTGTTTCATAATTATTGATTTGTATTAGAAGCAATTGTAACAACTTCTGTGTTCTAGCCATTAGTTGAAAAAAGGTATATTACATAAAACTTCTTCAATAAATTATCACCATCAAATTCTTTAAGTAAAACCTCTTTCAGCTTCACTGAAATTAGCAGTATCTTTAAGCTTTTTTTTAATACATTTCTTCTAGATTTCATTTACAAAATTTGCTACGCTTCTAACATACTACTAGTCATTTTTGTGTTTCATTACAATTCTTCTTACTTTTAAATCTTATTCCGTGCAGTCATGAAAATTTTTAATCATTTTTATGTCTATAAACGAGTTCAAGAATGTGTCATTCTTCAACTAAGAATTATATTAAAGAACGAAATTTAAAAGTTAGCATAAAAATAACTGGGAAATATAGTAAAAGGTCGCTCGACTTTTTGCCGCTATTCTAAAGCGAGTTGTACAGTATCAAACTCATCATTTTTACTTCAAACTCATCGGATCTGTACTAGTTACGCTAAATCTTTTTCAAGCAAGGTGGAGCTTAATAAACAAATGTCTGTTATTCAAAACCCCAAAATTTGATGAATGCAATGAAAAGATCTTTACGCAATAAATAATTTTAGATTTTTTTTTGTGCTTTTTGCGTAAACGTATAGTCGAGTAAAATTTAAATTAGTCAAAAAGGTCCTTTAGTTTCCTTCAGTTTTTTAAGAAAAATTTGAATGTCGAGATGAAAATGCGTAGGTTAACGGACACGAGATAGGGGGATAAGATATTTTCTCCTCTTTTTTTACTCTACATCGTTTACGTTTTTTTCCAAGCGCCAAATTACTCAGCAAAGATACTAATACAGCACACTAATATTGAATTAAGGTAATAAAGAAAACTTTTGTTATTATTTTTATAAATTAGTTGTAGTACTAATAATTTGTATCGCTCGGTAAATCTTTTCTGATTGTTTTTTAAAAAGTCGTCGATATTGCAATTTTTTGTTAATATTATTTAAATAAAGAAGTATATTAAAACGTTACTACTGCGATAGTTAATTTAATTTTGTGTTCGATTTATATATAGGTCTAAGTATAATTGTCAGCCTAAGACTATATGCAAATATCAGCCTATATGTAAATTAGGTGTTCATAATTACTTCGGAATTTCTTGTCATCCTCCAGTTGCCAAGGTTACACAACTTATTGCATATTCCTTACGTAAGAATATAGCTGGTAGCCGTCCATTACGTTGAGTATGTGATATGTATTCATTCTTTACAACTAATAAAAATATAATAGAATCTATCTCATACTTTAATGGATTCGATATTTCGTTAAATATTCCGATCTTTTTCTGCAAAATAACGCATTTATACTTTTAAGGAAAATTCTGATATATTAAAGTAGAAAGGATTATATTTAGAGCCTATTTATATGATATGTCATGAAGTTTATATAGCTTCATTAATCTACATTTCGTTTAGTCATTCAGCATTCCAATTTACTTAATTTTTTGTCGAAATATTTATGAAGGTTTTTATTTCTTTTAAATGTTAAAATACATCATCTGAACAGAAAACAATTTCCAGTAAATCTCTTTACATTTTCGAAAATTGTCTTATAATAATACTGTGTGAATTTTTTGTCAAATTTGAAATGACTGATTGATTCGCATATTCTTATTTTCATTGGTTCCAGAGTTATAGCCAAATGAAATTTTAATTAAAGAAATATTTTGATCTTACAAGGTGAAGGTACATCGATTCGAATCAGACTTCATATACATATATTTTTTTTACCTTTTGTTAAATTTAAATATATTGATTTATTAATAACTATTAACCTCTGATTGTAGGAAAAAATTTACAATAAATAATAATTCAATAAATAATAGTCGGATTCTATCTGATGTGTCCGTGGTTATGGATCCGACTCGTTCTCACTTTCACCACGTAACTACTTACAACATGAAACAAAATTAATATATAAACTAATATAACATACTGATACGGTCACCACAAGAAAATGTGATGCAATGTAGTCTCCACCACAATGCAATTGCGTAACTGTCCACTTTATTAAAGAATTGTAGGATCGTATCTCACTTTCAAATGAAATTAATTTAAATAAAGTGCACCAAAATATGTGTATATGTAATTAATAGGCGTATGAGGAAGTCATATGATGTCCACATCGGATTTTTTTTCTATCGTTTTCTTCTTATTCTGTGAACTTTAGATTATTATAAGCGTTGTAGTTTTTTTCCTTTCTTGTACAAACTAAAGGAAGTATTGAGATCGCGAAAAATTTCGGTTTTCAGATTTCAGTGTAAATATTCATTTTGACCATCCCTGAATCCATTTTCATTAGTTTCGGCGTGATATCTGTAGGTACGTACGTACGTACGTATATATCTCGCATAACTAAAAAATGATTAGCCGTAGGATGTTGAACTTTTGGATTTAGAACTGTTGTAACATCTAGTAGTGCACCTCTCGTTTTGATTGCAATCGACTGAACCAAAGTGTCCAAAAAATTGGATTTTGGACATTTTCTTAACTACAGTAGTAAGCCCCCACTGAGAGCTTTTCAATGATGTCATAAGTGGTACTTATTTTCATTGGTTCCAGAATTATAGCCAAATAAAATTGTAATTAATGAAATATTTGAATCTTATTAGGAGGCACATCGGTTCCAATCTGACTTCATCTCCTTTTATTTTTTTTAAACTTTTTTTAGTGTAAATACATACTGACTATTAATAATTATTAATCTCTGATTTAAAAAAAGAAACGTTTTACGATAAATAATAACAATAAAAAATTAAGAAAAATTATCAGAAGTTATTAATGAAATAAAATTTTATGAACTTTTCATTTTAAAAAACGTGTATATGTAATTTAATAGGAGTACAAGGAAGTTATCTGGTGTCCACATCAGATTTTTTTTTTAATATAACATATTTTCTAATATTTAAAGAAGGGTTACAACATAATATTGCGTCACCGCCATTCCTGTTCCAAAACACTTGATTCTATTTTTACAAAACAATTGTTCTATTTTTTCTTGATTGGATAGAATCCAATCAAGAAAAAATCCCTTTCGGCACGCCGGAAGGCGGAGGTAGATTTCACTGGTGCTAAGTAGGAGATAAAAAAGATTTCCACCTAAAAGTTAAGAAAAACTTCAAATTTAATCATTACGACAATGGCTGCATTGTGAAAAAAGTTTCAGATATTTAGCACACGACAAGCCCCATCTTCTTACAATTCCAGCAACACTTTGGTCATTCCTTGGCGAAAGGGTTGGTCATATCAAAAATTGTTATAAAAAAAACGTTTTAGGTAATGTTTAGAGGACTGACAACCACTTTAAACCGATTCAATACTGTGCCTATAAGGGAGATGATTTTTTATCTTCAAAACCCCATTTTTTCCACCCCGCGGGCCAAAGGTTGATGATATAAAAAAACTTTATTTGGATAAGTTTTAGGCTCTTATCCAAAGAATAGTACGAACTTTAAATAAATTTGATATATTACAAGAAAGTTATAGCAATGTTTTTTTTTTTCGAAAAAGCCCCCATATTTCCACCCCCATAGTCCGATTTTTTCCATTAACGAACTCGATCGAGATTTTGGGTTGTTATATTTTATGTATTAATTTAAAAGTGATTGGAGTAAAATTGCGGCAGTTATCGTGTCTACACGATAGTGATATATATATGTACCAACATATGTATATATATATATATATATATATATATACATATATATATATATATACATATGTTGTGTGTGTGTGTGTTATGTTAAAATGTTTCCCCAAATTGACCAATATCTATGATCTATGATTTTGCTCTTACTTTATAGAGAGATTTCCTTTGGTAGTCTCGTTGTAAGTTTTTCCTACTAACCTTTCTTTCTTTCTTTTTCCTGTTTAGCCTCCGGTAACTACCGTTTAGATAATACTTCAGAGGATGATATGTATGAGTGTGAATGAAGTGTAGTCTTGTACATTCTCAGTTCGACCATACCTGAGATGTGTGGTTAATTGAAACCCAATCACCAAAGAACACCGGTATCCACGATCTAGTATTCAAGTCCGTGTAAAAATAGCTGGCTTTACTAGGACTTGAACGCTGTAACTCTCGACTTCCAAATCAGCTGATTTGGGAAGACGCGTTAACCACTAGACCAACCCGTTGGGTTTTTTCCTACTAACCTAAGTGTAAGATTGTTTTAGCGAAATATTAGATTGGCTAGATATGAGCGCTTATTAATATTATTTTTTGTTGGCTCTGCCCATCAAGAATTAACATACAATTGCTATAACGTAGAAATATTTATATTTATAAATATACATAGCCTTATATCTGTCTGATGATCAATGTACTGTCAAAAAATTTTTTTAAATGCATACAAATTCAAGAAAAGTAATACAAAAACCTAAATCCAAGTTCCCTTACTTTTGGTTTTTAATTTTTATCAAGATGCTTTTTTGCGTATCTAAACAGTTTTTTCGCGAGCCATCTTATACTTAACATTAAAAAAAACGGAGTTATACATATCAGATTATTTTAAATAAATATTAATATTTAAAATAAGCTGATTCTTAGAATTATTCACTGCTCGTTGCGCGTTAGTAATTATTTGATGTATTTATCTATCAGTAGTTGCTCTATAATTAATTATTCGTTAGTTTAAATTTATAATAATTAACAATTTTTAAATATTTATAAATAGTTTATAATTTTATGAAATCATAACTATTAATGTTAACTGATTTTTAAAATTACGCCATGGTTAAACATCCAATTTATTTAAAATATAATACTTTCACATTTTTATATGAGATTTATTTTTTACCTCTACTTTATATTAGGTATGCACAATATTTAAAGTTTCGTTTGGTTTTTATAGGATTCTATCATCATGTTTAATTTTATGTTGACCGTTAACATTCAGTGAAGGTATTAACATATTTAGTCGTCTTACTATCGATTTAAATATTGTAAACTATTTTTTATCAAACCAACTAACAAAAATTAAAAATTATATACTCGTTTATAATTTATTAGACTTGATAATTATTTTTTGTTTTCAATTAAATAAATTTTTAACATTTTCAATAACTTTAATGATTATTAATAAATAAAACTTTATCCATTTATGGTGTATACAGAATTTATGTCATTACAAGATTATTACTTACTTTAATTTGCAAAGTTCAATCATTTATCTTTAGTAACGGAGGTTATCAAGCACCGAGTGAATTTATTTACGTTGAGTAGTATCCGCCATCACTCCGAGCTTGTAAATTGGTGGCGCGTTCTGAAAATTGTTTTATTCATAAATTGAAAGAATCATTGGGAGATTTTCTTTAATAATTTGTGTACAGTTGTAATGTATTAGATTTTTTAAAACTATTGAAGATATGTTACAGGTACTTCCAATAGCTTTTTTTGTATAAAGCGTTCTTTATTTTTCTACTTTAGCAGATCACTTAATATTTTTAAATTATTATCGCTACGTAGCCTAAATTAGTACCAATATTGGAATTTTATCGCCAATTTAATCAAATTGATAAAATATAGGATCACATTGCATCTCAACACATAAATACGCATATATAAAAGCATATGTATATGTAAATAAACATAAACCTAAAAAAAAATAAATCTATTATGTAGGAAGTTACTCTTTATAAATCACAATGAAAGCACATACTGTACTTCAAATATGGCCAAAATAAAATGGAATCAACGAGATATAAATAATCAGTGATACAAAGATTATTTTCTTTATTTTTATACAGATTATTACAGCGTATAACTTGATAAATCTATTAACATTAGATCTATAGTAATTTCATAGATGGAAATAAATTGTTAGAAGTTGAATTTTATGTTAAAACCAGTAACTGTCTTACAGATAAATAAGACACGATAAAATTTAAACTGTCTGTGGTCGGAACCTTTACCACATCCTTAAATATTTCTTTTGTTTTACTTCCTGTTGAGAATAAATTATTCTCACTTTTTAAGTGTTCAATTTTGTTTCAGACGACATATTGTTGTCTGAAATTAGCCCTATAAATTTATATTTCGCAGTTGTTAATATTATTTTTTATCCTGTAATTTAAGTGACACAAAACATGTATCACAGTAGGTCTATAACTAACAGTTCTTAATTGTTTTTGAATGAAACGTAATGTCAAGCTGCAGCTTCATTAGTTATTTACAGATTTAATGTAAATAATTAATATTAATAATTATTATCCTGATCGATAATTATAAACCAAAAACTTGTAAGGCATGTTACATTTAATTCTAAGTAGCTTTATTTAATGTAATTCCACATACGAGGAAAATGTTCTGATGTAGTAGAGATCTCTGAAGAAGTTATAAATATAGAAGAAAAAATGAAGCAGTAAATGATAAAACTGATCTTATAAAATATTATGTTTTGCAACTACGACGAAATTTGCTGAACTGTTTATAATAGTTAATTTTATTTAATCATGACATCAATATATGTATATTATAATTGATTAAATATCATTGTATACATGCAATTGCTTCATTGAATTTGTGTTTGTTTTACATTATGCTATTCAACAATACTGTCAAAAAATATTTGAAAATGTTTTTAAACCAATTAAACACACACACACACACACACACACATATATATATATATATATATATATATATATATATATATATATATATAATTGTTTTTGCTTGTGTTATATTTACTCGTATGATTAAATTGTATAGTTTTCTCCACTGTGTGAAACCTTTCTCATTTTACGTGAAAACTGTAGCAACGTTAAATGTAATACAGAATTTGGTTTTCTGTAAATTCGTTTCTTAATATTTTTAAAGAGAATATTTGTGAAAATTCTTTTTTCTGCGGGATCTCCATTTTTCACTATTAGATCACATTTAAAAATTTTTAAATTACATGTTACCAAATAGTATATTCGTTTTTTTATAAAATTGTGGAAGATATGAGAATGATGGTGAGTGATAAGAGATGAAATTACCATATCTAAAACTTGGTAGTTATACAGATGATAACTGATTAAACAATTAACGTTCAACCATTATATAAAATTACTTTTCGTATAAAACAAAATTTTCCGATTTGATGGTAAAGAAATAGTAATTAAGAAATTATCTTTTAGAAAATTTTAGTATTTATTACTTTTTTTTTTTACAACCTCCCACTTGTGTTTATAAATACCATGGTAGTTCTATTATTTCGATCAAATTATATTCATTACCAATAAATAATAATACTAATAGTAGAATAATTAAGAAAAAAGTTAGTCTAAGGGTACCTAATTTAAAGATGATAATATACAGCTGCAAATGGAAAACTCTGATAAAAGATAAAAATATATTGCAACTACTAACAAATTTTTTTTTTGGTTATTAAACTTTTTTTTTCGGTAATTTTAAACTGAGTAAGTGCAATCGTAATTTAAAAAAAAATATTTTTAAAAATTTATAAAAATAAAATGATACTTTTTACATTTATATTACCTTAAAAAAATAATAAATAATCTTTAGAAAATGAGGCAGTTAACTATTTTTCATAAACGAATAACTCTTTCTTTAGCTACAACAGATTTTGTTATAGCTAAGCTTTTAAACTGTAGGTAATACATAAAAATCAGGAAAATGTTCTGAGTAGCAGTTGTATAATAAAATGGGAAGTTATATTGTAGGTGCAGTACAGCATATTTTAAACAAGTTTCACCTTTTTGTTATTACAACTGTAGCATTATCGTACCTAACTGTTTTGCGATTTATTTCTGCAAAAATAGAATTTATTCTATTGAAGTAAAAGAACGATATCTTTTATTACCGTACATGATTCAATATTGTACCGTACAGTATTCAATATTGTAGTTAGACTATATAAATAGCACAAGATTTTTGTACGATCCTTATAATAAAGTTAATAAAAGATTTCCTGGAATAATTAATTATAATAAGGAACTTTTATGTCTTTTCTTTTTTAGTTAAGCACGAAACATTAAATGTTATGTAAATATATTTACGTTAATACTTTTGAATAAGTAGTAACGGTAGTATTTTAGTAGGTAGTAAGATAATAATTTTGAAATGATAAAGGATCAAAATCTAATATGAAAAAATTTGATTAAAAATGTTTTGGTCTGATTTTGGCCATATTGTAACCTACCTTAGCAAATACTGATTAAAAATTTCGTGCTGTCAAGTTCGAACAAAATACGTCTCCATATTCCCTATCGTGAAATAATCCTGTTTCTGTGCGTATCTTTCTCCCATTGCATACGCTAAAATTGACAGTTTATGCATTAAAGTTTGTTAATAAAAGTGTAAACTATTCGTAATTTTTCAAATAAGACCATCACTATATGCTTCACTTTATCTTTCTGCTACAAATGCAGCCTCATGACCAGAAAAGGCTGTATTTAAATACAGCCTCATTTAACGCTTAAATTTTTCTACACGATAATCTCAAATAATGAATTTCATCTTATTAAAGACCATAACGTCTAATATATTTTTATATAATATTTTTAATTTGTAAGCTTTAATACTGGGGTTATTTTATTCTTACGAAAATATAGTTCTTAAAGGATATTAAAAAAAACGAACTTTTTCGGAAACATTTTAATACGGTTGAAGGATTCAGCCTAATAAAGATTGAACTTAGGGAAACCCCCGTGTCTACTGCGGGGAAGTAGATACCCCAGAGCACACCTTCTTCGACTGTGGAAAGTGGGTGCCGCTACGGAGAGTCCTCGGGGTCCTCCAACTGTAAATGGGATTACTCCCCTAACCAGAGGAAAAAAAAGATTGGAGAATTCGATAACTAATAAAACTCTTATGTAAAAGTTTAAATTTTGCGGTATAGTTTTGGATTTGTATAGTTTAGAAAAGCTTACCAACAATAGCGGCAAGTTTCTTTCTTTTAACTTTATGGTAATAGTATAATTCTATTATAATTTCAGAATGAAAATTGATTTTAATTTGAAGAATTTAATAACAGATTATTTATCCAAGCTTGAAATTTTGAATAAATTAAAGTATAAATCAGTGTTTTAGATGAAACACGTTAGAGCAGCCCATAAAACTAGCATGTGAACGAGTTTAGTCATTGTTTTAGTCTACTTTTAGCTACTTTTTGCACTAAACGCGTTACGTAATTTAACGTATCTTTTTTTTAATTTGAACTTAATACTTGAAAAAAAAAAGAATTATGTACAGATATACAAATTTACTAGCCAGTGCAATGAAAGAGAGCGGTTAGTCTATGTACGTATTAGGGGAACAATTCTTTTGTTAATTGGTCTGATGCGGAGAAAGTTTATGAATATTAAATTTGAAAGTATATTATTTTAATTTACGAAAAAGAATTAATGATATTAATGATTTAGTACAATTTTAAAACCGACTGTACCGTTTAACACATTTTAAAATACAATGTCTATTTTAAAAATAGAGGAGGGAATACGAATTACTATCATGATTGTATTGTTAGGTTCAATTTTATTTCTGTTAACACTTTAATACAGTACAGTGTTATTAAATATATTTTATTACCGTAATCGCTTTTTTAAATATGATGAAAAATAGTGACTGCAAGACAAATATTTTAAAAATTATATTACTAGTCTGAAAAATTGAAAAGCCAAAGCAGGAATAAACAGTATAGGCTTTTGAGATTTTTGATATGAACAATCTATTCTACAAATCTTTAATCACATTACTCCTGAATAGCTATTAAGTAAGAGTAAATTAAATGTGATAGTCGAATCAATTGATTCAAATAAAAAAACTCTGTTTAAGTCTAAGCTGTTTTACTTTATCTTATAAATTGAAATAAACGTCAGCTTGACATTTTCACTCAATTTATTACCCCCTATAGAAGCTTTAGTTCAAGCTAATTATGGGAATTAAGCATTATAAAATAGAAAAAGTACTTAAAAACTTATCAGGGAGAAAAGTTTTAAAGGTTTTATTAAATTATTTTACTTTTATTTTATTCGGTTTAGATTCCATTTCAGCTTTTTTCGGTCATCATTCGTATTCCGTAATATCTAGTGATGCTTAGCGGGTTTAACCATAAACTTTTGTTTGCTTCATGGAATCCTACAGTTTAGAAATTTTTTTATGTTCAGATAAATTATCGTTACCTGACTGTAGAAGAAAAATTAAATACATCTGTACACAGATTGTGTATGCCGGTTTATACATATTCATTGTATTTTTATGACTATGTAAGGTGTCAAACTCTCGACTCTCCACTTTTCAAATAAATTATAATATGGAGAAGAGTCACTTATTTTACGGCATTGAATATATTTCGATTTGTCCAAGAATATTGCGGATCGCGGATACTATTTTCCTCCGGATGAAAATTCAAAATGAATCAGTTGTCAGAAATCGCATGGTTTTCTTCTTTTTTTAAAAATATTTTTACCTACTCTTTAAAATATTCGTGTCAATTTAATTTTGTCGATATCGTGAGTTCGTAACTGTTACAAAGGAGAAAAGCTCACCAGTAATTCTGTTGGGCTCGAACCCAGAACGATATCATATATGTGGCTAATAATTTCCATAGTTCCTTTAAACATCTACTTCTTATTCATTATTTTATATATTCATGGTTAAAATTTAAATGATAATAATTTGGAGGATAACAAAATATTAATCAGTATACTAGCTACCCAGATTTAACTGCCAGTGACTATTTCAAGGAAAATTTTAAATATGATTTATTAATATTTTATTGAACACTGGTTAAATCAAGTACAGTAAAATAAACCTTTTACAAAATTAAACAAATAGTAACACATAAGTTATGAAGGTAAATTTCGTATTTGACGGAAAATTGATTTTTTAAGCTGGTAGCATTACCAATTTCATATCGATTTAACAGATTAATAGATTTCGAACATAAAATTTTACAACACATTAGCTAATTAAGCGGTAATACAAACATTGCGCGCTAGTGATGTAAAACCAGAGATGGAAAGTTATTTTAGGAATAACAGCCTGTATTCAAAACTTAAGTTTTCATACTCTTAAGTTTGCACTTACGAGTATTTTAATTGTCAGTAAATAACGCTTAAGCATATTTCAGAAAAGTTATTAAAAGTCGTATTACATAATTAGTATTCTATTTACAGTTAATTTGTTTAAGTCGCTTCTACGCGTTGACACTATGTAACTTTTGAAAAAAATAAATAATTAGATCATTGATAAATCAGCAATGAAAATTAGCAAAATTGTTTACTTTGTGTATGCGATTCATTTTAATCTTTGCGAAAAATGAGGAATTTATATTTTGTTAACCTTACCCCCATATTTCTTCAGACGGCGCTAATGATGACTAATATTAGTTACACAGTATGCAATGGAGGTATAGATCTCTAATTTACTCGCATTCACTGGCCTCCGTGGCGCGAGTAGTAGCTTCTCGGCCATTCATGCGCATGTCCCGGGTTCGAATCCCGACCAAGCATGGCATTTTTCATAGGCAACAAAAATTACATTTCATATTCCTACGCACAAGCTTCGAGTTTCTGTAGTGAATTTAATCAAGAAAAAAAAGTGATCTTTAAAGATCAGTTCAACCTTGGTCTGACAAACTGTATACACAGGTTTTATTAAAGGTACGTGTTTTCGGTTTTTTTTTAATTAGGACAGCTGGTTATGTTGATTCCGCTTTTAAGGAAAATTCTAGTATTATTGTAGATTCATTATTTTAGCGATTCGTAGATTTTGTACCCGGTGTACCTTGAAGAGTGCTTATTTTTTAATATAATATGATTATGCATAAAAATACGTAAATTTTTTATGGAAACAAAATTTAGTGTAATACGTAAAAAAGTGTTTTCAATGGTACACCGAATGTACACTATTATACCATATATATATATATTGATATTGATATATATAAAACTGCCAATTAGACATTTATTTCTTCTTTTTGAAATCAATATCTTTGTTTAGCTGACTTCGGCTGATTACGTTTGCAAAATTATTAATACGTGTATAACATTCCTCTAGGATGATGATCGTATAGAATGCATCCATAGTACTTGTGCCTAACCAGTTTCAAACACTGAGCTCTAAAAAAAATATGGGGATTAAGTGAAGCTAGTTACGCGAATGTATATGTCCGGGAATCTTGGTTTGTTGTGATTATCGAAAGTGCGCATCCCTAATTAGGCTAGCCTGACCTCATACACGTGAATGATCCTCGGAGTTACTTGTCATCTCGGTGCTCTTACGTTTCTAAATGTTATGAATAAGTTTTCCTCTTAAACTTAGGTATTTTATCGTCTTTAAACCAGTTAAGATAGAAAGATAACTATTATAATCTAGAATATTTCTTGCAACCTTGATTTATAAAAAATGTGCCAATGTTTCCGTTAAAAAATTAAAATGTCAGATTTTTTGTATGTGATGTTTTATTTCATAAACACTTGTATATCCTTTCATTTTTTATGAAAAAATGGCATTCAAAACGCCTATCACAATTTAACTCTTGTCTACACTTTGTTGTAGTATATTTGGGAATTTGTTAAACAGTAAAGGAAATCATTTTGAGTTTAATAAAACAATAGTACCATTAATATGACAGCCTCTGTCCTCATTACATCATCAATAAGGAAATGTATTTTTTATTTTAAAAAGGAATTATTAAAGTATATTTCTCGGCCTATTATATACGTAATAAGTAGATCAACATTTTAACCGGAGTTAAATCAGATTGTAACATCATACGGCATACGTTTGTTAAAAGATTGTTACAGAAGGTAAAAATCTTTATTTAATAAGGCGAAAAGTTGAAAAATTGGAGAGGGGAAAGTTTTAGTTTGCTAGGTTTCTTTAGAAATTTAAAATATATTAGTCATAAAAATTAGTCTCTGATCTATATACAAGTTATATAGTTTATTTTTATTGAGATCGATTGTGGTATAAACCTTGCGTCGTTTCAAGTAAATAAATTACAGTAAAATTTTCATAAAAAATGTTTAATTAATCTTCTTTTTCACAATTTTTCAATTTATTAACCAAATTTATAATCTGCAAATTTTATACGCGCATTTAAAAATACATTTTTAAAATTTATTCTCTGTTCAACCATCACAACTGAACGATTTATATTTTTTAATGAAGTTACCAGGTTGATTTGTCTTGATCCTAATTTCAACTTATATCAAAAAGCTTCTATTAAAAGTCTGAAATATCCCATTTGCGAAATATTTCGAGCTGCCACTAAACAGAGTTGAAATTTTGGCATTTTCTTGCGTTAATGAAATGTTAAAATTTGTGACAGTATTCTTGAAGATGCTCGGCCTTCGCAATTGAACGTTAACACGCGTGGATTCTCTTCTGCTCAGATTTTTAACTAAAATTTTTATCCTTCTTTTAATTTTTTTATCAGATTTCTTTTTAATTTGTTTTTGTTTCTATTAATTATTAAAATTGTTAGAAGAATAATGGTAACTCATAAAGTCAATCGATCATAAGCGCTTGCA
This sequence comes from Lycorma delicatula, assembly GCF_047948215.1. Lineage (NCBI taxonomy): Eukaryota > Metazoa > Arthropoda > Insecta > Hemiptera > Fulgoridae > Lycorma > Lycorma delicatula. The sequence continues at coordinate 218,084,801 of NC_134455.1, forward strand.
ATAAAGATTACAAACTTTAAAAAAATTGAATCTGTATATTAATTTTCTTGGACTCCCAACACAAAAAAATGGGGTTTTATTCATAATTTCGTATTGTTTTTTTATGTCAATTTATTACTAATCTTTCATTAAACAAAAACTTGATATAAATAGGACTAAAGTAAGAATAAATATATGCCCAACTGCCCGATTACATCTCAGTTAGATTGTTTCCTTATAATCACTTTGTGTGTTTCTATCCGAATTTTATGAAACTCGCTAAATGATTGTACTGTAATCTTGTTTAAACTTTGACTAAGTTGGGTCATAAATATTTTAGAGAAGGTCGGATCGTAAGATTTAAAAGTATTTTAATCCTGTAATCTACAATGACACTAGTCTAAGAATCATCCCGCTAATTAAAGATGTGAGAATTATTAGGTTGCTAGCTAACACAGTAAAAAAATAAAAAATCTAACACAGAAAAATATTGCCGATAATGACCTTTCAGAAATAATTTTTTATATTGGCCTCGGATTTTCATTCTAGAAATTTCCATTCCCTAAGAGTTTACTTGTTAATTATATGCAACTTACCTGACCAAACTCGTGTAATATTTTTTTACATAATATTCAACCATTCTTTTCTTTTATCAAAAATGAGCTCAAATTTTTGTACAAACACCGATATCATAAATCAAACACTGCGGGAAGGGTATGCATCCAGCGGTTCCTACGACTATGATACGGAATAATATTCTGAAAATTTTCATTTTTAATTTGTACAAACTATAATTAACAGTAGTTGTATAGTAAATAAACATAAATATAAATTACCTAGAGTCAGTAATGCGGTCGGATCTGTCGCTGCTCCAGCCAGCACAGGTTTTAATTACACGGTTAAATTCTTTACCTGTATGAGTGCATTACTTAGGTTCCTTTTATGTGTATTTGTTATCTGAAAAAAAGGAGTAAAGGACTTTTTATTCAGGAGTAAAGGATTTAACAAATTAAAATTAGGAAAGCGTGAATTTTTCGGATATTATTAAATTAATAACCTTACTTCACAATTTTACGTCTTACTTGACTTATTTTCACAGAAATAAAGTAACAGAAACTGATTCTTCTTTCTCGTCGATGTCATTAAACTATTCAGTATTAAGAATGGTCGGTTTGATACTACACAAGACCGACTATCAATTTTTATGAGGACTTCTAATCTCTAAAAATATAAAAGATGTGTTTTTAAAATTTAATTTAGTTATATAATTTATTTAATTCCGATACTATAAGTGATTTTATAAAATTGTTTTCATAAAACTATTTATAGTTATTGAATTTAAATTATTTATTAGATTTTTTTTGTATACTTCAAAATGCAAATTACAGTGATGAATTTACTGTACGATTCCACTTTAAAATTACCGTTGAAGCATCATCTGCGAGTTCATTCCCGTCGGATTTATTCATCTTTTTTTATAATACTTAGCCTCCTTCTTTAACATCAGGAATTAATATTTATCATCTTTAGGAACAAAGACTGGCGTTTGAATCCGTGTTTCTTAAACCTGTTAGCAAGCGAATGGATGGGATTTCCAAGATGGGAGGAGGTAATCCAACACCTATGGAAGGGGTAGTTGCAACATCCTCGGCCGGCCCAGCGAGCGTGGTCGACTAGTGTAATGGCAAGACAAGACAGTCTTGGCCGTTCCCTCGTTAGTGTGAAGTCGTGTTGCCACTGGCTCGTATTCCACTGTTCGAAGTGTTGATCGGTTGTGACGTATTTTTTAGTATAATTATTATTTATACGATAACGTATTACCATAATCGTTCACGGAAGGTAATTATGATAATATTGCCGTGTCAGAACGGAAACTATTTTTAAAAAAATTGTTGTATTTTTAGGGTGTTATCTTGTTTTGTTACTTTAAAAGTAAAGTTTTACTTTATAAAACAATGACGGTTTATAAAATTTTTTCTGTCACATGGAAATGTTGGGTCTGTGACCGCAGTATTAAATTATATTTTATAAAATAACTTTTTACTGAGACGCTTTCGATAGTCATAAATTAAGTTAGCGTATCTCTAAGCGATAGATTTTACCTTAATATTAATTATTATTAAAATCTTCAATACCTAAGTTTTTATTAACGTGAAACATAACCGATGTAAACGGGTGAATTAGGTTATGCTAATTTATCTGCTTCGGAAACTAATTAATATCGGTTAAAATAATAGTTAAAAAAATCTGTTTCCTGAAAAAATATGAACATTATTATTATTAATAATGATTTTTATATTTATATCCAATTAAATTTTCATTGAATTCTTTATATTTAACATTTTTATTACTAAAATCATTTTTGTTTATGTATACTTTTTAGTTTTTCCTCGGGAGAAGATTTCTTTAAACCCTTTTGGATTAATTTACAGCAATTTTAATTGCATCTACATATAAATGTGGTGGAAAAGGTTTATTTTGAATAGGCGAATAAGTTTTCCGAATAAATCTGAGGAAGCGACTGAATATTTTTATACGTTTGTATTTATGTATAAAAATATTCAGTCGCTTCTTAAGCGTAATAAGCATCTTTCTTGCACATCATATTTAAATAATATTACCCAAAAAAAATAAAATTTGGAAGAGAAATTATTATCATGCTTATACTATTTTTTTTGTATATTTTTTATTTCTGTTTTATTTATGTTAACCTTATGTGCGTGATAAAATCAACTATATTAAGAATTATGAAATTTATCAAATCGGATAGTATACTTAATTTATTACGTATACGAGTTCTTGAATGAAAATGTATACCTCGTAGAAAGTTTTAAAAGCATGTTAATTCCATACGTTTCTAGAACTCCAGAAAACTGCCGGTCCAAATTACTTCTTTATGCAAAACTGTGTTGCATAAATGTTGTCTTTATACAACCCAATCTCTTTGTATTGTTATTTTGTAATTTTCTCTGTAATTTTGTAAAGCGTGTGTATCAGTCTAGTCAAATAAATAACCGTAATTCAAGTAACTATTAGAATCTTCAAATACAATTCAGTATGAATAAAAATAATATCATCATAAGAGATAGATTACATTGATCGTATTTTCTAGTCTTTTTAATACTGTGCTTTAGTCATTTTAAATTAATGAGGTAATCGATTAATTATTCATCGATACCATATTTATATGATATGGTGATAGAAAATGTGGCTTTACGCATGCTGATGAGGATGATCTCCTGGAAAGCCACTGATCAAAGTAGCTAGTGTGTCCTTTTCCATTGTACACAATGCACATATAAAATTGAACTCCTATGTATTTCTTAATTAGCATTTTAAAGCTAAACAAAAAAAATGTAGCATATTGTAATACTTTTTTTTACCGAAACTTCCTGTCTTACAACAATGATTTAAATCTTTATCCAAACTAGAGAAACTATATTTACAAACAAAAGATTAATAATAATAAAGAGAAAATTATAAGAGTTTAAATAATAAATGTGACAATGTCAGTGGTTATGTTAGTTGTACATATCCGTAAATTTTTATGGTTAAGAACTTTACCGACAGTTGCTAAACTTTGAGGATGTTAAGGTGTAAGTGTTGATATTGTTGCTAATTTTACTGCATTAGGTTGTAAAAATAATAATAAAAAAGTAACCACTTTTTGGCCAGATTTCAAAATTGAAATAATTAAAATACATTAAAACAAGAAAAAAATTTAAGAATTTTTTTTGCATCCGCTCGATAGTGATTAGCTTGTAAACTACGTTTGTGTAGTATAATTTCCTTTGTATCCCGTTTTCAAATCTAGTAACGATTTTTCTTTTTACAGTTAAAAAACCTTCTTTTCATAAACGGAGTTAGAAAATATTCATAATAGTTTAACTATAAATAACCAAAAGTTATTTAAAAAAAAGCTTGAAGTAAAATAATAACGATAGTAATAGCAAAGGGGCAGTAAATATTTACTGAAAATGAATAGATACAATCTTATTTGCATTATCACATACGAGCAGCTAAAACCCTCTCAATTTTTTTTCTGGTAGAAAATAGTCGCAAAAAAATACCAACGATAACGTGTAAATAATAATAATAAAAAGAGAGTTAATTATTAAATTCAGTTGTCGCTGATGAATATTAATTTTCAAAGAAGAGATTAATTTACGTACTATTCCGCACAAAGCACTCGTATTAAAAACTTAAAAGTACGATATTTCTGAAAGAATTATTTTTCATTACTTGCACGTCTAATGGTATCGACGTGGAATAATACATTCTATTAGTCACGCAAAAAATGCATAGGAATTCATTATTTACGTATCACTAGGCTATTTTTAGAAGTAGGTGAGACATGTAAGACGGTTTGTAAACAGAAAACATATATTCTGACGTTTCGTAACAGATATCCGATAAAAAGACCTTAGTTCTATTTTGCTCTTTGTATATGTCTATTTCATTAGCTCAATATATATTTTTATATACATATATACATTGACTGTAATATTACAATTTTACGTAATGCCTTATTTTATTATTCTTAATTACGCATTTACACAGGTGTCTGGGTTTACGTTATTATAAATACATTATAAAAGTAAAGGATTAATGAAGTAATACTCTAATTACAAATAGTAGTGGATAATTAACAATGATAAATTAACTGACAGAAGGAGGCTTTAGTAATACCATTGAGCCGGAGTAATTAATGACTATATTTACGGTTTATTCACTCGTATTTAATAGTGTATTAATTTTTTCATAAAATGGCGATTTCTATAAAGTTTATACTAATACTATGCTAATAGAATTCGTTCAAATTATTAAGACTATTACTTTTAATAATTTAGTAGTGATTATTTAGATTGCTCACTTAACTGAAATTCCTTACTGTTAACTAAATATATGTTTTTGGTACTTAAAGAAACATTTTTGAACCGGTGAATAATAACATATATTTAGTTTCATTGTAAATTTTAGGCCTATGTACCAGTCTGAGAATTTTGCACTATTCTTCATAATCGCTTCTAGTTCTTTTTCTTCTCCATTAAGTTTTAAGAAATGTCACCGAAGATATATTTTTTTTTTTAATAATTATTAGGCATTTGTTTCCCAAATTTTTTTAGTCGTTCTTGCTACAGATCGGATGTGTATCAGAATTAACGTTTTGAATTCTTGGGTACGAGCACGCATTTCTTGGAAAACCCATTTAAGACTAGGAGCTCAAAAAATAGTTTTTTTATTCAGTATTATGATTTTTTTTCCGTAACAGTTTCTGATATCTGTAGAAACTATTGGTTATAGTTGTGTGTGAGATGTAATTTTCTCCTAAATTGACACTACTAAACGTGATTTTAATCAGTAAAATATCTACAATATAAAAAGGACCAGAAAAAACACGAAGAATATAAAATACTAAATATCAGATAAAATTTTATGGTTTTCTTTTTTGGCAGAAAATTAAAAATCAAACGTTCGAAATTTATTTTTTATCTCAAAAATTTCCGTATTATTTCTTAATTAATTAGTTTTTGTGCTTTAACACAATTTTAAATTTTATATTAAATAATATTTTATCAGGTGAAAACATACCATTAAGTTTTCTGTCTGAATTAGAATCCGTCTGGAAATTTCCCACATTGATTTTTTTTTTTAAGAGTTTTTGGTACGCCCAAAGCACTTCCTACACGTCTGCGCCAGATGCGCTAAGAAATTCAGTATCTATCCTGAAATTCCCGGGATCTCCTTTCCCAGTAAACACTGCGACAATTCTTTTTATTCTTTAGTTGCATGCGCCGGCGGTAACATATTTCCGGTTTCTTTGATTCTTATTATTTCGAAGATCATCCTTTCACCGTAAAATTTTCCAACGTTGACGTAATTATATGTAATACCATGATCTTAACAGTTAACAATAGTTGATATTAAAACACGGATTTCATTTAAATTATAAATTTAGATCTTAAAAAATGAATTTGCTAACTTCATGCGGTTTTAGATTTGATTAAAGAAAGTATAAAATATCAATTTTTGGTTACAAATAACCTATTCCAAAAAATAATATTTAAACTGGAAATTATTAAGATCTATTCAGTTTAAGTTGTATCAGTTTCAGGACAAGATTGCGTGATATAAGCGTTACATATTTGCAGTCGATATTCCGGGTAACTATCTCAAATACTATTATCGTAAAACCAAATTGTTTTATTTGTTTTTTTGATAACAGGATAAAAAATAGCTTCGGTCTCAGATTTTTTAAAGTTCTGTTATCATATCATTGAATTAACTACATTTTTCTGGAATTCATGATTTAGAGTTGTTACGCAACAAAATCTTAGTGTCGAGGGAGTGAAAGCGATCGAATTGCACTCTTACTATTATATGCTGTTGTTCTGTGATAGGTCAATGCTGGATTTCTGCTGATGTTATTGCTGTAGCTACCGTTGGTATTAATATTAGTAGTACATTTCGTAATCCCAGTTCCGTCTATTGGCTTACGCAAAATAATGTTCAAAAACTCTTAATTCGTTTTTTTTTAAATTCTTAGTTTCTTAATATAAAACTTGTAATTTTTTCTACTGAATAAAATATGTATGAAGTATATTTAACAAATATCTTTACGTTAGAAAATTGCATCTTTTCATACAGATTCAGCTTTATGAATTCATATAAATTACGTGTAATATCTCTAAGAATGAACCCAAACAACTTTAATTAATAATAAATATGTTTTTTATTTCCATAACGATAGAAAAATAGTTATATAATTTTTCGATTCTGAAAATTAAATTTATTTTCTTAATTAATTTTCCATTAATACCATCCAAATTTTGAAAAGAAGATAATTTAATGTGTAAAAGATGTAGATTTACGACAAGTTAATAAAAAACGTAGCTTCAAATATCGGCCCGATTCAGTTTGTCGTAACAACCTTTTAATTTAATCTGTCGTTATTGAGTGAATAGAAACGTAGATAATAACACAGGCAAATCAGCTGACGTAGATTCTCTGTCAACAATAAAGATTTTAATGGTCCAATTAAAATTAAGTATTTACATAATATATAAAAAATAAAAGAACTACTGACAAAATAAAGAAAGAATCCTTTGATTTTCGTAAGACTATATATAAATCAGCCTATATATATAAAAGGCCTTGTCATAAATGTCTTGAGTTTTAGGGTCTAGATTGTGATAATAAAGTTATTGTAATTTTATTGTATTGTATTATATCGTTTTGTAAGTGCGACGTACAATACAAACCGCTGAGTGTTATTTTCCAGAAGGTCGACCGGTCGGTGTACAGTACTTACTTCACACTTATTGCACATATTGTGATCGATCAGTTATTCTGAAAAGACAAATAGTGTTGTAGTATCTTATATAAGATAACAATTAATTGACTAACATTAATCGTTACGTTTGTGCCGAGAAATTGATATAATTCATCACTATATCTGTAAGAATATTTTTTCTGGATTTTAAAAACCTACAATGTTATTAACGTAAGTAAAACCTTCTTATAATTTTATGACATTTATTTTTTTTGATAGGGCTTATATATATATATATATATATATATATATATATATATATTTAATTAGGAAATTGAAATTAAATTATTAGTAATAATTTAAAATTTATTTTTTTCTTTGTTTACGTTTATTTAACAAAACCTCGTTGAAGATATTAAACGTATACAGATACACTACCGAAGTGTAATAAAAAAAATAGGTAAATGTATTATACTACGGAATTGGAGTGAAGTCTTAATTTGTTCAAGTTTGTGATTACATTTAGATCGTAAATTTTTTTTTATTTTTCAGGAATTGTAAAGTTTATGTTGCCTTTAAATGATTTTATTAATAATTACAATAATTATTTTTAAAAAGGTATCTAAACCTCTTACAAAGCTTTTATAAACTAGGGAATGTTCTACATAATTGGTCGATTTTAAAATTGAGGGAAAATAATTTAACGGTTGATATATAAAGACTTATAAAATAGTTATAAAATAAAACTTTATTGAATATAATCTATGTATTGAAAATTCTGTAATTTTTGTAATTGTTAAGTAACTTATAACTAATACAAAATAAAAATTACTTTTGTTGATAGTTCACAATTTATTTTTTTAAAGAGAAATAACAAAATCAGTAGCATTAGTAGAGGATGATTTTTATTTAATTCATACCTAATGTGATCTTAATTTAAATTATAGTCAATTTTAGATATTTTAAAACTACATATGTGAGTTTAAAAAAAAAATTCAATGTTAGAGATAATTAGAGGGAGCGTGTTTTTAAAATTCGAGAAATATAGTAAAAATTATTATTTTATTAAAATAAATTTTATTAAGTTAAAACTGTTTAAGTTCATATTTTGAGTAAATATGTACGCTATCTCTTAAATGTTCATTATTTCATTTAAATGAATGGCTTTAGATGCAAAAGCTAAAATATTCATTTAAAAAAGATAAAAAATGTGTGAAGTTTTATACAAACGTTTTGTTATAGACAAAAGAAAATAATGCAGTCGAGCCATTTTCAAGATTTTTTTACTTCCTTGTACGAAGTTAAGGAAGTATTGTAATCGCGAAAAATTTCGGTTTTCGGATATCAAGGGAAATTTTGACCATCCCTGAATCTGTTTTGGCTAGTTTCGGTGTGACGTCTGTACACACGTACGTAGGTATAACTAAAAAACGATTAACAATAGGATGTTGAAATTTTGGATTTAGAATTTATATCCAATTTTTTTTATTTTGAACTTTTTCTTAACTGCAGTAATAAGCCCATCGGTAAAGAAGTACCACTTATGATATATCGTTGAAAAGCGATATATCATAAGTGGTACTTTGGTTACAGAGTTATAGCCAAATAAAATGTTAATTAATGAAATATTTTGATCTTACAAGGGGAAGGCACATTGTTCAAATCTGACTTTATCTCTTTTTTTAATTTAAATATATTGATTTATTAATAAACCTCCGACCTCTGGTTGTTATTTATTAACCTTTGATTGTAAAAAAAAATTACAATAAATAATAATTCATTAATAAAAAAATATGAAAAAAAGATCAGAAGTTATTAATAAAATAAAATTTTATATACTTTTCACTTTTTTTAATTTTTATACTCGTATGTAATTTAATAGGCGTAGAAGGAAGTCATGTGGTGTCCACATCAGATTTTTTATTTTATTAAATTGGGGATTTATTCTACCAAAAGAAAAACCCTTCATTTTTTGCGAGTAGCGACAGGTTATTTTATCCATTAACAAGACTGATGGAAAAACACAGAGAAATCAAGAAGAAAGGCACGTCGGCTCAGCGGCAGGGTCAGGCTGTCACTTCGCCGGTTTTAGCCGTTTCGGGTTTTGCAGGTGGTAGCGGCCTTAGGAGAACTTCCCGCCTCTGCCAGTAAGGTCTGACGACTATATGGAAGTGGGGCAGGGAATTTCGAAGACATCTGGGAAACGGAGATTGCGCCTTTCTCCACCGATTGCTGAGGAAACAAAGAAGTCCAAGGCAGGTGGTAGGGGTTCCTTGTACTCCTCAGGAGAAGCCTCTGCATTGGAGAAATGTGGGTCATTCCAAGACGTCTCCCGCAATGAGGAGGGGAAGAGACGTTCAGGTGGTGCAAAGAGCCTTAAACTCCGGAAGAGATGTTTTATTAATAACATGACGTTTTTGTTTAATCACTTCAGGGAGTTAAGCTCGCTTGTGTGGCAGCATACGAACACAAAATTAGAAATCAAGGAGTGTTCCAAACGTATGGATGCCTCTGTTTTCTTATGATGAAGATGTTTAAAGATGTTCTTGATGAAATAATCGTAGAGCCTCAGGAGGGATAATCAACTCGGACGGATATGGTGTAAGAGGCCATCACACATATTTCATTTTCTCGGACATGGCTTCTCAGACTCCAGCGGCGGGTTTTGACTGGACTTCGTCCTGGTCAGGTGCTGAGCTCCGTTGAATGACTGATGATGGTGTTGCTGACGAATACCTTGGGAGTCTGGCCGGAGGATGTTTTCCAATCTTTAGTTCACCGCTGGGGTAGAAGAGGCTACTGGATTTGCATGGATAATTGATCTGGTGAATGGAGTCGACCACCCAAATCACATTCCGGTAGTAAAGCGCGATGGATTGGGGAACTGGCTCAATCGAGTAAATTGACGGCAGGCCAAGTCTTTGTTGTACTTTCAACTGCTCAAGACCTCTCCGGGGACCGCAGTGGTTCCAAAATTGGCCTTGGTCGTACTGATTACGCCCTAATAATTAACTCGGCGGCTGGGGACCGTGAGGTGGCCTCCATTGTCTGTTGGTCGGTTCCTCAAATGATGATGGAGGGGCACAGTCGGGCGGTGTGTTTTTCAGGACTATCGGGGCGAGTTGGGCAACGTTTGCGCCGCACAGTTGAATGTTTCAGGGGACGGGTCGAGAAGAAACACTTTTTTTCACCTGTTGATGCAGAAGGATATCGGCAAGAAACGGCCGGTAGGCCCGCCGACGACGACAGTCTTAGTGAAAGCGGAGAGGAAAACTTACGCTGACCTCCTCCGCTCAGTGAAAGGAGCTGTGTCGCCATTGAAGTCGGGATCCTCTCCGCTCGTACAGGACAGGGTGAGGACCTCCACATCGATGTGGGCCGTTAGTGGTGCGGGTAAGCAAGGATATTTCTGCGAAGGTCGAGGGCACCACTACGGCTGCGACAGGGATGGGGTGGAAGAAGGGTCTACATCCCTATTAAGGATATGGATGTACTCACCATTCAGGATGAGTTCATTACGGAGTTTTGGAAAGTCACGGCGGAGTCAGTGTCGATCGAAGTTACGTCCATACTACCGGCCTATGGTGCGACACAGGTGTCGCCCATCCTTGCGGATTAATTATTGGCTGATGAACCAGTATTGGATGAGTGGGTTGTAGGGTTACGAGACGTTCATTTGACGACCGTTGTTTTCACTGCTGGAAGCCAGGCCACAGGGTGAACTCCTGTACCGGGCCAGATCGTAGTGGCCACTGTTTCACCTGTGGTGAGACCGGTCATCTACGGAAGGACTGCAGGCGAGAGGCTCGGTGTTCTTCCTGTCGGTTGGGTGAACATACACCGGTGGGTAGGGGATGCAAGGCTTCTCCTGCGACACGAAGATGCAGCGCCTGCTCAGTGCTGACGGGTGTCTGTGGGGGACAGCCCCATCCAGAAGCAGTGGGAGCGAGACTCCGGCGTCCCACCATCAATGATTGGACGGGGACTACTTCGCAACACCTCTGGGGAAGGGAATGTAAGACCGGAGTCCTGGTTTATATTTAATTAACAATATACTGATAACATGCATTTACAAAAATCTGCAAAAAGAGCTTCTGGAAGCATTTCACATATTTTGTTAGCAAAATTTAATTTTTTTAAAATTATTATATAAATACAGTACAACCACATTCTGATGATGACCCCGAGGGGGTCCTCTCATTAGAAGCGTGGTATGTACTGCAAGACCAAGTCCCGGCTACCTAGGCGGGAATTTATGTTTTGTTGAGGTAGTTTGACGCGAAGGCACCCCCCCCCCCCCAGGCTGAGTTTTATACTTACATGATGTTCCGGCTCCGGATGACAGAGTAAGGTGAACAAAAAAAAAAAATATATATATATATATATATATATAAACCAAATGTTGTTTCTCAATTGCAAAATTTATTACAATTTTATAATAAATGAAGACAAAATCAGATAAAACCAACAAAGAAATGCAAGGATAGAAATAATCAATAATAGATCATTCATGATTAAACTAAAAATATAAATAAAATTAAAAAATAATTCGCAAAATAATAAAAAAAAAAAAGATAAAACGAATAATAATAATATAAAGCAATAATGATTGAAAGAACGATTTTCAATAAAAATCTTCAAAAATAAACTTAGATAACAGCATAAATAATTGAATCATGAATCAAGGAAATAGAGGAATAAGCACGAATTATTCATGTAATAGTGAGAGAGAGTGAAAGACTTAGTGATTTAAATTTTATAAATGAATCATTGCAAATATGAAGATCAAAACAATAACTATTGTACCATCTTAGATTCCAATTAGTGTCTTTAATCCTTGTTTATTTGTGTTAAATGCCTTGTAATAGGGTTCACGGTTTAAAAAATAAAGATTACCGTTCTACTGGTACCGTAGAAATACAACGAATCTAGTGAAGTATTAAATACAAAGAACAAATACCCAATTTATTACATCACGGCCTATTCCTTAAAGAAAGGATATTGAATAAAAACTCTTAAATCAACGGTCACAAAATTTCTTGGACAAGAATGGGCAAACCTTCTGTTAATAGGGTTTTTAAAATTTTCTTCTGAATTCTTTCGAGGTAATTTACTAAATTACAACAATAAGGATTCCAAATTGATTATATTATTCATTAAATTTTAAAGGAGACAGATTTATGTATTTATCGACTTTCCTTTCACTAGCATAGAAGAAAATGAATTACGCATACTGAAATCCTGCATATAAATATTATTTTTATTTGGATATACGCATCAAAAATGACCTTTATTTATTTTTTATTTCATTACCACAGGTAGCAGCAATTCCTCTGCGACTGTGTACTTTCACTTACGGTTTTATTTTATCAGTATAATTATGACTGTATTTCATACATATAAAAAATAAACAATTATTATTACTTCCGCAGAATCGTAATAAATATATACTTTGCCTTGAAGAGTACCCAAGCCTGAGCAGATATCTTTATTTTATTGTCGGGACGAATAATAAAGAATAAATATATAAATAAATTATTGTTCGTACTCTAACATTTCTTCACAGTATATTCATGTTATTCGTTTGAAGTACTAGTGAAGTTTTCTTACACACAGAATTTCTCATTTCTTAGGATATAATTTAAAAATATGTTGTGGAAGAAAACATTGTATTTAATAAAAGCATCCTCAAGTTGTGCGAAAGTATTGACGAATTCAAAAGTTAACATTGCTTATACCACAGTTATTTTTAAAAATTAATGAATCTATAATTACTAATGTTTCAATAATTTCCCGACCAGAATTTCTATAAGTATACGCAACACTATTTTCTGTACATAGAGCGTTTGTGGGGAGATCTGATAACGTAAAAAATAAAACCTGTTTTATTATATTACAAAATTCTAATCTTAAGTCTCTATGTGAAATCTTTTTCATTTAATAAGCAAATAGAACTTGTACTATTTGTACCTGAATTTATATAACATAAAAGAATCACAATATTGATTGTGTCGGTTATGTAAATATTACCGGAATAACCGGTAAATGGAGTTGGTTCTTTACTTTCCTTATCGTTTAAACCAATAGTTCAGAAAGAGTTCATTAATAATCATGTAGAAAGCCTGCATGGAAGCCTGCGACTAGACAAATTGGTTAAACAGGTGCACATTAATATTACAAACTATTTGACCGGGCATGTTTCATTGGAGAGGAGAATTTGTATATAATAAAACAGTAAACAGTTATGCACAAAATACCATCAAAACAACATATAACAAAAGATGCATCTCAATAGATAACAAACTCAAATATTACAAAACTGTAATCAGACCTATAATATCATATGGAAGCGAAACACTCTTCAATCTAAGATCCAACATTTCCTACTCAACAGAGATGCGAAGAATAGAAAGAATTCTAAGAACAAACATAAATAAAAAACGACTAACTGATGGGGGAGAATGGAGACTCATTCCAAACCAAGAGGTACATAAAGACGTAGAACCAGCTCTAGACTACTTTAGAAAAAAAAGAATCTCCTTCTTTGGACACATAATAAGAACGGAACCGAACAGGCTCGTCAGGAAACTGTTCGAGAAATACTGGAAAATGTTCAAAACACCGACCCCGGATCACCGAAACTAAATAAGATATACAAGAACTAGAAATCACAATAGAAGATTTACGAAACAAAACCGACAATATAAAATTACTAAAAGAAGTAAACTCCAGATTTAAAATTAAAGAAAAGAAAACAACAACCAGGGTTTGTTCAGCAGAACTCAAAAAATCAATATCTAACGAAATGAAGAAGTATTGGGAAGCAATCAAGAAGAAAGGGAAAAGAAAAGACAAACCAGAGTTGACTAAAGTGGTCCACTGTGTCCTCAAAATCCTCAACAAAAAAAACGTAAACACCTAGTTCACGCGAATTGTTTTGCTTACCGTCGAACGTTTTCATCTTATATCGGTGGACATATTTCTTTTGGACTATGAGAATAGAGCCCATTGGGTTTGTCTAGTGGTGAACTCGTCATCGCAAATCAGCTGATTTCGAAGTCAAGAGTTCTAAGATTAAAATCCTAGTATAGGCAGTTACTTTTATACGAATTTGAATACTAGATCGTGGATACCGGTGTTCTTCATTGGTTGGGATTAACCACACATTACAGGAATAGTTGACTTGAAACTGTTCAAGACTACACTTCATTTACATTCATACATATCATCCTCATTCATCCTCTGAAGTAATACCTTACGGTGGTTCCGGAGACTAAATAGAAAAAGAAAGAAGAAGACTACGCGAATAGGCTACTTGCCATCGACTACTAGTCGATGGCGAATGAAAAATTCGTGTGACTAAAGTGTTTATTAATTTACTATCTACAAATGCGCGTAAATCGAGTAGAGTGCAAACGATTAGAAATATATATACAAAGTATACAATTACATTATTTGGGAAAGACGGAGAAACATTGAAGAAAGTAAAAGATAAAACGCATATTTTATAACCTATACAGTCTGAAAATTACTTTTCTAACAGAGTACTACTCTGTAGAAATTTGAGAATTTATACAAACAAAACTTTCGACAATGATATAAAACACAGATTTACGTTATTCAAAGGAAATAAAAAACTTAGTAGGAAAGTACACCATATCTCATGTTGATTCTTGTTTTCTACTTTATCTTAATTATTATAATTAGCTGTTTCAAAACCCAGGCAACACTGACGGGGTTTAGTAGTTAGGATGACCAATTATTTTCTATATCAGAACTGTAACTGTTATACAGTGGTGATGTATTAGCTGCATAAAAGAACGCCTTACAGAAATGACATATTTCTGCCGTGCACTGAAGATCTTCTACTAGTCGGCCAAAGACCGATAATAATCTTTAATTAAAGAATACATTTGGGAAGGGGAAACTAATGGATAAACACAATAGAAAAAGATAAAAGAAATAATTTTGACTCGAATGAGCGATACTTTAAACCTTAAATGATATCGTATTCGGTATTATTTTCAGTTTTTACCCAACCATTATAGTCCTTTTTATCCGATTCATTTTCACGTAATTTTTAGTCTTGAAATTATTTTAGGAAAATTTTTGATTTTTATAAGTTATATATGACGAACTTTATACGTTGACATATTTTATATACAATAAAGGTATTTTAGTGACGAGATAGATATATTTATAAATTTATTATAAAACTTCTTTCGTCACTAAAGTTTGTAAGATGAGACACCTGTCAGATTTATTGATAACTTGTTTACTGTTTACACGCTAATATGTTTTTAATTATCGTAAATAATTACGTAAATGTATTTTTATTAATTTTAGAAATCTTTTACATTTTCGTAATTCATATTCCGAAAGCGATTTATGAATTTCTTTGTTTGAATTTGAATTAAAAAAAATAACCTAATTCTTTTGTAATTTATAATTGTAACTTATATTTAAAAATTGTAAATTAAATATTTTCCGCTTTTTATCTTTCAAAAAAGATAAAAAGTCAATAATTTCAGAAATTATTGGCTAACGCCTAGTTATAGATTCTACGTATTAATCTACGAAATTACTTACGTGTTTTATGACTCAGCTAGGTTTTTAAATGAAATTATTATTCACGTCCTGTTATTTTAGGGAATTACAGAATTCACTCTTCATATATTCATTAATTTTCCGTTTTTTATTTTAACTTTATTAACGCTTAACGAGGTACAAAATCAAAACTATGATACGAACTATTTTTAATGTTTACGAAAGATGTAGAGTATATTATAGAGTTTAACGTTGCCTCTTTTTGCAGATTTTATGCAGTAAGTGTAGTTTTTAATCTTTTTTCAACAGTAACATAAATTAACTTTTTTTCTAAATAAAGCCTCAATGATTTTTTTAAAAACTAATACATTTTTATTACGCTTAAATCTTTCTCTTATTAAAGACTAAAAATAATTTCAAATATAGTCTATTCAGTATCTTGTGATACTGAATTGTTTTGCTTACTGGTCATGGCATATTGGATTAAACTTAGATGGATAATTGAATCAGATCACAGAAAAATTAATTATGTTTCCGTTCGAAATGAATGTATTTCATGAGTTTTTTCCTTTGTGGAAAAAACCCCTCTAGCAATCCAGTAAGTTTATTCTAGCTGATTTAGGAAACGATTTTTAAACGAAAAATTGCATGGTTTACTTAGACGATTTTATGACATTTTATTGTCGTTTGTTTATTTATATTGCTGCTAAAAAACAGGCTTGGATCATTCTCGGATAACTCAAGAGTATCTGTTGGGAAAACTTAATATAAAAAAAAATAATGAAACGTATTCCAGCAATCCATAGAATCTTAGCCCTTTCTCAGTAGTAGTCTTTTTACGTTGTTTTTCTATGTAACAGATTATTTTTAAGATAAAAATTTGTCTGAAAATTCGGCAGGAACTTTTGAAACCGTTTTCAATTTATATATTAATAAGAAAAGTTTCTAATAAACTTTAAAAATAAATAAATCCATCTTTAGAAAACGCAAGAAAGTTTTAATTCTCATTTAAAGTTTTTTTTTTGAAGTCGGAACCAAATTTAATTGTAAAATCTCAAAATTTAAAGCAGAATTAATAATTTTTTTTTAAATTTTTAATGCTTATTTTTTTAATCTGTTTTTAATCGTAGATGAAAAGTAGACTACTAGTACATTGCAGTAGTATCACGAGTAATTTATTCCTTCATTGAAAACTTTTAATGATTTATTGACTGTTAAATTAACTAATCTATTTTGATAAAATTCTTAAGAAGCAGACGTGCTAAAAACATTAGTGTTTAAGCAAATATGTACAAAGTTATAATACACTTTTTATAAATGTAAATACAAATTGTTAAAATTTATGTACAGAATGAACATAAATTATTCAGCTAATTTTAGGGGTTATTAAAAAAAAATCAACAAATCAATGTAGCGCGCATTGATTTTTTTCAAACATGCATACAAAATTCAGTCGATGCATGCAATTGAAAATGACGATAAACAACGCCGTTACAATTTTTTGACTGCTTCTGGAGTGATCGGACTATTCTTCTCCTGAACCAAAGGTTATTAGGGCTAGTTATCTAGACTTGTTACAGGATGTTTGTAGTACCACAAATTGAACGGCAACCAACCTTTACTTCCAACAAGATGGCGCACCACCACACTTGGGTTTACAAGTTGGGGACGACGTAAATGTACAATTTCCTCAACTTTGTATTGGCCGTTATGGATCAATTCCCTGGCCACCTCGAAACTCTGGCGTTGTATCACTCGATTTCTTTCTTTGGGAGTTTGTCAGAAACAGAGTATACGCAACGAAGATTGTCAACAGCAATGAGGTAAAGGAAGAATCTAAGATGTTGTAATTAATGAAATAACTTCAGATATTCTTCGTAATGTGTGGCTTGAAATTGAATACAGTCTAGACATTTTACGCGTCGCAAAATTTTCTTATGCGGAAAACATTTGAAGTTAATAAATATTGTAAACAAAACTGTTTGAAATTCTCTGCTAAACAATAAAAAAACGCATGTAAGTACATTGCTTTGTTATTTTTTTATTAACGCCTAAAATTCGCGGAATAATTTACGGTCCCTCTACATTTTATACTACCAATACTAAAAAAAGTATTTATCCATATGAGTTACTTCCAAATTATTTATTAATGATTCTAAAATACCTATTTTGGTACAAAATAGAATAATCCAGAGTATGAATATTCACTTTTAGGATGCTGCAGCGTTTACTATCCTAGAAAGTATCAACAATAAGTGTGCTTGGCTGTTATCAAAAATAAAATAATCGATAAACTGGATTCTAAAATTATTACAAAGAAACTTCGATTATATCACAAGTTATTTAATGAAAATCTACCAAAATGAACTAGATATATCGATTCTTACGTAGTTTATTAGTAGTTAAAAAATTAAATAACTGTATTTTATTGTTGTTTAAAACAAACAAGTCATTGTGCCATTTATGCTTTCCGACGAAAAATTAAAATTTTTGTAATTTTTTTTTCTTTTCTGCAAGACATTGACACAGATGGAAATATAAAATAAGGTATCTATGTAAGACAATAGGCACAATGAACAGTTACCGAATAGCAATTGTCGTCATCTTTTGTTCATAACTTATTAGCAAGAATTCTTTTTTAGTTTGTTTCTAGAAGTATATGTTTTTCTGCCACCTGCCATATGGTAAAAGTATCCTTTTGTTATAAGTGACAAAGCTTTATTTAATAACTTTATATTTACCGGTACAATACGCTAAACCTTTTGTCGGGTCTATGAATGAAAATTGCGCTTTGTATTTCCATTTCTAATAATTCATAAATAGTTTGTAATTAAAAAAACAGGGTCATTTTTTCAAAATTGGATAAAAATCCAAAATAGTTAGAAGAAAAAATACATCTCGATTGTATAAGGTGTAAATATTAGCTGAGCCAAGAACATAATAAGAGCCGTAGGCGATATAAAAAAAAAATAATAAGAGGGATTAATGTAATAATATTTAAGTTTCTTAATAAAGAAGCTTAATGTCAACTGAACGACGTGTGGTTTTTCGAAAGAGAGTAAACCTGATGAATCAATCTAGTGATCGATCTGAGATGCTTAGGTTTACAAATACCTCATTATATCCTGATAATCGGCCTATCTATCTAGTCGTTTTATATTTATATATATATATATTTGCCAAAATTAAAGCTTAATTGCCCTCTTCAAGACAGCAGTTAACAATTGAGAGTGGTTTTGCATTATACTACAATAATTTATTTTAGGAACAGAGTTTTATTATTTCATTGCAGGTAATTTTTCCTTTAAAACTAAAAGAAAACTTAAACAACATACCTTTTTATAATATTTTTCAAACATTTGAATTTTCATCTATGAGAAATAAGCAACAAATTCTAAAAATATAGAGTATTTATTGACAGTCTAATAACTATTTTTTTTTAATAATTTTCCTTGCCAAATCAGTGAGTATTTCGACCAACAGTTTTCCACATTGACTACTTCCAGCCTATAAAGAAATCACAATTCATGTTGTTACGCGATCCATAGGATAATTTATCTCTCTGCAGTAGTTATTTAAGTTAGAATAAAATATAATTTTATCCGAGTCGTTATTACTGTTTCATTAATTTTGATTGAAATAGTTTTTTTTTGTCTTCAGTCATTTGACTGGTTTGATGCAGCTCTTCAAGATTCCCTATCTAGTGCTAGTCGTTTCATTTCGGTATACCCCCTACATCCTAAATCCCTAACAATTTGTTTTACATATTCCAGACGTTGCCTGCCTGCACAAGTTTTGCCTCCTACCTGCCCCTCCAATTATTAAAGCGACTATTCCAGGATCCCTTAATATGTGGGCTATAGGCTAATCTAGGTATAATCTTTTCTCTTGTTATTTTTACATTCAGTGGTCTATCTTCGTTATTTCAACTACGTTTCATTACTTTCGTTTTGTTCTTGTTTGTTTTTACGTGTGTGTTTTAGTTCTTGCGTAGGACTTCATTAATGCCGTTCATTGTTCCTTCTAAATCTTTTTTACTCTCGGCTAGAATTTATATATCATCAGCAAATCGCAGTATCTTTATCTTTTCACCTTGTACTGTGACTCCTGATCTAAATTGTTCTTTAACATCATTAACTACTAGGTCTATGTAAACATTAAAAAGATAGGGAACATCCTTGTCGGACTCCCTTTCTTATTACGGCTTCTTTCTTATGTTCTTCAATTATTACTGTTGCTGTTTGGTTCCTGTAAATATTAGCAATCGTTCTTCTATCTCTGTATTTTAACCCTACTTTTTTTTAAATGCTAAATATTTTATTCCAGTCTACGTTATCGAATGCCTTTTCTAGGTCTATAAATGCCAAGTTTGTTGGTTTGTTTTTCTCTAATCTTCCTTCTACTATTAATCTGAGGCCTAAAATTGCTTCCCTTGTCACTATACTATTCCTGAAACCAAATTGGTTTTCTCCTAATACTTCCACTCTCCTCTCAATTCTTCTGTACAGAATTCTAGTTCAGATTTTTGACGCAAGACTAGTTAAGCTAATGGTTCTGTATTCTTTACACTTCTCTGCTCCTGCTTTCTTTGGTATCATGACTGTAACACTCTTTTTGAAGTCTGACGGAACTTCCCCTTTTTCATAAATATTACACCCCAATTTGTATAATCTACCTATCGCTTCCTCAACTGCACTGCGCAGTAATTCTACAGGTATTTGTCTATTCCAGGAGCCTTTCTGTCATTCAAATCTTTTAATGCTCTCTTAAATTCAGATCTCACTATTGTTTCTCCCCCTTCATCCTCTTCTACTTCCTCTGTAACACCATTTTTTCATTCACTTCCTCCGTATAACTCTTCTTTATACTCCGTATAACTTTGCATTTCATATTATAAATCGGTGTACCATCTTTGTTTAACACATTATTAGATTTTAATTTATGTACCACAAAATTTTCCTTAACTTTTCTGTATGCTCCGTCTATTTTATAAATGATCATTTCTCTTTCTACTTCTGAACACTTTTCTGTAATCCACTCTTCTTTCGCTAGTTTGCATTTCCTGTTTATATTATTTCTTAATTGTCAATAGTTCGGTTTTACTTTCTGCATCACTAGCATTCTTATATTTTCTACCTTCATCCATCGTCTGAAATTCAAGGTTTTCTACCAGTTCTCTTTGTTCCGCCTATGTTTGCTTGTGCTGATTTAAGAATTTCCTTTTTAACAATTCCCATTCTTCTTCTACATTTTCTACCTTATCTTTTTTACTCAGACCTCTTGCAACGTCCTCCTAAAAAATCTTCTTTATCTCCCTCTTCCTCAAGCTTCTCTTTATTTGAAGCTGAGTTAATTATTCTAAAATTACCTGACCAAAAGTCGTTTTCCTCTTCGCACCGAACCTCACCAATTCCTACTACATCTAAATTTATCCTATCCATTTCCCTCTTTAAATTTTCTAACCTACCAACCTTTTTTAGACTTCTAACGTTCCACGCTCCGACTCGTACAATGTTATTTTTTAATTTTCTGGTGACCCCTTCCTTAGTAGGTCCCACCCGGAGATCGGAACTGGGGACTAGTTTACCTCTGGAATATTTTACCAAGGAAGGCGCCTCCATATTTGTTACATGAAAATGCAGAGAGCTACATTTTCCTGGAAAAAAGCAGCTGTAGTTTTCCATTGCTTTCAGCTGCGCAGTACTCAGAGGATTGAATGATGTTGATTAAAAACTACTGAAAGAGCTGCTACCCTCTTTCAGGAATCATTCCTTAGTCTGGATCTCAACAGACATCTCCGATATGGTTGCACCTTCGGTCCAGCTACTCCGTATCACTGAGCACTCAAGCACCCTCACTATCGGCAAGGTCTCATGATTCATAGAGGAATTAAATAGTTATTACTTTAAAATTATCGATAACCGGAAACTCATTTATCCAAAAACGTCCAAATCAAGTGAAAAAAGGTAATAAAACATTGGAAATTTAGCAGTTATTAAAAAAATGCTTTTCATAACTTTTTGAACGTTTAATACTTGGGTGAAGTCGAGTTTGACGTAAAAAAAGATACTCCGTGGTTTCTTATACTTACACTTGGTGTTGCGACACCTTACGAACCACAACGGTATTTTCCAAGGTGGAAACTAACGAAGGGTGGATGGCTCTTCGTAGTGAATTTTAAACGATATCCTCTGGGCACCAGGGTGAACCTAGTTGTATGAAGTCTTAGCTCCAGTACGTGCGTGCTCTGCTTGAGGGTCCGTTGTGTCGCCGGGTACTCGTGCGAACCGTATGTCATTATATTCAGTAATTCTTTCAAAGTTGTTGGTCCACTTGAAAAACCAACAAGCCGGAGAGTTTAAAAAGACTTCGACTGCTGTTGTCAGCGGAAGATACGTTAGGAGATAATGAAACAAGCCAAACTGGTTGAAGTTTTATCAAACTAAGTAGTCCCTCACAGCTGCTATTGCAGCATTGAGTACTGACAAGACCGTTACTTCTGCTAGAAAGACCGATAATTGGTTATCTAAAAACCATTGTTTTGATTGTTGTTAAAATCTAAAAACCATTGTTTTTATATAATTGTTGTTTAGTTTGTATCTCCGTTATACTTTTTTTTAGCTGAAAAATGCCATGCCTGACCGGGATTCGAATCCAGGACCTCCGGATGAAAGACCGAGACGCTACCACTCGCGTCACATCTTCGTTATACTTAGTGCTGATGACGTTGAATTGGTTTGTTTATTGTAAAAGCGTTGCGTCCGGGCGCTGATAAAGAAGCTGAGATAAAAATTGACTTTATCTAATCTATAAAATGATGATGCAGCTGGGAAAACTTTTATATCAGTTTTTGAGAAAATACGCTTCCTACCATAGATATAATCTATCTAATAATACTGTTTTTTTTCTAAACTATTACTTTTGCAAATATAAAATTAAGTGTCCTCAATGATTCACTCATTTTTTTCTTTTGAAGTAAATTTTACACCGAGAGGTAACTTGAAAATATAATTTTCTGGTTAACGTCTCTTAATATCATTTCATTTATTCTATATTTTGGCATATTATATGCTTTCTATATTACTTATGTATTAGTCTAGTTGTTAAGATTTAATTAATTTTACTACTAAAGTTTACTAAATTATTATTAGCAATTAAAAAAAAACCTATAAAAATTTAAATCTTCTTTAACAACTTTTAATTAAACTAATTTTTAGTCGGTTTATTGACAAGTTATTCCAGGTGTAAAATAAAAACGAATGGTAATTTATCATTTATTTTATGGTAATATTTTTATATAATTTCATAAATTGTTTGCTTACCATTTGTATATATGAATTTGAAATTAATAATTTTTTTTTTCTTTCAGGTGAGTGTTTGCTAATCATCATTTACTGCAAGTCTTAAAGAGGTAACAGTAATTACGTAAGTTTATTAATTTACTGGCTACACACAATGACACAAGTTTAAGGATGTAAATCCCCGCCCGCTAGCCATTACTAATTGCATGGAAGTTTATCCCTTGTTTTACGGCCTTTGTTTATTCAGTTATCTGTAATATATATATATATATATATATAAAATCACATTTTAGAATTTATTTTCTCTCTTAAATAGTTTTTAAACTTTCTGTATATTTTATCGGTAACACGATTACCTTTATTATTTTTTCCCCAAATAATCGAATTTCCTCATGTTGTTGATTAATTAATTTAATCTGTTTCCTGATTCAATCACGAAAGCGTATTTTCTCAGTTACCTTGCGTTCCTGAATAAAAAAAGCGTATTTCATTTATACAGGTATATTCACTTAACAAAAAGCTTTGTTTAATTAATTTACGACGAAAAAACACTTTCCTTGACATTATTTCGATTTTTTTATTAATTAAGAGCTAAAACAATCAATCCGACGTGTAAAATTAAAATCCCAATTCTTTCTTGCGTTATAAGTAATTAATTTAATTGTTGGTTAATAAAAATTGTTTGAATATAAAGGTAAAAATATTAATGAGATTCTAACCTAGGTATGTTCATTAGATATTTGTAATCCGTATGAAAATCTTTTTACATCAATAAAAACTAATTATCCATTGTTATCGACTACTTACACAGAAATACGTCATAAATTGTTAAATTTTTGTGTCTACATGAATGTTAGTTTTATTCTATTTTTATTTACTTTACAGCCCACAGCTCAGTATATTCTCTTTTATGTTGCTTTTACAAACTACTCGCATGTACGAGTATTATAATGTTTCTTATCGATTCTGAATAAGGGAACTATTTTAACGTCGAAATATTTCCATTTGCAACTAAACTTTACCAAAACTCCTCAGTAACTCCAAAATGAACTTTCAAATAGCAATTATAATTATTTATAATCATTTTCATTACGTTCAGTAACTATTAACAATTATTAATTAAAATGGGAGGAGCTGTCGTCAAAATGTTAACGAATCCATGAACTTAATAATATTAATTATGTTTAGTATTTTGTTTTATAACACCGCTTTATTAAAATAATATTTTTTAAATTTATAATTTTTTTTTGTAATTTTGATAAACCTTTTTCTTGAATATTAAACGATTAAGTTTTATCTAACAATATTAATAAACTATTCATAATGTAATATAACTATTACTAAAAACGTTACGACGTATTCTATTAAAATCTAAAAATATATTTAAAAACTAGTATTTTTTTTATAATCTATCAACTTTTACGTTTGAGGAAAATTAGTAGTCTATAGTTTTATGTGGAATTGTTAATAATCTTCTTAATAGTTACGTAAGATTCAGTGATAACCAACGCTACTATCATTCTAGAGAAACTAAAATAACAAAAACGAAGACCCTGACGTATTTTAACATTTTTATGTTTACCGGGTCAACATTATCTTAAAAAGCGATCATGAACCGTACCTTTACGTGATTAAATTGAACTATGTTAAAGGCGAGGCGCTACCACTCTCGCCACGGAGGCCAGCAAAGAAGTAAAATTCACTTAATTTTAAATTGCTTCCATTAAATGGAAGCAGTTAACAAACATGCTTTGTTAATAAACTTGTACAAACACAGTACTTTTCGGTGCCATTTTTTTTTTAATTTTGTGAAATAATCTGGTTTTGAAGGTCGATAAATATTTAAAACGATCATCTACGTAACAGTCTAGTGAAAACTGAAGACAATTATTATCACAAAATAATTCATTTAATTAAATTATGCAGATTTTTACTGTTTGATATCTTTAAAATAATAGTGACACAAAACGATTTTTCATACTTACGAAAGGAAGATAATTTCTGCGATTTGACGCTGACATTGCTGTTGCAGATTGGAGTTTTTTCATTGCTGACATTGGAGTTGCATTGCTTTTAACAGATATTCTGAATTAAGTAAAGATATAATTCCGAATTTTTAACTGTTGTCCTCCAGATAACTTTACTTAAGATTTAAAGTACCTCTCCAACTTTCGCTCTGCGAGTACCTGTAACGAGTAAGAGTTTTATAATAGCCCTCCTTTTAAAAACATCCGTTACAATTTGTCTATAATGGTTAAAGCAAAAGTTGTGAAAAATAAAAATTAAAGAATGAGAGATAAGATAATTCGTTCATTACTAACAAATATTTAAAATATTTTTTTTACAACCTATCATTACTTTAGTATCAGATTTTTAATTGAACGGTAAAATATCAAAGTTATAAAAAAAAAATTATAGTTAATTAAATTTACCGGTTACGTAAATTAAAGTAATTTTAGGTTTAATAAAGTGCCAAGTTAATGAAAGTAGTTATAAAAATCGACTATGTAGCAAATTTTTCATCATTCTATCTATCGTTATTTACTGAGAAAAATGATTGGGCTTTTAGCAGTTGTATGTGCATGAAAATTTATAAGCGGTTTTACATCTGCTAAAAGCCTAATCATTTTCATTTTTCTCGGTAAATCTTATATAAGATCTGTACAGACCTTTCTACAATCACTACTAGAAGATATAAGATTTCCTTGTACTAATCGCGTTATTGCCTTACATTATTGCTAAACGTTCTAAACTCTTCATTAAGTCGTCATACTGATTAAAAAAATTAATAATTAAAACAACCATTTTTTAAGATTTAGAATTCTTAATACTTGTATAAACATAAAAAAAATAAATTGTTGCTGTAAACAGATACATCGAAAAAATCTATTAAATATGTTTTTAAAATTAAATGTAAAAAATATACGAAATCACCTTAACTGAGTTAACAATTATCATTTTTTTAAATTAATAAAATATCTAAATAAATCTTAATAAATCTTAAAAAATCCTTAAAATTAATAATATATCTTAAGAATAAATTTTAAATATTAAGAATAAATTCTTATAAATCTTAATAAATTATCTAAAATTTGTAAATTGTTATTTATACATATAAGTAAGTGTTCACCAACGACTGTTAAAGGGCAAGGCCACATGATTAATAACATATAATTTATTTTTTTTTTAAGATTTTTTTAAAAATATGTGATAATATAATCTAGATCCTATAACGCAACCTTTTTTCAATAACGTTTATCCAGACATTTTTATTATAGGCTGTAATTAAATATAAAGGTCAGATATTATTTTATTATTGTATAAGACAAACTAAATTTGTATGCATTTTTTCTTTTATTCATATATTTCTGGAAGAAATATAGGAGACGAAAGCAATATTTAAATAATAAATTAATATAATCCACCTTACCAGCGCGTTGATATGTTCTCCTGATCTTTCGGCTTACTTGGAGGCCATAATCAGGGGTTAAAATTAATATATTAAACTTCAAAAAATCATAGTTAAAATTTAAAAACAGTCTAGAAATATATAAAGAACATATCAACGTGCTGGTAAGGTGGATTATATTAATTGTTTATTTATTTAATATATCAGCGGTACCATGTTTGAGAAAAAGAAAACAATATTGTAACAATGAAACCCTTGTAAATTGTTTTGTGTAGAAATGTGAAAGTAACAAAGTTATAAATGTCTAGCCGCGTAACGTAAGGTCCTGTGATTTTGTATTATTTTAAAATTTCTAATCAAATCTCGTGTCGAGTACCCCAAATATTTTATAAAATTAATCTGTATGCAGTCGTAAAATAAAATAAAACATATCCAATATATCGGAAGCATATTTCTTTTATCAATATAAGGAAAGAAAATGTATATAACTTTTGGTCCGGAATAGTTTTTGTCTTTTGTCTATCCGTGTGAAAGGAGAATCAGAAATTATTAAACCAGGCTCGAAATTATTTTTTCATACTGAATTAATTTTTCATTTTAGTATGTAAGTGTTGACTGTGAACAATTTCTAATATAATTCTATTGTAAAAGACATATTCGCAACTGATCTGATCTCAATGGAATGTTTTGTTGATTACCCCTTTGATTACATCATTTTAATTGAATAATAATTTCTGAAAAATAATTAATTTAATATTGCCCCATTTTGGTATTTGAAGTGATAAAAATTCCCATATTTATAATTAAATGCTTTTATTTAACTTACACTATTTATGATTTCAGATCAAATCTTGAATAAAATTTTTTACTCACGTTTCATTATCCGACTGACCAAGTACAGATAACAGATAATGTAATTAGTGTGAAGGAGGATATGTTTTAACGTATATGACATTTTAAAACATACGATACTACCGCTAATATAAAAGAGCAAATACACACCTCAACAGATTATTATGATATAAATTTCTGTTTTTAAAATGTACAGACACACAGACAGACGGGAAATATGAAAATTTATTCATTCTTATCATTATTACATATGAATTCTTACTATAAAACATTAAGCGAGCTTCTTTACTTCACGCAAATTTCATCTGTGTCATATATTTATTGAATTGTAACGAGGCAAACAATTTCTTTTGATAGAATAATAATTATTAGGCAGTAAAATGTATAAATTGTGTTAAATTAAAACGAATTTATTTAAAATACTTAGTTATTTAATTACTTAAAGTGTATTTTTAACATTTTAATAAAATTTTCTTGAATTTCTGTACATAGTTTCCATATCAGCGATAACAGTTTAAAAGGAAGAAATGCAATTGATTCTGGAAGAGGCAGGATAATTATAAAATATGGATTATCTCAGTCGCCTACTTCATTTTCTGATACTATAATACATTCCGATACGAACGAAAAGTTGTAATTATTAATCTAATTCTGCTGACACCAAAACTAGAAAGATGTCTGTCGAAAGTTTTATTAAGAATATTTTGTGAATGTAAGAAATATTTTTACTACTTAAATATTCGTACTGGTTCTGGTCGACAATTACGTTGACAATCTTCTAAAAAATGAATAATCAGGCTCTACTTTACAGCTTGTGAAGATCATTTGGTCTACCGAATCCTGTTACTATTTGTAAACTTAATGCCAATTCTTCTCAAGGTTTTAAATTAGCGGGGAAGAAATCTTTTCTATTCTTTAATATATTTTTTTTAAATAATCAATATAAGAAAGCAAAAAAACGCCTACACCCGTAATATATTTTACTGAAAAACTTTTAAAAAATATGGTAAGAAAGAATACATTTATAGATTAAATGTAAATCAAATTGAATATTAACTTAAATAATTAATGTAAATCAAACAACACGCTATCGATTAACTTGGTATGCTTTAAAATAAGTATGTTACAATATGATATTAGAAATACTAAACTAAATTATTAAATAACTAGTAATCAGCAAAATATTATAACAGCATTATTGATATAACATAATAATACGGTATATTCCTGCTACAATATTTACATTTCCTGTTTATTATCAAAAGAATGAGTAATAAATGTAACTTGCTGTAACTGCCTTTGATTGTTAGCTTTTTAAATTATCAAAAAAAGATTTTTATTTTTCAGTGTCTGGTGACGAAAGATAATTTCGTAAATGTCTTTTGTTGCAATTTTTTAATAATCATTCAAGTGTAGTATATGGACACATTTCTGTATACATTTAAATACAGAAATTTTTAGTTGAAAATAGAAAAAAGTAGAGATTGAAGGTTGATGATGTTTATCACGGTGTTTTAACTGTTTAAGACTTTTTAAAAAGAAAAAAATCGATATCAGGAAAGATTTCTAATTTCTTTGCTGTTTACGAATATTTGTTTGTTAAATTCTTATTTAAAAAAAATTATAATGTTATTGCGTTAAGTACACAAGTTTAGTATTTATTTAATAAGTTATCATGAAGAATAACAGATTCATTGCTTTCATTTCTTATGTAGTGTGTACCGTTTCAATTTAAAACCGTAATGAAAGTCAGTAACATATAGCGGAAAATTCTACGGGAAAACTAAATGTAAGTGACATTCATCTGTTAATTTAATTTTGCTTTATTCTTCTACGTTATGTCACAGAAAGACACTTCTTACCTTATCTACATCTATCCCGAATAAAGTAATTTTAAACAATTATTGTTAGTTAACAAAATTAAATGTTTCTACATAAACGATAGATCATGCTTTATACATGATGTATTTTAAAGTAAAATATAAATCGTTATTTTTTTAAGGATGAATAATTAATATTCATTGATGAGCTGCTATATTGTATATTGTTTTAAAACGTACGTCAGCAATTAATAATTATAATGACTGATGAAGTGTTGTCACTTCCGCAATACATCTCTACCGCGTCCGTCAAATTGGGAACGGTTTGCAAATGTTAATTGATTGGTGTACTGTAAAATTACAATTAAAGTAACATAAATTATATTTAAAAATCTGATTATTTAAAAGTAGAATAGCTACTTTACTAATTCTTGATTTATGAGAAATGAAATATTTTTGTATTGGCGTATTTGCTATTATGGAACGGAATGTTTTGTAGTTTTATATTTAAATCAAAACACTCCGTATGCGTAATTTAAGTTGTTAAAAGTTCACATATAGAGGAATTGTAAAATAACAGTGCGGTTTCTCGTATGTACGGAATAATATTCCTCCTCCTCATACTTCTCACGTTATGAGAAATAAAGATTATCTTCCTCGGTTCACGGTATTTATATGATATATCACAAGACTGATATTGCTAAGTATTTTTCCGTTTTATCCACAAGCAACGAAAAAATTTCTTTTATCTGTAATTTACTGGCGCCGGACGTAAAGTTGAATGCTATACAACCTCAAAACTTTGCATTACGAGCTACCGTGTACAGCGAATCCTAATGAATTTTTCTCACCATACTGTATATAATAAACTACGTGTACAACTTTTCAAAGGTTATCTGTATTTGTATTTTAATAGTTGATGTATACATTTAACAAAAAAAAAAACTTTTTGAATGGAATTAGTTTTAACTTATAAATAATTTAGACGGAATATTAGATAATGTTTTATGAAAAAAATATAGCCAACGTGTTGAAAAACAAATATTTAGCCGGGGAGTATAGAGATTTTAATTTCCTTTTTTTTTGTAAATATATGAGGATATAATTTTCAGTATATCATTAGTATAAAATTTATTTTTCTACTCGCTTCGACAATGACTTTATAGATTTGATACAAATCTCGGTTTAAAAATATTTTTTGCATTTACTTTTATTTGACCTTTAAATTATCTTTATTTCTTTTTTTTTTCAACTTCATAATCCCTTCTCAGATCTCTTTATAATATAATCCTAAGAATCATTCAAGTTTTAATATCAACGTTCTAATGACTCTTAACTCTTCTAACGTACTTTCTTATTCCTTACTTGTGCATGACAATTGTTTTTTGGTTATAACTTAAGACTGTGAATTTTTTACTTTATTATTTTCATATTAATGTATTTGAAAATAGTTTCTTATTTAAAATTGGAAATACAAAGGGCTTTCTTAAGATAAAATTAGGTATGACACTGTTTTACTAGATTGAATTTTTTATCGGTTTTCATACCTAATTTTCTAATTAATTTTTATGACACTAGGTGCAAAAAGGTGACGAGCCTTCTACCGCTGTTTACTGATAATTCATCATTTTTTCTCCTCCAAAACGACATTAGAAAAAATCAAATTTTGCTTCTCAGATTTTTCTAAAAACCAATCTAAAAAGGATTTCTTTTTCATCAGCAAAAAAGGATATTTTTTAAAACTTCATATTGTTAATATAAATATCTCTTTTGTGACTAAGTTGTCACATTACATTGCACAAAAAAATTAAGCTTTGTTTGAGAAGTACTTTCACCCCGAGTCATACATTTTGAAGTGCCACCCGATAGGAAACAGCCTCGGAACAGTTCTGTTGGCAGACCGCCCCGTTCAAACTTAAGAAATATAACAATGTTACGGTTCACAGTTACAATTATTTGATATTTGGGACGATAAAAATTTGTTATACTATGTTAAACATTTTTACAAGATAACTTTACTTTATAACCTCGTTCTTGTCTTGTTTGCTGACAACTTCATCAGTGAATTTCTTCTGCAGTTAAATAATAAAGAGATGGAATTCACACTGCTGAGGAAGTCTTTTTACACTCTTCCTTGAAGAATATTTCTGTTAAAAATAATTTGTGCTGTGTTTTCAAAAATAAGCTGTCGATGCTTAAATGAAATTACGTTTCACGTAATTAATAAAAAGATTGAAATTTTAAGTAATAGGTAAACTCTAATTGCTTATGAAACAAAATTAAAATAAATAGATTATGAAACTCACTAATCAATTTCTATTTAACGCGAATAGGGCAGAGCTAATCAACACATACTTACGAATCTTTCTCAAACCGTTTTGGTTTTAGATTTTTATAGGTTTATACAATTCATATATTTTATTAATCTTTTGTTTTTACGGTAGCCATACTGCTGAGCCTTAATTAAAACTACTAATTGTATCCAAAAAATAGGTTAAAAATTTATTACAAATGATCCACAGATAACACGTATAAATAGATTTATATTAAGTGCTTATTTTAATTTGTTGTAAATTATTTTTCTAAATAACACGCGAATTATTAGTTTACATCCATGCATTTTCACATAAAAATATTATAATGTGAAATAGTGTAACAGAAGACAAAACCAACATTTTGCTTGATTACGTGCTATTATTTGTGTATTTACGCTTAATTGTGTTTTTAAAATTACTTTTAATACATAATTTCATTACAATCATTTGTGAATTATTGATTTTTTTTTGTTGATCATCTTTGAATTTGGAAAACGTAAAATAAAAAATATCGTTCATTATTGCAACGAAAATAAATGTTTTGATTTGTCAGAAATAATTGAATTTAAGGTAGGAATACGATCTTTACATTGTAGAGCAAGTTGAAATTTTACCCTAATGCCCCTAATGATTTTATAATAGTATATGATTATGTATACACCTCAAGATATTATATTAAGAGAACTACAAGGGAGTAGCCGTTATAATTTTATTGGAACCAACCTATGAGATTTAAGTGTGATATATACAGACGTAAATTTTAATATCTGGGTAAAGGCAACGTGAATTCGTGAAACATTCTAATAACGTTTATTGTATCACGTTTTATTCTTTTATTATCTAACATAAGTCGGTAAATCCAAATAACGTAATCTTTAATGTCGGTTAAATAAGAATTGAAATACTGCTATTCATGAGTTTTTTTTATTATTAAAATTATCTATCGTTACGTCACTAGGAAATGACGTATATCATTAAGTAGGATAAAGGTAATAGTGCAAGGTCAATCTAAGAAATTTTTGAATGAGATAATAAATATTTGAAGAGAAAGAAGCTTGTCACTGAATGGATTAATGTCGGGTGTATTGCTAATAGTCTGGGTAAAACACAAGGATAACCGGTTCTGTAAAGCGATTCAGCAAAACTTCCATTTCGTACGTATGTTTCTTTTTCAGAAATAACATCATACTAATAAACCGTACTTTTTTGTAAGTCATCTTGAAAGCTTTGTTAATTAGAAATATTTTTTCGTTTTCGTGAAAGGCGTCCTACTTTGTTTTTGTTTACTGGTTAACTCAATTGAATTATGAGTGATAAAAATTTCGAGAGATTTTTGATAGGACGATCGGTCAGGAAAATTGTTCTCGTTTGTTCTTAGATCAAGACGCGCTAAAAGATACCTCTCAAAAACCAATCGAACTAATTTAAAAAATGTTAAACCAAATGATTCAATGAGTACTTTGCCCCACTAATTAATTCACGCCCTTTTAATCCTTCTGGGATAAATTTCTAAAATAGCAATATTAAATCTGCTGTGAACTTAAACATAAAATTAAACAGTTTTGAAAAATCATAAATTTTAAATCCATTTTTGTTTTGTTTATATCTTATCGGATATTAATTTTAAATTTCTCACTGCTGCGTTTCCATTTTCATAATTTACGAATGTATCCAACGGAGATTAGAAAAAAGTAAAAATTAATTTTAACAAAATAATTATGCTATTCTTCTAAGATGAAACTGGCTGAACTATTTACGTGAAGTATTTGTAAAACTGCCGTCATTGTGTCTCCAAATTTGTTTTTACCTGTTTATTTAAAGCATTCAAACGTTTAAATTTTTATTTTTTTGTTTATGAAATTGAAACCAAAATATTAGAATAAGGCATTACTTATTAGTAATAGCGTCTCAGAGTAGTAGACGATCGCGTTTTTCTAATTTCTCGTAAACATAAACGCATAGAAAGTGATGGGCATATTTTTCATTTTACTTACTACTCATTTAACTACTCTACTAAGATTCCGAATAATCTTTTCAATAATTATACTGATGCTAAGTAACTAAAGCAGTATTTTTTTGTATTATTTTGTAATTTAAAGAATTTATTTTCAGAAATATTTAAACGATTATATTTGTCTTCTAGAAAGCAGAAAAACATATCGAATATTTGAAAAGAAAATAGTGATGATTGGTTTTATTTTTACTGCCTTATCTCAATAATCATATCAGTAAATTTAATACATGCGAGTTAAAAAAAGACTAGTTTTACTATGCATATGTCTCATTACAAATACCACATGAAACTTTACATATCACGTAAACTGTTTAATAACTAGACTGCATAAACCAAATATTTAAAAATATAAAACTATTGTATTATTTTAATAACAGAGAAAACTCCTTTTTTAGTACTAGACTGATTCTTGTCGGTTGCAAGGTACCAAAATATCAATTTTTGATTAATATCTAGATACCACTTAACCTTGAAATTTGTTGAACATGTTAATATTCTACAAACTTCAAAATTGTTAAACTTTTTTTATAAATAAAAAAAAATAAAAAAAAAAAAAATGTTCTTAATTACAAAAATGTCTTACTTAAAACTCAACGAATCGTTTCCGAAAATTCGAGCGGTAAGTGAAACGAGTAGGAGGTAGCATTAATATAATACATATATTTTTATTTTCTTTTTTGGGAAAAGATTCTTTTATAAATATATTAATGTAAGATATTTAAACTGATATAAAATGTGATAATTACTAAAATTCACCTATTAACCAAAATTAAGTTAGAGAAATAAATATCTTACTGTACTTTTCAGGAATTACGAGAGTTATTTTTATGTAGCCTCATAATTTGTAATGTACGATCAATGTTTTATTTTCCACAAAATACACTCTACTTCTACTTATTTAGTAACAGTATTACGGATTGAATTTTGAGTTTTTTTAACGAAGATATTTTAAAATTTAACTATATGTAGTTGGTTCGATAATGAATAACTACTGAAATTACGTAGTCGTGGTTTGCCAGGGCTCCAAAATACTTAAACAAAGCATCTCTCAAATCAATGATTCAGTAAAAGCTTTCTAACTGCGTAAGCCAACGTATTGTAATTTTGGAACGTACAATTGCTCAATTATTATAATCCGCCGATCTCCATGGAGTAGTAGTAGCGTTTCGGCCTTTCATCCGAGGATCGAATCTTGATCAGACATGGTATTTTTCATGCTCTACAAAATTCAATTTCCGTATTCCCACAGACAAGTCTTGGTGTAAGTTTCTTGGGTAAATTAATTAATTCATCAAAAAAAAAAAACAAAATTAAAGAAAATACTTTTTATATACCCTCTTTTTACGTTAAAAAACTCTTTTAAGAATAAATATTTTTCTCTTTATTAAGTATTCTTGAAATTTATTCGATAAACTTGCAAAAATACATTTTACAGTATTTTAAAGTTATCGAACGTTCAATTTTAATAATAAATTAGTTAGTTATTGTAAATTCGTCGAAATATACGAACATTTGATTTTATACAATTTTGAAAATTTACGGATTACATAAATTCTCTAAATACCCGTAATTAATTTATTACTGTACTATAATTTTGTTTACGTTTTAATGTGCTGAACTCTCTATAGTCGTAGATACTGCGTATAAATGAAAAATATATGCAACTGTCTTACATATGGTACGCATACGTATACAGGATTTGTTTTTATCCGAGGTAAATCTTAGAATAGAACATTCGTGTATAAGGAGAACTGCTGTAAAATAAAAAATCGCAATTCTGAAACTTGTCGGGCATTTGACGGTAAAAGGTTGGAGATTTATTGTAATTGACAGCGTAACTTTCGATCACTATTCATCAAAACTCCGACGGCTCTGTTTACCGAACATTCTTTTGTGAAAGCTTGTATATAATAGACACCTAGTAACAATGACCGGCAATGATTTTAAATTTTACAAGTTCTCTATAAAAACGTACATTTCGCCAAAAAATAAACTAAACTATCTATCTGAACTGTTTTTTTTAATTAAGTATCTTTTTCACTAATAATAATCATTACAATTCCGCACAGCTTAAGAATGTACACTAATTCCAAGTCCGATCTGTGTTGCCTCGGATATTAATAATCTCACTATTTCCCAGCATTCTTTGGCTGGCTTATAGAGAATTTATATATATGTACAAAGTATAATTAAATTTTCTTAAGTGCTCAGTAGCTTTCAGAAGATGTTTTCTCTTGTGCATGCCCAAAATCTGGTGTGCGCGCGCGTGTGTGTATGTGTGTAATTAATCTAGTAGTCGCGTTTTAATACACGCTATGAGCGAGAAAGGAAGGAAAAAATATTTCTATTAACAATCAAATAGAGTAGGTTTTAACAATTTTCAGAACTTTTTTAATATACAGGATATTAGTAATATAATTTATCTACTGCAACGCTCTGTTTGAATATTACTACACTTTTGATTTTCTAAGAAGGTGTTTTGTGTACATTTTGTTAACACTGATGTAATATTTCACAATACATTCAGCGTCGTGTCACAATAAGCATTGTCAGCTGTTCTGTTTTTATTCGTCAGCAAATTCTTAGAACCTTTTTAGCGGTAATAGGTCCCTTCTCGCTCAAATTTCTCTGTGTCTCTCCCTCTATATCGCTCTCACTCTATATTTTGTACATATGTATATTCGTGTCACATCGAGATTAATATCGTTAATAATTATTGTTGCTGTTGACCTAGTTACCGTATAATTAGTAGGATATAAACAATACCATTACAATAGATTTTAATAATTAAAATTTACATTTCGATTGACGTTTACCTTTGACAGTGATTATCAGATACAATTGAAAACAGTGACGTGAAATTTTTTATATGTTTAAAGTATAAAGCAACAACACAAGTAACTTCGTATCGTTGAACGCGAAGTATCTTATAAGTTATATCTTTTCCTCGGTCTTATTTTAAAATTCATTTTTTAGTAAAATCTAAATACTTTAATTTTATCCCCAAAATTCTAATCGTGATATTTTTGTAACATTTCCTTTACTTAATAATACTTTTCACTGGTAGTTGCTGTAATTACTTGTTTAGTCTTTTTTTTTTTTAATTTAATTGAAATAAATGCCTAATTGCATCATTCTTAAGATTTTGAAGTTATAACAGACATATTCAAACGTAAATTTTGATGATTTCACTCGTTGAAACACTCAACATCATGAATCCGTTACTTTAAAATTTTATGACTTTTTTATTTTAATGACGCATTAATTATTATTTTCCTAAGTTCCACATAACGGGTTCAAAATTTCCTTTTTTTGAACTTAAAAAAATAGTATTTGATAATCAATATGTAGCCTGTTCCAGGTATTTACAATTAAAAGTTTAGCTTCTTTTCGCAGCAGAAATGTATCGTCTAGAAAATAAGGCGGGGGATTGAGTTCAGATGTTGATTACCAAATTCTTTCGGTACTCAATCGGTCGTACTAAATTGTGATTCATTCGATAAATAAAATATATACGTATTACGGTAATATAAGCTTTGAAAGGTTACATTTGATGCGTATTTAAGGTACGAGTGAAAATAAACTTTTACATTGTCATCTTTGATTCTTTCTCAAAAATCATTTAAAATTTTCATACTTCTAATTTTGTATCTGTTTTGATTATGTTTTTCGTCGGATATAAATTTTAAGCTTTTGTTGTGATTAATTCATAAGATACTTTTCTTTGATCGTTACAGATAGATATGGGCATCCTAGCTAAAGAAATACAAATCCAACTCGATAATTACGCAATTTTAAAAATTAAGCCTGGAAATTTACTCGTTAATGATAAACTTAAACGTTCAGCGAATAAATCTTTATTGTGATTTTGTTTATCGTTTACGAATAATTAATCGTTAAATACGTATTATATAATCAACAAATTGGAAAGTTGTTTCGAACGATCTTTTCTGTTTTCAGAAGAGATGGTAAAATGAATGGAATGCTACCATCAGGAATAAAACTTCGTCCATTTAAGAACACTGTGTCACCGTGGGACTCTTCAAGTAGACATAACCGTCGTGAGGAAGCTATTATTTGACGTTTGCGAATAGGGCACACCAGGATCACTCATGGCACACCAGGATCACTCCTGCCAACTAACGGTGCAGCACATTCTTAGGGACTGTGTCTGTTATGCGGCGTTGCGTCGGAAGTTTAAAATAGAGCCTTCATACGAAATATCATAGGCAGCAATGTATCCATGTTGTGTAATATCTTAACGATATCTTAAGACCGTGTATCAGGATTCAAATATTTTATTATAATATCCATGTTTCTGCCTTTTGACGTTCAACAATTTTATTTTTTTATGTTAGATTTTTAATATTGTTTTTATTTCGTAATTAGCATTCCACATATGATTTTACATCGTTTTTTTATTTTTTAAGTAAATTTTATTGTTAATTTTTACTCATTTGCTACACTAATTTTGTGTCCGGGCACTGATGACGACACCTCGATTTGCTCCGAGAAAAGAAAAAAAAATGTCTGAAAACCGTTATGACATAAATCTAAAGCAATCAGCATCAATTTAAACTAAAATAATTTGGTTCAGTTTATCAATAAAAATTAGGAGGGTATAACTTTTCACTGCCGATCGTCACGGATAAAGGTATCGCAATTATAAACCTTCACACGACCGAATTGTTTTAAATAAAATTTAGTTACAAAATAAAAAAGTAGCAGTTTTCAAAGTTTAATGTTGAATAAATAACAACTTTAAGTTCTTAATTCCTGAAGATCTCTTTTGCGGAAATAACTGACTTATTACATATATTCTAAAAAGTAATATTTAATTGCAGAAATTAAAAGTTTCCAAATACTGTACCTTGATTTTTTTTAATATTGTGTATTGAGAATATTGAAATGGGTTTTTTGTCAAACCTGCGAATTTTTTAAAGTTTTCTACAATCCGTATTAATATAATTTTGAGCGTTAAACGAGGCATTTGTTGAAAGTGCAAATGTGCAAGCGATATTTAGTTTGTATGCTAGAAAGTTTATTAAAATAAATCATGTTCGAATTAATAATCAATGATTAATTTAATGATTAAATCTATTTTTAAATTATGACTTAAAAATAATTTTGAATAATATTTTTGTAGAAGGTTATACGTCATTTTGAAACCCATCTTTCGAAAGGCATTATTTACAGTTACATACATATGGTGATGAAATTAGTAAAGCCCACAAGAAGATTTGTAATCGTTTCATCGTACTCCATTGATAAGAATTAATAATATGATTCAGACAATATGTATTTTAATTGCTACCGTTCTGAGTGCAGAGTAGATTACCTTGGCCTAATCAAACTCTCTACATGTTATCCACATCGATCCCTTGATCTACTTATCTTGTATCAGTTATTCTTCACCTAGTCATTAAATTATTTCAGTAATAGTGTAATTTAATTTAAATAGATTTTCTCCCGTTCTCAAATAATCGATTCATAATCTGTAAATCTATTTTTTCTTACAAATTAACAATTTTAAATTTTCTTAATTTTAATATTATAATTATTCTATTTAATTTATCACTTTTGTTGTGTTAAGTCGGGTTCATATCAGTTTACATTCTGGATTATTTGAATCGTTTCCCATTGCGTAATATTGGTTTTGAATTAGTAATACAGTAATTTAAATTCAGAACGTGCCGCAACGGTTAAATATTTAGAGTCTGTTTCCTGTATAACCAGCATGAAATTTTAGATTTTATTGTACAAGCAAGAAATGCGCTAATGCATGAGAATAATTTATATTTTTTTCTTTCCATTGTAGAAATAAATCATGAAATAAAAAGGATTTTATCCAATAAAAAGAACAGTTAAATAATACAAAAATAAAGACATTTGCCGTCAAGTTATTAAGAATTAGTTATTTATGGTTTTTCCCGAATTATTTTTATAATCAGCTATTTTCATTGTAAAAAAAAAACAATGAAAAATTAACTAGATTGGAAAATAATATATTAATTAAGGGAGAAGAAATGTAATTAAAGTTAAATACTCTTTTTTTTATCCTCCAATCCTATTTTTATTCTTTCTACGGTTTTGGAGTTTAGTATTATTTATTTCACACCAACTTAAGATGTGTAATAATTTTTATTTAACACTTTATTTTTCTACGATACATCGGTTAATACATTGCCACCTAAATTGTAAGAATTCTTGTTGTATATTCTTTTGACTACGTATTTGAAATGACGTGCGTGTTAACGCAATCAGTTTAAAATATATATAATTTTAGACATAACGCGAAGTTTCCTAATAGATTAATTTTATAACTCCCTAATGATTTTTTATTGTTTAATTAGTGATATATCAGTAATTAAATTTTCAGGTAATATTTTCGTCTTCCATTAATATACACATAATGTACATATACAATATAAATATATAAATTACGTACATTTAATAAATAAATCTTGCAAACGAATAGTAAACTTTTTGTGATTCATACCCCATTTTAAGAATGGAACATTTTCATCACCCTTATTGAAGAAATATAAAGTTACAATCACTCTTAACAGTAAAATCTCTCTTTTTACGATTTATCTGAATTGTAAACTAATACTTAACATTTTGAATCGTCTCTCACCTTCTATATTTCAAAACTGCCAAACTATGGGAAGACTACAAATGCGAAAATATTGTTCGTGGGTAAGTCCGCGTTTTCACAACACGAATAAAAACACGTTAATATTCAGCCACGTATACACTAACGTTCATTTACGTATTTCATATCGTACATTATGAAAATTACCATTAAACTTTTTATATCATTTACAATGATATAAAATTTTACGTAAATTCCATTATTTTTCATTTATGTATTTTTTAATCCGGCTTATTTTGTCTTTATTTCTTCCTTTTTTTTAATTCTACCTCGTCTCGAATACATTATACGATTTTTCATCCTTCGTACATTGGACATTTAATTTTACTTAGAAGTAGGAGGTACATCTTCCAAATGAAAAGCATGTGAGCCTAACCCAGCTGTTCTAAAGCGTACAATTTACGCTTCGAGCCTGAAGCGCACAGTTTGTAGGCTCTTTTCAGGAGACTTACGAAAACTCATGAAAACGTATGAAAACTCATGTTATTTATTAATAATAGGAAAACAAATAGTGCCATTATATTTGTAATTCTATTATGATAGTTACAATATATGCTAGCGCATTATCACAAATCATGAATATTTTTAATCCGATTTAATATCAATCCTTTTCGTTTTCATAAAACTGGTTTAATTTATCCATTTAATTATCAAAACAAGAAATTAACAAAAAATTCAAACTTTTAATTTTGCTATGTTTTAGATTTTTTGGGAGATTTTCTCGATTTGGCAAATAACAAAATTGTTTTTGTAAATAAACTAAGAAATCATAAATATTTACGATATTTATTTATTTTCTATTGTAAATATTTTAGAACTCATTTGTTTAACTTTTTCCGAAATTTTTCAGAAAATAATAATCTGTAATGTTTACTTTTATAAACGTTAAGTCCTGTCTATCCTTTCGGTAAATATACTCCTTTACCGTATTGGATGATCCACACAGTGTGGAAGTTATCCATTAGGTTTACTGTCGTTTGCTAATAGGTCTGTCTACAAAAAGGGTTACAGAACGATTATTTTACGTATCATAAAAAAGTATGAGAGAAGAAATTTCGTTCCAAGCCATGCCATGGTCAGCATAATTATATAATACTGCTATTATTAATTCGCTGTACTACTACTTCTTATCGTTACTTTTTTCCATTAGGTTTATTTATTTTCTACAGTTCTTCAGTATAAAATAATTACTGAAAAAATTAATTTTTGTTATTCACGTTCAACTGGTTTATAATATAATCAATTTTTTTTTATTACATGAAAAAAAATTGAAAAACATCAATAAAAAGAAAAAAAAATACAATAACATCATTGTATAATTTCTATACTCCTTTCTATTTTTCAATGTGTACCTAACCGATCTCTAATCTCATCTTTTTCAATTTACTATTCAAAATTTAAAAGAAACCAGAATGAGATAATTGGCGAGGAAACGTGGAAATTGTTTTTTTTTTCAGATTGATGACCTAGACGAAGAATTAAAAGTATTATAACTAATTATTAGAAATATAACGCGTTTAAACAGGTAGAAAACATGCAGGACTTACAGTGAGGTTAAGGAGATAATCCTTATTTATTCAACAGTATAAGCACATGAAAATGCATATTTGTTACATTAAGATAGTCCTGATCACCTTTATTCTGTACTGGTAAAAAATTTAAGGCCGTTAACGGTAATGGACCGTAAGTAATTTCATTTATCTTTTTTAAACGTCTTAGCTACGATCTTCATTGTACCTCGGGGCTACAAAGTTTACCCCTATATTTATTGGTTACGGACTTTTTATTCGTTAACTTTTTGATTTCTGTTTGTTTAGTTATTTACAATTTGTTGTTTACAATTTTATTAATTTCTATGTATTTCTCGTCTTATAATTTAATTACTGGAATATATTTTAGGTAAGCCTTATGCATTTTCAGAATCTTTATACACTCATATTTTTCCCATCTCTTTCATTTTTAAATTACTTATTAATTAATAATTCAAATTACCACTTTAAATAAAATATATTTTTTATGTATCATATTTGAAGTGTAAAATAATAACTTAAAAGGTACACTTTTAACCGCCATATTGCAACAAATGAAAAACAATTCTGAAACAGCGATTGGGGTAT
Organism: Lycorma delicatula; assembly: GCF_047948215.1. NCBI lineage: Eukaryota > Metazoa > Arthropoda > Insecta > Hemiptera > Fulgoridae > Lycorma > Lycorma delicatula. The sequence continues at coordinate 218,127,083 of NC_134455.1, forward strand.
GCTTTTGTTTATTAACTATAAGCTATAAAAAGGTAAGCTCTATTAATCTGCGGAGAGTACCTTGTATCTAGAGTAAGCTGACCGCCTCTTTTGAGGAAAGATCTGGAACTTGCATTACACATTACAACATATTTATTATATATTATTCAAGGATAGCCCGATTCTCTTTTATTTGTGTACACCACGCAATTATTTTACACTGTGGTCCGAAAAAAAAGAAAACATTTTTTTTGCAACCGATTTATTTTTTGTAATTATAAGAAATGTTTTGACTGGAATTTAAACATCAGTATACATCATTTTTATTTGAAATAACTAAATAGTTATTTCGGTAACGTAAAAATTTCATTACGAAAAAGAAAAGCAATAATTTTAATTTATTAATGAATTTGAAAAGATACGAGATCATTTTAAAATACTCAAGCGCTAAACGAAAAGCGTTGTAAAAAAAAATTGCTTCTTAGAAAACAGCAAATTTCTTACTCCATTACAAATTCAATTATTGCAGCCTCTTCCGTTTTTGGAATTCTAGGTCAACTTTTTCAGTCAGTATGAATTAAAAATGAAAGCTCAAAAATGTAAAACTTTTTACCTTATAGTTTTTAACTATAAAGCAGATTATAATATAAGCTTATAAATAGTAGTGTCAATTGTTTGTGTGTCTGTTTTTAATTGATTTGATTTATTTATGATTCAGTTTGCCCGCTGAACTCTTGTTTGATGTTAAGAATAGACGAGGACGAATCTGTTATTGACTTTTCATCTTCTCTCAATCAGTACGGCACGTTTTATATTATAAAAAAGTAATAAGCGTATAATAGAATTTCCTGCTCCCCGGCTGATTCGTGTAAATTAGAGAAAACACGTGATTAAATCAGAGGTTTATAAAATAAGTGAGATTCAAAGATTATTTTTCCTAAACGAGATGGTGGCAGTTCGGAAGTTTTCAGCTTTTATTACAGGCTTAGGGGTAAAAAAAATAATTTTTTTATGAAAACGGGGTTGATTTAATTGTTGTTTAAAAATTATTCCGGTATTCCGGATTACTTGATTCAATTTGAAAATTATATTTCAACTTTATTGCTGGATGAAGGTTTCATTTTAAGTTCACGGAAATTCTATGAACGTTCCACAGTAGGATCGTCTTTTTATTATGTATTCATGTTTTCTATTAAAAAATTAAATATTTATTTATTATTTAGAACAGAATTTAATTCATATAAGTCAGTTGCTCGAAACAAGTCGATACTATATTTACTGCCGATAATGGAATATTAATCTTCTGCGTAAGCAGTTAGTGCCTTATGTTAAAAGTTACAATACTTCATTATATGTTTCCTTTTTTGACCGTACTGTAATAAAATTTGAGCGGTCGTTCTCACTTATACCAGGATGTTTATATTACTTTAACAAACTTATTTTCTTCGATCGGCCAGCATCCGCTGAAGCGGAATCGTGACAACCCAAGGTTTAAACATGCTTAATAAGTATCATAACTTGTATCTTTTCTTAAGAGGAAGTTATAACAACTTCAAAGGTACTACCCGACCTTGAAAGGGATTTTATTAAATTTTTTATTAGTAATTTAAAACCATTTGAATAAAAGCACGCCTGCACTTATTGGTCGACAATCGTAGTGTTTTCCTCATCCATAATTTTTTTTATGTATTTTAATCCCTGCATGTAATAAAAAATGTTTTGTTCATTCTTTTTTTAGACAGTTTATTTTGTAATTAAACTAAAGTTACTTAAAAAAAAAACATGTTTTTACCCTTATTGTTTTATACTCCAAGAGTGTTATAAAATAATTTTCAATTACTCCCGAAAAATGTTCGGTACGTGCATATTTTTAGTTTCGCAGGATTAAGAATCGGCAAAATATATTTTTGCCAGTAAATTTTCAAAGTGTCCCCGCATTTATTTCTCAAAGTCTAAATAATGTATGTTCATGTAAAAAAAAACAAGTAAGTTGAGTCTTAGCATTTGTTTATTTGCCGTTTTTAAAAGTTTTCTAAGGTAAACACTTTTTAAAATCATGGCCTGTTTTTTAATTCATTGCATATCTGCATTTTCCAAAACATTTAAGCGATCGTTATATAAGTTATTAAAAGAAAACAAAAATGCACATGAGTCTTGTATCAAAATCTATAACTTATCCTATAGGCGTATATTTTACTAAAATTATTTTTTTTAAATATTAGAAAAGACCGTTTTCTGCTTAACTTACTCGTAAAATAATATTAAATTTTATAAAACAAATTTTCTATAAAAATAAAATAAAAGATATTTCATCTACGTTCTTTTAATATATCATTATTTCCCTTTCTCTCTCTACTGTTTGTTTATTCTAAATGAAAATTATGAAATATTTTATTTTGTTATATTTAAAATGTAATTTTAATTTTATTGCTAAATCCTTTTAGCCGTCATGGTTCTTTAAGAACTGGTTTAAAATTCTAATATTAAGTTCACATAGTTTTAATACGTAAAAAAATAATGAATTTGAGTCATTCCCTCATTATTACACGGCATAAAATCAAATAAATTACACGTTAATAATATTTTAATTCAATGACTTTAACCATTTTTAATTAAAGTAGTTAATTTATTGTTTATTTTTTGTAATTGTTATGTTATACTGCAATGTCCAGTAGCAATAAATGTCTTCTCAAACACTTATCTACAAGTATAGAATTAAATTTAAATATTTGTAATTAATTACAAATATTTAAATTAATATTTGTAATATTAATTTAAAGCATATTAATATTAGTAATATGCTTACTGTATTCACAGTAAGCATATTACCACGTTTTAAAACTTCTTATAATTTGATAATAATCCTGGTTGACTGTAATAAAATATGTTAATAAGAACAACAACAATAACAGTAATATACAATTAGCCGTCATAAAGTATTTTTAAATTAAAATAAAGTACTAGATTAGGAGGGAGTTTTTGTGAAATCTTATCTTACTTTATTCTTCTTTATCTTATTTTGTGAAATATGTCTTATGTGACAAATAAACATTAGGGTGTTTTATTTTAGAATATTTTTTTTTAGTTGTAAATACCCGATATATTCTACATAGAAGGTGAATGGTTGTATAGAAGTGTTTCATCGTTAACGAGATATAAAATAAAACGAGAAAGATTTTTTATTTACTGTCACCGGCAGAAATATTCTGGTGAATATCACCACTATAATACTACTATGCAAAGTGGAGATTACTCTGTAATAGGAAATTGAGTTTAATTGTCATTTATGTGAAGAGCAATTAAAATGTGTGATTAAATAACTGTAGTTCTTCGTATTTACCTTAAAGATCTCTAAAAGTGAAATTTTTATAATACAAGGGATGGATGTTCATTTATTATTATAACATCAGCGTGTGTGGGTGCGTATGAATTTGTGCACGCGTGTGTATCTGTTTATCATATCTAATATAATTAAACTGAATACTATAATTAAGTATTAACCTTGCTGGTTCAAACTCTACGGTTATTATCTTCAGTAATTATAAATACCTGCTGCGTAATTATATAAGAAAAACTTTTATTACCTTTTTACGTAACCGAGTAAATTTTTGTTTGATGTGAAACATTAGCGAAGAACAACTCGAATACAATTCCATCATTAGTTCTGTCGAATACCGACTACGTTAATATTGTTTTCTTTCATATACAACCAGGTCCGGAATTACGTGAGCTCATTTTACTGATTACTGTAATTAAAAATTGTTTAACTACATGCAATAATTTCAAAGAGTTTTAATTTCTTGTCCGCCACAAAATCTTAGAATTCGCTACTAAATTCATATTACAGTCCATTTAATAACTGTTTTATTCTAATCCAAAATTTTATATTCTGTTGGTAAATAAAAACATTTTCGTACGTCATACCTTTCTCTTGATTCGTTTTATTTTGTTTATTGTTATTAGTTTTATTTATTTTTATTATTTTATGTTATTTTCATTTTTTGTTATTAGTTTTGCATAGTTTCTATTTCTTAAAAGTACGTTAATAGAAAAATGTACTATAGAACATTTAGTTAGTGTAATAAAATGTACTAAGTATGTTTAATACTTAAATTGAAAAACGAAAAAATACCATTTTAATTATTTTATTTTTAATGCGGTACCAATCGTACAAAAATTGATTAATAAAACCTAACTTTCATGTACGGCCTCCTCTATTTTCCTCTTAGCCAACTGCTGTCCTTCCACAACTAACTAGAGACATTAGATACTAATAACATATAAATTATTACCGTGAAATAAACCTAGTAAGACTCGAGATTTCCAATTTAGTAATCTTGTACGTAGGAAGAAATTTTAATTTACTGAGATTCAAAGAATGATCTTTGCTAGACGGTAATTGAAAATAAAATCGAGAAGAGAAGACCCTTAAAAACCGTTTTAAAAAAATAAAAATTTAATATAAAAATAATTTAATAAAAATAAAAAAAGAAGATGCCATTTTCATTCTTAACCTATCATCATTTGATGCACATAATTAGAATTATAAGTAGAAGTTCAAAAGAATATTTACAAAAGAAATATTAACAATAAAAAATAAACAAATATAAAGATAATGTTTACAAAATCTAAAAATTTTTCTATTTTTGCTTATAAAAAAAATAAAACCAACGTTAACTACATAATGATGATGCAATATACTTTCAGGCACTTTAAGTTGAAAGTGAAAGGTTTAGAAGTATTCTGGTTATCATTGTAATTTTCAACACGGGCTGTTTAAAACGCAATATTATATCATTTTATAGTTACTATTGACTTTCGATAAAGTATCGGTAAAAATACCTGTTTAGTATTTTGTAAGTTTTTTAGATTATATTGTTATTGTTATTATTTACTTAATTATATAACTTTTTCCTCAAACTCTACATTCTTTTTTAATTCTCTTTATTTACCTAATAATTTTTAGTTACCTAAGTGCGCATGAGGATTGAGTTTTTTATTTTTTTTTGGTTGTCTCCTTATTTTATTATGAAAATATTTAAACACTATCAATTATAAATTCTTAATGTAAACCTCACTCACTCTATTAACCTATTTTTCTGCAAAAATTACGAGATTTGTTGCTATTATTAAAAGATAATACATATTATATCAAAATAAATCTCACTTTTTCAGAGTTGTAGCATTAAAGTAGTACGTAAATAAATTACTGAAAGCGCGCAAATTATTCAACAATTTGGAAAATGTGCTAAGCTACTCTATATATTAGAACAGTTATGATTTTAAGATTTCATTGAAAATTTTACGGTAATTTTTACTTTTCTGCTAATCTATATTCGTCTGTCCGTTAACAGAAACTGTAGTTAGTTTATAAATTACAAATTATACTAGTTTTTAAGTATATATATATATATATATATATATATATATATATATATATATTATACAAAATATACGGATATGATCATTTTGATAAAGTATGAGAATGAGAATGTATAATTTTTTACGAAATAGCAACTGCATTTCTCTTGTAATGCTTGGCTGAATTGTATTAATAAGACGTAACTTCAGCTAAAATGAAGTATTCTTTTATTAACTTTAGCTAAAGTTACGTCTTATTAAGTACTCTTTTATTGGCCGGCTTCCGTGGCGCGAATGGTAGCGTTTCGGCCTTTCATCCGGAGGTCCCGGGGGAAATCCCGGTCAGGTATGGCATTTTCACACAACGCTACAAATCATTCATCTCATCCTCTGAAGCAACGCCTAACGGTGGTCCTGGAGGTAAAACAAAAAAAAAATTTATTAAAAACCTTTTAAAACAGCGAAATAAGCGTACGCTGGTTGTGATTCTTACCACTTATATATGCCACTCCAATAGTTCAGTAATCAGAGAAATTAGCTAACAGGAGGTGATGAGTCTCCGTTCGAATTAATTCTGATAAAACTTAGTAATCGATTATTCCATTAATTTTATTTTTACCATAAATATATAAATGTGCATCTTTTGGGTGTGTTACATACTATATGTAAGTGTCACGTGCTCTTTACGTACTCTTGACTCCACCAAAAAGAAATCTTGTGAAATTACAGAAACCTGGATTTTGACGTATACATCGACAATCACGAAAAGAGGTGCAAAAATTAAGAATGTTAATGGAAGTCCAAAACTGTGATTTCAAAAGTTACAAGTTCCTTAAATATGTGTTTATTTCTTGTTCCAAGAAGTTAAAATTCAAATATAGAATTAATTTTTTATCATTTAAAATAGACAAGCAATTTTAGAGAAATTTACATATGAGTATTTTGTTCATTTCTCTTTTACATATTTGGTTAATTTTAATTATGAAATTTATTTCCATGAAAAGTAATGAGATTACTCCTAGAAAACAATTTATTTCATTTTTTTCTTCAATTTATTACAGTATTCTATATTATTTTAATGGGGTTTAATTTAATATTAAACCAAATAACCGACATTCTTATTCATATCGAATTGATTTCAAAAGCCGAATAAACATGGTTTACTTCTAATACTAATATTTATTTTTTAATTCAGAAAATGCTATAAATTTAAAGAAACGTACAAATTGTAGGGACGAAAGGTTTTTATAGGCTTCATTTTTTGGAAAATTAAGGTTAAAATTTATTTTCATTGAGTATTTTTTATTATCAATCTTTCAACTAAAAAAAAAAACTAAAAAAAAAAAAACACATTTAATGTAAACACATTTATCGTTACAGTTTCAGTAGTTGAATAAAATGTATTATTTATAAAAAAGTAAATGTTATTAGTATTCTTTTTGGAACTTAATTGAAAGTTTTATCATAACCATATTACATAGTTTATTATAGATCAAAATAATTTCCATGGAGATCCAAGTTTTATACATTTCAGTATTTCCAATTAACGTAAAAAAATATTTTTGATAAATGTAACTTTTATGTGTTCAGTAAAATAAAGCCTATTCTTTATTTATAATTAGTTCTTAATATTCCAAGGTTTAATTTTTTATTTAATGTCAACCAGTATTACTTTTTCTTCTGCAAGTTTTATTTTTAAAATAATTTCTACTCTTAATCTTGTTTACAGTTTCAGTAAAATTCTATAGCGTCTGGAAATATGATTTGTAATACTTCAGCTTATAAGATATGGCTAGCTTCCCCGTCTAGGCTTCGTCTGCGGTATATGGTTACTTGGGTTTCCCGTCTGATCAAGGGATTCTGCCCCCTTGACGTTCCTGTGTTAATTAGCGTTTGTAAAACCCCATTCAATCTAACGAATCCCGCTATAAGAAATCGTATGATTACAGTATACAGTTTACAGTAAATCGTATGATCGCAGTAAATAAACAATATTTGCTGTTCTTCAAATGAACGTATCGCGTAAAAGAGTAGATAAATAAATAGAAAATTAATTTTGTAACCTTTTCTCATTTGTTCTGTTGAAGAAATATGTGGTGGTTCTATTTAACTTTTTCCAGATATCTTCAAAATAAGAATTTTTAAAACAAATAATAATTCTACTGTGAACATAATATTTTGAAGATATTTTTTTTCATTTATTGTCAGTATAATTTTATATATATATATATATATATATTTACTATCATCCCCGACGCGGCTTCGCTCGCGTTATATGGTTACTTACGTTTCCAGTCGTGGAAAGGGGATGTTTAGCTAGTCATGGCTCTCTTCGCTGGCCCTTCCCGTCTAACCATCAGCTGTGCTCCCTGGAACAGGTGTTCAATAAACTCATGCTTGTGAGAATAATAATGATAAATAAAAATTAAAGCCTGTTCAATTTAAAAAGACTGTCATTGTATTCTAATTTCTTCAGAGAAACAGTTTGGTCAACAGAACCCACTAATTGTAAGAACATATATACAAATTTTCATGCGTTTATCTTCAGCAGTTTTTGCTGGGCGTTGATTTATTAATCACTCACGACATACATTTTTACAAGGAAGTATTGTGAACGCGAAAAATTCCGATTTTCAGATTTTAACGGAAATATCCATTTTGACCATTCCTGAATCCATTTTGACTAGTTTCGGCGTGACGTCTGTACGTATGTATGTATGTATGTATGTATGTATGAGGTACATACGTATGTACCTCTCATAACTCAAAAATTATTAGCCGTAGAATGTTAAAATTTTGGATTTAGGACTATTATAACATTAAGTTATGCACCTCCCCTTTTTATTGCAATCAACCGGCCTAACAACCGTTGGGCTTTTTTAGGTGTCCAAAAAAGCCCAAAATCCAAAAAAATGGATTTTGGTCTTTTTCTTAACTGCAGTAATTAGCCCTCATTGAGCTTTTCAACGATGTATCATAAGTGGTACTTATTTACGTTGGTTCAAGAGTTATAGCCAAATAAAATTTTCATTAATGAAATATTTTGATCGTACAAGGGGAAGGCACATGGTTTGAATCCGACTAAATTTTCTTTTTTTTCTAACTTTTTATTTTAATTTAATGTATTGATTTGTTTATAATTTAATCTCCGATTGTAAAATTTTTTTTTAAACTTTTTTAACTCTTTTTTTAATTTAAATATATTGATTAATTAATAATTATTAACCTCAGATTGTAAAAAAATGTGTATATGTAATTTAATAGGCGTACAAGGAAGTCATCTGGTGTCACATCAGATTTTTATATAAAAAAATAAGTATTTAATTTTAATTACTGATTTACAAAATGTTGTTTTTTATAAATTAATCAGTAGAATTTCAATAAATACTCAGTACGTTAAAGAAAATAATAAATTTCTTGTATTGAATTGCAGTAATTTATAATACGAGTATGCATATTTGGCCTTTGTACGGAAAAGTAATAAATACGTTTTTCTAATAAAAAAATAATAATAATAATAAAAACGTAACTGAAATAGATCTGCAAATCAATAATTACATTATTTGATCTTAGTATTCCAAGGTTTAATTTTTTTTTTAATGTCAACCGGTATTACCTCCTTTTCTAAGTTGTATTTTTAAAACGAATGTTTTACGCTTAATCTTGTTTATGGTTTCAGTGAAAATTCTTTATCGCATAGAAATATTATTTATAAAATTTCAGAAATTTAAAATTTAACTTCGAAATATACAAATATTATTAATAAAATTTTAAGTTAAAAATTTAACCTGTAAAATATTATCTGACAGCTACAAAAAAAAATTAAATACTGGATTACTCTGTTTATATTTCCGCTATCGTCTTAGTACAGATATTGTAATTAATAGATACACCAGCGTATCTGTCCCTGACGATTTAAACGTTGGAGGTCGTGAGGAGTTGACAGTCAAAAAAGAATCATCGTTGCTTGCTAATAATTGTAAGCTGGAAGGCCGAAACCATTCAAGCGAGGTGACGTCATTGTAGAATTGAATTGAATTACTGTACGTTGCATACTTTATGACGTATAGTAACTAGTGATTGACAGACAAAGAAGGAAATACATGTCATATTTTAAAATATTTAGCATCGTATTATGACAGATACTAAAATAAAATAAATAAATATACTATTTAGATCGATATGTATATTTTGAAGACATATCATTTATTTAGTCAGGGTACTTTCTTACATTTAAAAGTACGTTAAACAAGAATGTATTAATTTCAAGTTTATATAATAAAAATATTATTTATTTAAATTTATTATAAGTAATATTGTTTTTAAAATAGAAAAAAGATCGTAGAAACTCTTTTTCAGAATGACTTGTTTTCATTATGTTAACGATTTTGCTAAACGGTATTGTTATTGCATACGTACCCCATCCTAAACCAAATCTCATTTTATAGATTTTTAATCGTTTAATTAAATTATTAGTAATTTTATCACACAATTACTGTTGAAGTTCGTGTTTTCCCTAAATGAAAACTATAAAATTTTAATGCATTCCTTGATAACTAATATTATGTTTTTCAGATCGTATAGATAAATTTTCACAGTTTATCTGTTTACAGATATATTTACGATTATAAGTAACTTATTAATCTAGTTAATATATCTGTAAAGAAAAAATTACAATTATATTGTAATTTCTATAACAATGTTATAATTAATGTTACTATAACTGTGTTTCTACAATGTTAATAGTTATATTTAAAATTGTAGATTATTAAACTATTTTATTATGGTGATAGGGGTGTGAGTATTTTTTTCACGTACAAAATTCACTGTATAAAAGTGTTGTTGTATTTAAAGTGCTTGAATATTTTGTCTATGCAGCTTATATGTAATTCAGGTAAACATTTGTATGAGAATTTATCAGCTTTGCTATTCTGTCTTTAAAAATAAAAAATGTAAAATCTACAGCTTTATTTAATGTGCTTTTGAAAATATCAACACACCAATGAATAAAACTAATTTACATATTGTAATTAAAAATGTAAGGGTTCTGCGGAAATTTTTCTGAAAAAATTACGCCTAACTAATTTTCAAAACTATTTTAATGTATTTTTGTAAGATATTGTTATTAATAATTAATTTACATACAATTCATTATTATATGATATTAATTAAGGTAATAGTGGTGTACAATAAATTACCGAAGTGCATCTCGATATTAACAACAACAAAAATCACGTTGATATTTGACACTATTTCTTGTAACATAATTACGAGAGTAATTTCATCTTTCAGGGGTTTGTTCTACCCTTTTTTCGTACGTACCGTTAAAGTTTTCAATGAAAAACAATATTATGAATGCCGATTTTGCTTATTCTTAATATCAGTATTCTTGAAATTTAATTTTTCTCGAGAGGAAATGAAGACTACTGCATCGAGTTATGCAGTTAATGCTTCTTGTGTAATGACAGTCATATTAGGTCATTGATCTCCTCTTCTTCATGATTATTCTCATGTTTTTTATACAGGAAACAATAAAGTAAACGCAAAACATCAAATAGCGTTCACTTCAAAACTTTTTTGTATTTCATTTCATGTTTCTTTAGAAAATTATAGGTCTATGTAAAACATATTTTCCCATATTTAATCAAAACCATTGATTACTTCCAGCTTTATTTACACCCATAATTAATTGTCGAATTACAAAAAAGAGAAAAATTAAGCAATGTTTTGATTTTTTTAGTTTTTATTTTACAATGAACACGCCATCGGTTCTGTTACAGTGTAAGCTTGCTGTATTATTTATACACAGGAGACACAGGTTAAATATTAAGCAAGTGGTTAATTTCAACAAGAGTATTCTTGTAACTGTTAAATAAAGTCACGGAGTTAATTTTTTCGTATGAGATGGGTTTACGAATAGAGAACTAGTACAAACTTTCAACATTTATAATCAATCGTTACAACTATTTTAATTTAATTTTATTTGTTCTCCGTTTATGCTTTGGTATTTTTTAATGAAGCTTATGTTTTGTGAAAATTGTACGTGGATATAAATATGTAATATTCACTAGAGTACACGCACTCATAAAGAGGGAGCAAATTCATTCTCGTTTATATGTACGGTGCCTGCCCGTTTGGTTATTATATTTTACGTATAACTTTCGTTTTATCTATTCTTAATCTGAAAAATCAGTTATATTCCAGTATACTTGATTTTTGTGTACGTATCACATGTGAGGCCTCTTCGTGGTCAAAATGTTAATAACAGACGGCCTTACTTCATGGCCTTGGTGTCATCTGTGGGGGTTATGTCTTCCTTCCTCCCAACCAAAGGTAGAGGTAGTAAGTTATACAACCAGAAAGTCGTAAAAGTTTTTCTTATTCAAGATTAATATTATTCTGACTTTTTTGAATTTATTAATTTATTTTGCTATTTTCTTTTTAAACGGGCTGAGTTTTTTTTTATTACACTTTTTTATTTTCATGATATATAATAATAATAATATATTATGCTGCATTACGTATATTTATTACAGACCTCATCGTCAGGTTTTGAAGATAAGCTAGGTCGATATTAATTTAAAATGTTAAGCTATTATATTTGTTTTTTAGGTGCGAGTAGACGTGTCTTTAAAGTAAAATAAAATAAGTGAACTGAGTTTGTGTTGGGGTAGCACGCACGAACAACCGCGCATAGACCAATAAGCCATATTATGTAACATATTTTATTGAACAGACTTTACAATTCATAATCATCGACATAGTTATTTCGAAATAGCCAACACAATTTTCATAATTCACCGTCTGGATATACCTTACCTACATTCCTTTATTTATACATTTTCTGGTGAAAAACAAATAATTTATCTCAGTAACTACATTTGTTTTTGTGCCTTTATTAGTCGCAATTAAATTTATATATATATATATATATATATATATATATATATGATTCGAATCAGCGAATCCTTAAGTCTAAATAATAAAATCCAAGAAAGATATTCTTATCATATGAATTAAATTTTTGGATAATATATTAATGAAAATAGAGAAACTAGAAAAGTAGTACATTGGTAAATAAACGTGAATTGAATTACTAGACAGACTAAAAATGATATTTTGTTTAAATTAGTATATAAGGAATACTAGAGCTTATCATGCTTGCTACACATTAAAAACACTGATTTTATCTAATCAGATTAATCGAAAAATTTTATAAAGTATATTGTGGCTTTTTTAAATGAACAATTTAATTTCATAAGGTAAGTATAACTTTTAAAAATTCAGTGTTACTCATAAAGATTACGGTATCTCCGAAAACGCGTTATTTATTGAAAAATAAATAATGTATCAATAAGAATATCTCTTCTTGTATGCAAATCTTACTACTTACATGGATTCATTCATATGAATGATTTTTGAAAAAAGAAGTAATATTCTTAATAAAATATTTAAGTTTTTAACTAAAACAGATTTATAAATTATCCTCAATTTTTTTTAAATACAATTTTAATAAACTTTTTTGAACAATTTTAAGATAAACAAAAAACCTCATTACTAAATTTCATAAATTATCCAGGAAATTACATAAAAAAACACTCTCGAGGGGGCAAAGAGATTACTTCTGCAAATGAGAAGTGTAAAAGGAAAAATAACATGATGGTTCGGATAAGAGATTCTCTATCCTAGAACCAACACGAAAATAGTCATCTTAAAGTTATGTTATACTTTTTTTTCATATAGTCATATCCAGTATTAATTTCAGGTTAGAGACAAATTGGCTGAAATTTTTTAATGAAAATTAACATTTTTTGAATGTTGTAAAATCATTATTTAATATTGTTATTTATTGATTTAATCTTGCACTTCGTGAACCTTTTTCTTCTTAAATGCCTTCAGCACAAATATTGAATTATTTGTCAAAAAATTCCATTGACAATAATTTAAAATACCACTTCATATTAATTATTATTTTTTTATTTATCTTACAGATTATATGTGTTTTTTTTGTTACACTTTTTTATTTGATAAACCACTTGAGTGTCAGGCAAATGTAATTTATAGGTTTAGGAAAAGTTTTGTTCGTCCGCTACTTTGTTTTTTCTAGCATCTACTCGCTCGTAAAATTGAATTGTTCAGCATTTTTCCAAAAATAGGTAAAGATCTCTCTCGAATTACAGGGGTAGAATTAAGAAGCTCCTGTTGATGTAGACTTAAAAGTGGGACTTAACCTCATCAACAAATAACTTTAGGTAACTTCGAGATTCAATGAGTAGTAAAATGCATAGAACAATCTTTGAGATATTACAGTTTAAAATCTGGTACTGCACAAGTACCAGATTATAAAACATTATTTAAAAAAAAAACTTTTTTTAAATTAAAAAAAAATCATTTTAAAACATTATGGCACGTAAACGTTGTATACGGAAAACCCCACCGGGTTGGTCTAGTGGTGAACGCATCTTCCCAAATCAGCTGATTTGGAAGTCGAGAGTTAACAGCGTTCAAGTCCTAGTAAAAGCAAGTTATTTTTACACGGATTTGAATACTACATCGTGGATACCGGTGTTTTTTGGTGGTTGGGTTTCAATTAACCACACATCTCAGGAATGGTCGAACTGGGAATGTACAAGTCTACACTCATACATATCATCCTCATTCATCATCTGAGGAATTATCTAAACGGTAGTTACCGGAAGCTAAACAGGAAAAAGAAAGGTTAAAGTTATATACGGAAAGGAATTCTCAATCGAATAGATGAATTTTTTCAGTCATTTTACTAGTTTGATGCAGCTCTCCAAGATTCCCTATCTATTGCCCGTCATTTCATTTCGGTATACCCCCTACATCCTACATCCCTAACAATTTGTTTTGTATATTCCAAACGTTGCCAGCCAGACAATTTTTCTCTTCTACTTGTTCCTCCAGTATTAAAGCTACTATTCCAGGATGCCTTGATATGCGGCCTATAAGTCTGTCTCTTCTTTTAACTAAATCTTTCCAAATGCTTCTTTCTTCATCGATTTTCCGCAACACCTCTTCATTTGGTACTTTATCCACCAATCTGATTTTCAACATTCTCCTGCAGCACCACATTTCAAAAGTTTCTAATCTTTTCTTCTTAGGTATTCCGATCGTCCAAGTTTCACTTCCATATAAAGCTACGCTCCAAAAAAATACTTTCAAAAATCTTTTCCTGACGTTTAAATTAATTTTTGATATAAACAAATTATATATCTTACTGAAGGCCCGTTTCGCTTGTGCTATTCGGCATTTTATATCACTCCTCCTTTGTTCACGTTCAGTAATTTTACTTCTCAAATAACAAAATTCTTCTACCTCCATAATCTTTTCTCTTGCTATTTTTACATTCAGTGGTCTATCTTCGTTATTTCTACTACATTTCATTACTTCTGTTTTGTTCTTGTTTATTTTTATGTGTGTGTTTTAATTCTTGCGTAGGACTTCATCCATGCCGTTCATTGTTCCTTCTAAATCTTTTTTACTCTCAGCTAGAATTACGTCATCAGCAAATCGTAGCATCTATATCTTTTCACCTTTACCATCATTAACTGCTAGGTCTATGTAAAGATTAGAAAGATAGGGAACATCCTTGTCGGACTTCCTTTCTTATTACGGATTCTTTCTTATGTTCATTAATTATTACTGTTGCTGTTTGATTTCTGTAAATGTTAGCAATTGTTCTTCTATTTCTGTACTTGAACCCTAATTTTTTTAAAATGCTGAACATTTTATTCTAGTCTATGTTATCGAATGCCTTTTCTAAGTCTATAAATGGTGTGTATGTTGGTTTGTTTTTCTTTAATCTGTTTTCTACTATTAATCTGAGGGCTTAAGTTGTTCCCCTTGTCCCTATACTTTTCTTGAAATTAAATTGATCTTCTCCTAACACTTCTTCCATTCTCCTCTCACTTCTTCTGTACAGAATTCTAGTTAAGATTTTGGATGCATGGCTAATTAAGCTATATGTTCTGTATTCTTCACATTTATCTGCCCCTGCTTTCTTTGGTATCATGACTATAACACTTTTTTTGAAGTCTGACGGAAATTCCCCTTTTTCATAAATATTACACACCAGTTTGTATAATCTATCAATTGCTTCCTCACCTGCACTGCACAGTATTCTACAGGTGTCCGTCTGTTCCAGGAGCCTTTCTGCCATTTAAATCTTTTAATGCTCTCTTAAATTCAGATTTCAGTATTGTTTCTCCCATTTCATCCTCCTCAACTTCCTCTTCTTCCTGTATAACACCATTTTCTAATTCATTTCCTCCGTACAACTCTTCAATATATTCCCCCCGTGTATCGACCTTTACTTTTGTATTATAAATCGGTGTACCATCTTTGTTTAACACATTATTAGATTTTAATTTATGTACCCCAAAATTTTCCTTAACATTTCTGTATACTCCGACTATTTTACAAATGATCATTTCTCTTTTTACTTCTGAATACTTTTCTTTAATCCACTCTTCTTTCGCTAGTTGGTGTTTATAGTATTTCTTAATTGTCGATAGTTCAGTTTTACTTTCTTCATCACTAGCATTCTTATATTTTCTACGTTCATCCATCAGCTGCAATACATCTTCTGAAATCCAAGGTTTTCTACCAGTTCTCTTTGTTCCACCTAAGTTTGCTTGTGCTGATTTAAGAATTTCCTTTTCAACATTCTCCCATTCATTGTATACACATGCTACCTCACCATCACCATGGGTACTTATAGGCATATAGACGTTAACAATCTTTGTGTCGGCTTAGTTTTGATTTTATCCTTATTACAATGATTCTGTCGCTATGCATTTTGAAATACTCTACTTTCTTCCCTATCTTCTTTTTCATTACGAAAACTACTCCTGCCTGCCCTTTATTTGATGCTGAGTATTATTCTTAAATCACCTGACCAAAAGTCGTTTTCCTCTTCCCACGGAACCTCGCTAATTTCTACTACATCTACATTTAACGTACCCATTTTCCTCTTTAAATTTTCTAATCTACCAATCTATTTTTAGACTTCTAACATTCTACGCTCCGACTCGTACAATGTTATTTTTTAATTTTCTGATGATCCCTTCCTTAGAAGGTCCCACTCTGAGATCAGAACAGTGGATTAGTTTACTTCCGGAATATTTTACCAAGGAAGGCGCCTCCATATTTGTTACATGAAAATGCAGAGTTTCATTTTCTTGAAAAAAAATCAGCTGTAGTTTTCCATTGCTTTCAGTTGCGCAGTACTCAGCAGATCGAGTGATGTTGATATGGCCGTTTAAATTCATACTTGTCATACCTTACACTTGTTAGTTCATATTTCCAATACAGGGATCCCACTGAGGAATAACTAGCGAGATGGGATAGGATTCTTCACATTGTGGGTCTATGCGAAGTCGCTTTTCTGGCATAGTGGGATCACTGACCATGGCGGTGGCCTAATTGACAATTTCATAGTGCAGCACAATTTTGAGGTCTTTAATGTTGCAGACCAGTTGACCACTTTCGTCGGTACGGTCCTAGATGTTTGATTGTTTTTTAAGAGATTTTATGTATCCACGACAGTTTCATAAACCTGCTTGAATGTCGCTTACACCTTACTGTGAGTTTTAGAAAAAAATTGTAATTAAACAATATAAATCTTTGGTAGATAAATTGTGAAATTACAAAATTTAAAATTTTGTCCAACGATAAAACTTTTAACACAAACTGAATATAAAAATTAAACTTTTCTAGTGCTTTCTGTTTGAAGTATTTATAAGCAATTTTTTCGTTTACATTGAATAAAAACTCCTGGAATGAAATCACTAAGTACAAGGTATGTGAACGTTAGCTTAAATGACGTTTTCTGCTGTAGGAAAAGTTCAGAATAAATATTGAAGCAGATTTGAGGAATCCGATATTTTTCAACGATTTCTTTCCCAGCTTTTCGCTAATGTAATGATGCTTGGCTAAACCACAACAAAATTATGAAGGTAAAAAATTGTAATAGATTAACGGACAAGAAAAAAATAAATAGAGGCGAATGGCTGTTCCATTTGGTTATAGGCGTGTAACCATTTACTTACAGATAATGTGAATTTACATCAACAGATGTGCAGGCTATTTATTAATTTAAAAATTATTAAATTCGGGAACTTAATTTAGTAATACTTTACAACACTGGTGTTAAAGAAAAATTCAGCAGTTTTTATTTTACAGATTATATCATTCTATTTATTTTCCTTTCACTGTTATTTCGTAGCAATCCTTATTTAGATTTATTTAAACACCTTCGATTTCATGAATATTCGTTTGAAAGTGAAATGGTACATAGCTTATTACTGAATCGGCGAACCGATTTTAAGATGTTATAAGGTATAGTCTTGGCTTCTTTGTGTTATGAATACAGATTTCAAAAGGGTTGCCTACACGTGGAAACAGGTTGTAGATAGACAACGTCCATCGACAAACGTGAGCGCATTGAAGTTTATTTTTTACAATTTAAAAAACCTGTTTTATTTACTACTTTTAAAAAGTACATGTTATTAAATAATTTTAGGTTTTCTATTTTATTTTACCTGTTAAACCATTATTTTATGATACACTGGCTACACCGACTCTACACACACACACACACACACACACGCGCGCGCGCGCGCGCGCACGCACACTGAAATGTTACCAAGAAACGTTAAAGATTATTTTAAAATGTAATTTGTGCTATAGTTTCACTTAAATAATCGTATTCAGACTAATGTTTCTTTAAATATATTCGTATTAGTAAATCAGCATTTGCATTGTGGTGCAAAGAAAGGTTTTATTAACAAAAAAAAAGTGCCTACATAATGAAAGATTTTTACATATTTTATAGGGTGAATTGTTCGTATTAATAGTAGAACTGTGGTAAATAAGTGAGTTTTCGTTGTCTGATTAGTTAATGATAGGTTTATTAACTTGAAAATGTCAAGTTACTGTTTTAGTGATCCATACTTGGCCCTCTATTTCTTTGTCGTACGGTTTGAAGCTTAATAACACGCTTCATAATACTAAGTACAATGGGACCGGTCCTTCGGCCGTTACAAAAATTCTGTTCAAAAACTAGAGACTAAAAGTATTCTGTGGTCTTTTGGTTTGCTGTTAGTGTTTTTTGCTTTCGGTAGCGTGTGTATCAACCGATAGTTTCATGGCATGCTGATTGCATACTGCGGCTGCTGTTTAGCATCATATATAGACTCGTTATCTGCTCCTCATTTGCGGTGTATAAGGCACAGATTTCTGCGAACGTGTAACCGCCTCACCGCGGTGAAGAGGTGGCAACGACTTCTGATCGTAAGCCACTATTACAATTAAGGGAATACTACTTGTCCTACTTGCGTTCTTTTCAGAACGAAGACAGTAATCTGTAGTTATTATTATAACTGATCCAGAAGCGGCTAAGAGGTACAAAGAGTGACAGGAGAATATCACAGGTCTCCAGCTGCCCGTGCTTGCTGCAAGCAGTCGTCACACAAGTGGTCTCGCCCAACTTTCAAGTAGGAGGAAGACAGCGAGTTCTCGTTTCTACCATGGCTAGTCAGGTTAGGGAATCTCCAGCCATGGAAGGTTTTCAGGAGGTAATGAGCAAGCCCAAGCGGAAGAGGAAGCCGGAGCCAGTGCTTTCAACTTCCTCTGAGGATAAAGTTTCGGAATTGGAGTTAGGGACACCCAACCGGGTTAAACCCATTGAGGCGTTTGTTAAAAAAGACGAAGATAAGAGTTTGCCCTGGGCTTTCCCGGACTACTTAATCGAATTCTTAGTTCTCCCCGGCAGCGTAAGTTCAGGCGCGAGGAAGACAATTCTTCCTCGTTTGATGAAACTGAAAGAATCCTTCTCTGCTGTAGCAGAAGGGTACGAGGCCTTGCCCTCCAAGCCCAAGGAAGTAAAGGTCAAAAGCGGTTCCAACTCCAGCACAGCCCAGGCGCTATGCTGAAGTAGAACGCGGCAAGCGTGAAGCCAGTAAGACCAAACACCCGAGGTATTATTCGGAAATAAGTCCGAGGGATTCACCAAAACGAGTTTGAATCTGAAGAAGGACTTTTAGGCTGCCCTGTATGATAGCCGAAAGGGTCTTAAGATCAGTGATATTAAAGAGACCAGCAAGGGTCTGGTAGCCGACAATAAGGAGACAGTACGTGTCATCCAAGAATCTTCTGCTGTGCAGAAGCTTGAGGTCAAGGTGAACCCCAAGCCCAGTCGTACGTCCCGAGATATAATCTATGACATTGACCGCAGTTTCTCTGATGAGGAAGTTCTGACCCGATCAGAGATCAGAACACCGACTTGGACGAGGCTGCGTTTCAGAAGCAATGCAGGTTAGTCTTCCAAACCGGGTCTACAGAATTGTTGGTCGTAAGAAAAAAAAATGCATTCTCATGTTAGCTCTTTCGATCCAGGATGGAGTTGCAATAGACGACGATCGTGTTCTCACTCTTTTGATGTACGATCTGTTTCCATATGATACTGAGGTTGGTGAAACCTCTTATCATCGACGTGTTCGAAGGGAAGTTATAGGTTTTCGCTGAGAATTTGTCTTCTGAGATTACTGAAGCGGAGGTCCGCCAAGCAATTTGTAGTCTGGCTAGGGATAAAGCCCCCCCGATATGATTGTATCACAGTGGAACTCCTTGTTCGCACATTGCCAGTGATTCATGGTTGCCTGACTAGGTTTTTTAATAGGATGCTTTTTGCTGGATATTTCCCAGCGTGTTGGTAACGTAGCAAGTTGAAACTACTCTTCAAAGGTGGCTTCAAGAAACCCCCTGTAGGTTCTTAGCGGCCTCTGACGCTCATGCCTGTAGTAGGAAAGGTTTTCGAGAAGGTCTTTTTGTACCTTCGCATCAATGGTAGGTTGACCTCTAACCATTCGCTGATGAAAGACCAGTATGGCTTCCGCTCTGGCAAGAACAGAGCGGAACAGAGAACAGAAAACCCTGTTCTTAAGGTGATGAATTTACTTTAACCAGGGAGTGCAAATATGTACTCGGTGTCTTTTTGGACATATCCGGGCCTTCAATAACTTGTGGTGGCTCTCTGCCTTGTTTCAGTTACAGCAGTGTGGTTGCACGTAAAATGAGATTGAAACTCTCTCGAGCTATTTCAGCAACAGAATCGTCGTCCTTCGTGACAATGGGTTGCTGCTGGCCGAAGGAAACTCGCGTGCTGAGATAGAACTCAGAGCAGCACAGGCATGTAAGGTACTAAGGTTATGGAATCTTTAGCATAAGATGGTTTTCAGTGCGGAGAAAACCACCATGATGTTTCTTAAAGGTCGTCTAGCCGCGGACCCGTCACCCGCGGGTCGTGAAGGACGTTCTTCCGATTAGATATGTCATCGTTCAGAAATGTGTGAGTGTCATCCTTTATGAGAGGCTTCAATTCAGGGAGCACCTTCAGTTTGTCGCAAAGAAAGCTATTGATGCCTTCTTTGGTGTTCGTAGAGTCATCCATCCCGATTGGGGGCTGAATTATCTTACCATGCGTATTCTTTACAAAGGTGCCTGCAAGGCCATAATGTTGTACGCTGCGCCCGTCCGGGCTCATCGTTTACAATTCCAATTCTATAGGAACATTTTATTGCAAGCCCAGCTTCTTCTGTTATTAGCTGTTGTCGGAGGCTACAGAACTGTCCCGATAGAGGCAGTCTCTGAGATCTCCGGCGTAAAGCCCATTGATATTCTAGCTACGGAACGTAGCAAGCGGTATGTTTCTAAGAAGGGATGCCTTCTTACTTCTGGACGTATGCGAGAGATTGAAGACCAAGGTTTTGACTCTTGGCAAGTTAGGTGGAACGATTCTTCCAGTGTCCGATACACGCATGATATATCTCCAAATGTTAGGGAGCTGCGAGCAATTAGATGGGTCTCCCCCAATCGACATACAACACAATTCCTTTCGTGACATGGTGCATTTAGGAATAGTTTGACTAGGTTTGGTTTGGCTGGTTCGAGCTTGTGTCCGGACTGTAGGGTCAATGACACTGCGGACCATGTCCTTTATGTTTGTCCCCCGTACGAAGCGGAATGTACCAGAGTTGTTAGGGAGCTCGAGAGAGTGAATTCCTTTCTTGATCTGCGAGTCAACTGAAAGACTCGCAGAGAATGGACTATCGTGGCTGGCTTCCTCCGTTTCCTTGCTTTGAGCAGAACGACTGAAGGGGTATAAGTAGAGTAGGACCCCGGGTTGCTGGGGACCACCTGGGCAGTTGACTGGTCGGAGGTAGGCGTGTTGTCATAGAGCCACGGTTAGTCAGAATAAGTAATGGTGATTATTATTATTATGTCTGCTGTCGGCGGAACGACGACTGAACTGTCGAGGGTTCAGTTTCACCATGCAGCCGTGAGGTGTTGCTTCGTTTTGACGAGGGCAGATTTGAATCAGCAAGCATCACTCTCGGCGGAATGGTGACTGCACTGCTGAGGGCATGGATTCCCATGCAGCCGTGAGGTGTAGCGCCATCTCGACGATGGTAGTAAGTAAAAGTAAATGTTACGCGGGACACTGTGATGGAGCTGATTGGGAGAAGGTCTGTTCGTCTCTCCCTGGTAGACCAGATGGGAGTCCATAAATAAAACCAAGTCAGGGATACGAGGATACGAACTGAAGTTTGAGTTCACTAAGGGAACTAGGCGTAAATTTCGTTGTTGCGAACAACATTTTTGGTGATATGTTATTTATTCAATTAACTCGAATTTATTCAATTATGAGACTACACACGAATTGGCTTAAAGTGTAGAACTAGGCGCGAGGTTCGTGCTTCCGCGAACTCGGTTAGATCAGAGAGCAACGAAGTAGGACAGTAGAAATTGTCCGAAAGAAGCCTACAGCGAAGGCGAAGGCTGAGCTATTAACTCACTGACGAAAATGTCTACCGAGGAATTTACATGGGTGGCATTCCAACGAGGCCTGGCTTATTGCAATGAGATGTAAAAAGTTAGAGGGCAAAAGACGACTCCCGTTAGAGCCTATTAGGGCTAGGAACGGGTGGTTGGTGTGGCGACCGGAATCGTCAGAAGGCGGGTGTGTTCCCCTACGGGGGTTGCGATGTACGTCCGTGTGAAAGTTGCAAAATTATTGTATAAACATGCCTTATTTACTGCTTAGAAACTAACTTATACTCACTATCTTTTCCCCTTCGGGCCCCTTTTTGAACGAATAGTTTTTCAGTTATCGATCGAAGAAATATCTATTTCAAAGAGGAACGGCTATTTTTTTTAATTTAAATAACCTTAATATTTGCATCAATAAGGAAAGAAAAAAAATGTTTAGGGTAAATTGAGAGCGGTTATTATTTATACGAAAGTGTACTGGAAAAAAAATAATTTTACGTTTTTTTGTAGAAGAATCTGTACAGAGAGAAGAGTACTGCAATAACTAGGATATAATTATCGTGTTTGTTATTGCTGTTTGTAAGAAAAGGATCAGCTAATCATTTTCTGGCGAGCAGTACATCGCCAGCCCAGTTGCGAAATATGTTTTCACATTTTTATTCACAAATATCACTATATCCCCGTCCTAATAACGGTTGCGTTTAAGTACTATTTAAATTCTCTTACTCCGTTTATAAAAATAATATACCAGTTTTGCCATCACTGACTGAAAGTGCTACCACTCAAATAATGACAAAACAACCGATTCAAAATCGCTCAAACTAGGCGAGGATAATGAGAAAAGATTAGTAGTTATTATGCAAGTTTAGAATTCTTTTTTGCATATTACAAGGAGGTAAAGTCGAAAGACAATCTAGGAAGGTACATTTTTTTAGTTTTCCATAAATTCATAATAAGAAATTTTGATAGTGAAATGAAATCATATAGCTAAGCAGAAAATTAATTGGGAAAGAAAATAATATCATCCTTGTTTTATGTTGTTGTTTTGAAGCATTGTATGAATCATTCAACGATTGAAACATATCATTTTTACCATAAGTCTATTATTTTAAATCATATATATTTATTAAAAAATCCTTACTAAAACGTAGAAATTAATCAATGATTAAGAAAGATTTAATAAGTAAATACAATAATCAAGCAAAGTTGTTTTGTTAAAAATTAAGTTTAATAATAAAAATTTCTGAAATTTTGAAAAATGAAAAATAAAGTTCTAGAATTAAATATTTAGTTATAAAAATGAAAATAATATTTTAATAATAAAAAAAGAAGAATTTTCCTACATTAAATAAAACTATAAAGCTTAAACGTTTTTTGCATTAGTGTTTTAATTTTCAAGATATATGGCACACATTCATTCATGTGGTTCATATTTAAATTAACTGCAAACAGTAACAGAAATAAGATATATTTTAAAACGATAGTTAATAATTGAAATATTATTGAAAATAGTTAAATCATAAACAAAAAAAGTCTGCTTCGTACAAATAAAAATTTGGTTTCATGAAACGGAAATGTTTTACAAGATAAAAAAAAATAAAAAAAAATAAACTATTTTTTAAAATAATAAAAATAAATAACTACAAATTAGGAAAAAGATTATTCCTAATGGAATAAAACTTTTATACTTAATTTAAAATAAACTTAGAAGAGAAGTGCTTAAAATATTTGTTTTTTTTACGATTGAAATCAATTTTCTTATGGTAAACTGACCAGCAGAGATGCGTCCTGGAAGGCAGCCATAACAGAAGTGGATGAAGAACTTCTACACAACCTTTCCTTTCTAAAACTTACTAGTTAGATAAAAATAAACCAGCAATTGCGACTCCTCCGGAGCAGGGGTCGCATTGCTCCCTCCTTATAGTTAGTGCCCCGTTGTGGCGTATTCCTGCTAGCCTATTAAGCGTTAGCACCGAAAGGACTTCAGTAGAAGGGGAATTGCGTCGGGACGACAGGCTTCATAAGCCTAGCCTTCCGCGGTCGGCCCATAAAATGGGTTCGATAACGCTGGTTCAACAACGGATTGAAATGCAACTAAATCCGTCTTAAATTAACTAAATAATAATAACCAAAACTAGAAAATTAGACCCGCTATATAAAATAACCCTTTAAAAAACAAGCCCGATTAGAATGATCCAGCAGCAAGGGACTCTGTCCAGGTTCTGCGATAAGTAGGGAGAAATAAACTCCCGTCAACTTTGCATTCCATTCCATTCCATTCCGGTAAACTGTGCTCAGTTTTCCATTTTGCCAAGTAATAAAGTTTAAAGGATCTTAAAAATATATTATTTAATTCTTTGTATCGTTTTCATTTTAGAAAATTTGAACTTTTATATTAAAAAATATATATATATATATATATATATGCGCGTGCGCGCGTGTGTGTCTCTGTCAATACAAGAAAAAAACTAGTGTCAGAAAAACAAATTCTTTATTTACGAAGAAAAAACTGTATATAAAAACTAAAGTAGCCTACATTAAAATCATATATTTGCCTTTATTGTAAAAAATTAAATGAATAAATAACGGAAAAAGACCTTCATTAGCTTGAGAAAATATTTACAAAGACCTATCCTTCATACTTCAAATAGCAGTTATGACATCTACAAATGTCTTTGCAAACACTCAGTTCTTTCCTCGATGCAGAAATCTACTTATGAAAGAAGCATTGGTTGCTTCATCTATTACTCTAATGTACTGAACAAACAAATTTTGATAACATCGCCTTCACTAACTACTCGTTCTGAGTGTGAATTCTGACTTAACGTTGAAAAAAAAAATAATAGGCATTGAATGAGACTCGCTGAATAGTTATAAATAATTTATGAAGGTAAAATTATATTCTAATGGAGGATCTGTTAATTTTTTCACTTATCTATCCATGTTAATGTGAGAATATATAAGCCAATTACTTTTTCCGCATCTTTAATTATTTCAATCGTAAATTAAATAACGTATTTAAAACAATTACTATTAGTATGCACTTCTATTATAATTAGTCTTTCGGCAAATATTAATAGTACTTTAATAATCTTTCTCCTTTTTATGAGTTAATGAATATCTCTTTACAATATGCTACAATTAAGTACATTTGGCATGGGAATAATAATATACAAGATAATAATAATAATTTTAAGTACATGTACACCTTCAGACTTTATCTTTTCAATCTTTTTGTTGCATTATAACGTAATATAATTCATATATAAATTACTTTATTAATTAATGTTAAAATTATGGTAAACTAATAATTTTCAATTAAAAAATTTAGCCTTGTTATAAATTTTGTTCTTCCATCTCCGGTATCAGCATCAAACAACTAACAAAATATGGTAAAAACGTCATTAACTTTGGTCTTTATAAGATGTATTATATTCAAATAATGTTGTTCCTTGGACTTAAAAAAAAAACAAATACAAATTCACAACTTTTGACAATCAATAATAAGATATATATAAAACAGTCGTAGAACTGTATAGAACTTGTTTAATCAAATTCTAAAAAAAACAGGTTGAATTTTAAAAAATTCAACCTGTTTAATTCTTTCAAGGAAATTTTAGCTGTGAAAAACAAAGATATCGCTCATAGTCGTGACGAATAACGAAGTCGCAAGTAAAAAAGCATTCTTCATCACCTGAAAGATTTCTTTCTTTCCTGTCCTTTTAACTGGATAAAACATTTGTTTGTTCTATTAATAAACCCGTGAAATGCTACGTAATGAAACTTTTTATGTACCAGAAACTAATAATAATATTAGTCATTACTGTATGAAATTTTTTGTAAGCCATCCAAAAACCAGACTATTGTCTTTAAAATGTATTCTTTTATTTGAATTAAAATTTGCCTTACAACAGGTTATTAAAAATTTTATTACATTTATGAAAAATACACCTAGTTTATTTTATTAATAATTTTCAATGTTTTATTAATACAGATTTCCCTTTAAGTTTCTATTTACATTATATTAAGCTAGTCTATCTTGGCAGTTTCTTTAATCGCGAAAATGATTGGTTAAAGGTTTTATTAAATTACATTGTCACAATAATTTATTTTGAATTTCAAATTCTTGTTTACTTTTTTAAATCTTAATTTTATTTTTGTGAACACCTGATTTAAAAAAAAAAGTTTTAAGTTTTGTAGAGAAGTTACTCTTAGTCCTAATACCTGTTAAGAAATCTATTTAGATAATTTTTGCTTAGAGTTAGAATGGATGTTGAACTAACTGATCTAATTGATTCTTCCGTTTCGTAAACAGCTAAAGGGCATTTTTTTTAAATCAGCTACTTTTTTAAATCAGAGTTAACCAAAAATTTCAGTTTATCTTGCTTATTATTCTGTGGTAGTATTTTGAATAATGACATCAGGAAAGCAGCTTCTTACCAGAAAATTTTCAAATACCTTGTACTTTTGTGATTAGGTTGAATTCTGAGGTTTATCATGAACATTATTTAAATAAAATTATAAGGTATAACCTAACGTAATGAATTATAAGTTTAAAAAAAGATTTTCAATTCTACAGAATAAAATTTGTACAACTTTTTTTTTATTAAATAATACCTTTAAACAATTAGATTTTTTCTGTACATTGTTGAGCACATATTGTCGATCAAGCTGATGATACAAATTAAATGAAAATTGCTTGAAAAATATGAAAGCAACATTTTAGTGAGAAAAAGGGGATTTTTTACTTTTTTGGAAGAAAAGGTTAAGAAAGCAGGTTAAGTTTTCTGACCGAAAATTTTTTTAAAAACTTTTTTAAAAATATAGAAAACATCTATTACAAATATATAAAAAATATATATCATTACGCCAAATTAAAATGTAAAATAAAAAATATACTCATTAAAAGTAATAATTAAATTGTATATCCACCTTACCAGCAAGTAAGTGTTAATTAAGTCGTCGAGATCTTTCGACTATAAAATAATATCTGATCTATCAACATGACACAAATCGATTTCTGTATAATTAATAAATCTAAATATATTATACTCTTATTATACCTGATGATAAATAAGAAATAAATGTAAAAAAAAATATTAATACATATGCTCCCAATATATGAAGGCTTTACCTAAAATACACAAAATCAATACACCAACAAAACCATTAATTGATTTTACCCTAACACCAACATATTTTTTAAGTAAATTTTTATCAAATACATTAAAAAATATAATAAAATTAAACAGTACATACACTTTCAAGAATGGGTATAATATTACAGATCCTTTACATAATATTAACATAAACAATGATACAAAAATTATATCTTTAGATATATGTAATATGTATACTCAAATATAGATATAACTAAATCGTTAATAATCATCAAAACATTTAAAAAATAACAAAAATTTAAATACACAACGTATAAACGAATTAATTTATATGATTAAATTATGTTGCGAGTGTAGTTTTTTCACTTTAATAATCAATTTTTCAAACAACCATATGGTTTAGCAATTTTACTATAATTATATGTGATGAAAATAATCATAATGAATCAGATACAATATGAAATGAATTTAACAAAATTGTCCTACTCATAAAATTTATTATGAAAACAGAAAATATCAATTGTTTAAATTTCTAAGGAAGTATTGTGATCGCGAAAAATTTCGGTTTTCAGATTTCAACAGAGATATCCATTTTGACCATCCCTAAATCCATTTTGTTCGGCGCGACGTCAGTATGTACGTATTTCGTATGTATGTACGTATGTATGTATGTACGTACAAATGTATCTCGCATAACTCAAAACCGATTAGCCGTAGGATGTTGAAAACTTTGGATATACGACTGTTGTAACGTCTAGTTCTACACCTCCATTTTTATTTCGACTCGACTGAACAAAAAGTGTCCAAAAAAGCCCAAAATCCAAACAAAATTGGATTTTTGACTCTTTCTTAACCGAGGTAATCAGCCCTCATTGAGAGCTTTTCAACAATATATCATAAGTGGTACTTATTTTCAATGGTTTCAGAGTTTAATAGCCAAACGAAATTTTAATTAATGAAATACTTGGATCTTAGAAGAGGTTCGAATCAAACTTCATCTCCTTTTTTAAACTTTTTTTTAATTTAAATATATTGATTTATTAATAATTATTAATCTCTGTAAAAATATTTTTACAATAAATAATAATTCAATAATAATAAAAAAAAATATGAAAAAATATCGGAAGTTATTAATGAAATAAAATTTTATGTACTTTTATTTAAAAAAATGTGTATATGTAGTTTAATTGGCGTACAAGGAAGTCATATGGTGCTCACATCAGATTTTTTAGATGTAAAAATATTAAACAATAAAATAAATAAAATAAAATTAGAAATATATTGTAAACCTTCTTCTAATATTACAATAATTAACTACAATTCATTTTATCCATGATCACAAAAGATGGTTGTTTTTAATGCAGTTTTATATGAGCCGTACATTATTTAAAAGATGATAAAATTTTTTTAAACAATGAAATATAAATAATTAAAAAGATTGCCCTTACAAACGGTTATAATATTAATACTATAAATAAATAATACAATAATCTTATCTTATTAATTTTAAGATAAACAATTATAAAACTATTACCAGGTAAAACTGAAATAATATACATAAAAAATCAATACACTCCATATAGTCAAAAAATCGAAAAAAAATTATAAAAATATTAATGTAACGCCTGCTTATAGTACTAATAATAAATTAAATATATTAATAATAATTATAATAAGACAATAAACAGTAATGATTCTAAAAAAACAGGGAGCTTGATTTTAACAAATAGGGAGTATATAGTCTGGGTTATGATGATTTCGATATGACATATGTCGGTATTTCAAATTTTGCTAAACATATTTTAGATAATGGTCATATTTACAATTCAGTTACATTTATAGATATCCAAATACGTTTGATATTATTTACGATCATTTTAATACACATAATTTAGAGACATTCCAGATATATAATAACCAAAAAAAATAATGAACAGACATTTTTAAAGATAGATTATTGAAACAAGTACTAAATATAAATATAAAGAAATAATAGTCATAACTGAAACATAATTTCTGATAACATGGTTTTCTTTTTAATTACATTTTAATCCACTAGAGTTCTTTATATTCTCTTCAGTATACTGTTAAAATGCAAACAGTCTTGGCTATATACGTATTTTAATTTTTGATTTAATTATTTTAACTTTGGACTTAATTATAATATTTTAACTCCTGATAATGGTTTGAAAAAATCGAAAGATCTCGGGGTCTTAACTTATTTGCTGGTAAGATGGATATATCGCTTATTAATCACTTTTAAATATTTTATTAAAATATACTAGCGGAACCATGTTCAAGAAATTTAAAAAGTATTCCTCATTCTAATTTTTTTTTGTTTAATTTTATGACAAATTTTAATGTTAGAGAATTCCAGTAATTTGTAGATCTACCGTGCAATCTGGATGCTTAAACCTTGCTAATTTAAATCATTATTTAAAATGAAAATGATGGTTCATCAACAGCAAATATAGTAGAATTAGTTTTAGTTGAGAATTTACATTTAATTAAGAGATTATAGTAAAGATTAGACTAATTTAGAATCGAAGATAAAAAATTTAAAAATTACCAGTTAAAAATATTGGAAAAAGGAACATTTAGCCTATTGTAAATTATTAACTTTAGGATGTACCGAATGAAAATAATTACCATCAGTTAATCTTCCAATATGACTAATTCATATAGAATAAAGATCTGAATGACAAAGCACTGAATATTCGTTGAAAGATCAGCACGAGAGCTTAAAAATTTAGCATTTGATTTTTATATTGACACATACATCTGTGTTTGCATGCTTATGTAACTCGTTCTGCCTCCATGACATGGAGGCAGAAAGAGGCTCAATGCCTCCATTGATTGGTAGCGTCTCTGCCTTTCATCCGGAAAGTTCTTGGTTCAAATCCTTGTCAGGTTTGGCGTTTTATAAAGCTCTACCAAAGTCAGATGAAAAAAAATTAGTTAGTATAGCTGTAATTCGTTGTAGTTCTATAGTTAAAGAAAGGAGAATTAATGAGTAACACTCGAACGACTTACTGTATTAAAACTAAATTTTGCACGACTATTCCTCGTATCTTAAGAAAGTACCTTGTAAGGAAGTAAAGTTTTTGAAAAAAATTTGATTCCGGGATTGAACCATCACATTTGAAAAATTGCTACTTTCAACATTTTTGTCTAGTTACGGATAAAAATTAAAACCGTAATATAATTTAAGATCGGTTCAAAAAGTGACTGCATGAACTTAAAATTATGTATGCTTGTTAAAACTATTCGGTATTTAATCTGTATCGTATACAAAAGGTGAACTGTATATAGAACTGCTTATAAATTTGCAATAATAAAGTTCTTTCTTGACAGATTAGTAGAATGTAAATTTATTTTGAAAGCGATTTTATTAAAAACTAAATTTAGTTAGCAGCAGGAAAAGTTAATAATGTTCAGCGTATCTTATATTTTCATTTTACAATACGTCTACTAGATTCTGAAAAATTAGCGCGAAATTCTGTGTATTTTTTTAATGAAATTTCCATCCTTTCTTTGAAGGGAAGTCCGATTGACCAATTACGGATGTTATAACGTCCATCACGTACACGCTTAGTTGAATAGGCTATATAAAGTATAAGATATTTCATAATGTGATTTTAATGTAAATATATTTTTTACGTTCTATAAAATATTATATTTTACAATGAGCTTATTGTATTCGAGAGTAATGTATAATTTAAGTATTAACCATGAGGTAATTAAACCAGAATTGCTTTTCATTTTCAGCGATCTTTTAATTTTAATAATTCCCTTTTCCAACAAAATATTATTATTTATACCGATTCGTTCATTACTTCTGTAAATATATCTATTTTTGACATTTCAACTCTTAACAAACTGTTTCACTTTATATTATAATTATCTCACTTAATCTTTTTAGGAAAATGTAACTTAATAATTCGTTCGTGATTATCTATCTGTTAATGCTATTGCATAGTACAGCTGCAGTGGGCTATAATCAATCTAGTGGTGAACATGCTGTTCTACATAACCGGTCTTGGTACCTGGCATTTCCCCCCCCCCCTTATCATTTTAAACACTTTACCTTCCTCGTTAAAATACGCGTGTTAGAGTATGCGAGGTCTCGTAATAATAAAAATAAAAATGTAAATCTGTCAAAAAACGTATATAAAAAATTTTTACGAATACAAACTAAAAAAGTACAAATATGTCTATTACTAGTATTACATCTAGTTAAAAATTGCTGGAGTAAAAAAGTCGGTCTTATTTTTATAAAGATTTTATTTATTACATTATAGATGAGATGTACGCTAATTTATTCACTGTTATGCAATGTGATAATTTAAAACTGCAAAACCATCGAAATGTATGAGCATTATTGTATACCAATTATGTTTCTTTATAAATACCTGAGTGTCTATAGCCTGTTGTATGCGTTACATATATTGTTTAAATTCATTCTCTATAAAAATACTCATATTTTATATTTTTCCTCTAATAGTAATGATAACGGAAACTAAATCTTCGATTTGTTTACTAATTACAAAAATATGATGTAATGTGAAAGTTTACAGTTGGATCGATAGTGTTTTATTCTGTTATTATAGTAAGCGTGTAGACTCCAAACATTATATTATTGGTTAATATTGTTCTACTTGATTATCGGAGCGGTGCAGTAACTATTATTAAGTTACTGAATAAAGATAATATAAAATTATTTATTTCTCATTAATTAATTAATTAATTACAATTTTATTAAATATTATGTGCGATCGAGTTTGAAGTTAAATCTCTCGGGAGTGGACGAACAGATTTTTATAATATGAAAAAAATTGCCTTTTCACTTTTATTTTGTTAATTGCCTTGGAAAGTGATTCGGACGCTTTATTTGAGAGGTTCTTTAGGTAAATGCAAAAAATAAACCGTTTTGATTTCGAAGGTTTTTTACGGTCGATTCTGACTCACGAAATACATTACCAAATCGTTTAAAACTTTGAATAGTTTTAAAATATTCGTCGTAGGGTTTTAAATAGATCTGTTATTAAATAAGTATATGGATTTAAAAAGACTTAAATGTTTTTACGTGCTTTTAAAGCTTTAGAAGGCTTTGAAATTTTCTTGTATTTTCTTCATCCTACTGGTTTAAATAAAATTAATTCCACTATTTAATTGTTGGACTAACTTTAAAAAAAAAAAACAAATTAGAATTTTTTTCCTTGCAAATATTGCACTTAGAATCGTACTTTAGGTAAATAAAGTACGATGGTCTCGCTATTTGCTACATTGTACCGTATGGTATGAAACGAGACATAAAACAATATTAAAAACTGAAGTTTTGTGTGTTTACTGATGTTATTTTCTGTTTAACTCTGTTTGACAGAGTTTATTTATTAGTCTGATTAGAAGAGATAATGTCTAAACTAAGAAAGGATTGTATATTACTTATTTAATTATGATCTGTAATGGATTATAATGATTGTTAGCCAACAGAATGATAATTATCTTATTGAGAAGATAATCGGTCATCCGTGATAATCCATTCATCAGTTGCCTTGGATCTACTCATCTTTTATTATAATTAAATAATTTCTTGCAATTGTACATACAGTTATTAATAATTAAAACTGTAATCAATTCCGTAAATTTAACAAGAAATGTAATAAAACAATTAGTCTAAAAATAACTCAATCGATTACACAGCGCAGCAAAAATTTTTTCAATGATTTGATACAAATAGGCATTTTTAAAAGTTTTTGTATTGATGACTGAATTTATTTTTTACGGAAGAAATGAATTTATTTTTACTCTTTAAAAGAATGGTTTCTGTTATTTTAACACAACCCATATTTTTAAAAATCCAACTTAAAATGTTTGTTTTACCATAATACTTGCTTAAATTTCAAACTTGATTAAAAAATTATTAGATAGATTTCACTGAGGATCTTTGCATTGTGCTAGCCTTAATTACCTTATAAATGTACAAAATTAATAAATACATGTATAAAAAAAATGTCTAAAAAAAATGCGTGCTTCACACGTATTCATAACGTGATTCTCAAAATGTTAAAATTATTAAATCTTATTACACAGTAGATCTAACAGAATTTAAGAGATACAGTCAGTGATGAAATTAGGTATTGTCGTTAATTCCATATAACTAAATACGGCAATGCCACGCTGTTTTGTCATTTTCACAGTTGCACATTGCATATTTGACGAATTGAATCGTAATATGTACCAAATAAAGTATGATAAATTTCACTAATTAACTTTGCGAATCGTACTATTTTCAAGAGATCCTCTTTTCTACCTAAAAAACAGAAATTGAATACAACAAACGTATGTATTACAAAAGTCCTTACAATGGCAATGATACAAGTAAAATATTTAAAACATCAAAATATAACGAAAACATAGGATAAATATGACGTATTAATTTTCTTCTATCTTACGCTGATTTAACTTTATTAATTTTTTCTCAGCTGGGTTAAAACTTCTTTTTCTTGATTGACGCTCCTCAGTAATCTCTCTTTAGTATAAAAGTTAACACCATGTTAACATTCCACCTCTTTTCCATGTCTGATGTCCTGATGGAAACGTTCTCCTTGTTCTTCGATTACTTCTCCAAAGTTCTCAGGAAAAAATTTACATATGTAGAAGATGAAGCTTCCCACTCATTTTACAGCCTTTCTCATAATTTTACAGAATTTTCATAAAATTCTGCAATATTGTTTTGATCACGGCTTTGTAGTTCGGATCTTTCTTGTTTCCCAAAAAAAAAAAGGGTCTTAACTTCTTTAAATGAACCCAAGCAGTTTTTTATGTTGGTTTCATTGTAGGTTCAAACGCTTTGTCTTTCATTAAATTCCTGATCTGCTCCACGAAGATCTCTTTTATTCATAGATTTTTAGGAACCTTTGTTACTAAGTACTGGAAACAGCCAACATCTTTTGTAAGTGCTTTAGTAAACTGTCTGATTAAGCCAAGCTTGATATGATGAGGTGGTAATAGTATCTTGTCTGACTGAACGATTGGTTCACTTATTATTTTCTTTGAACTAGGTTGAAGTTTTTCTCATTTGGACCAAATTTATCCTACTTTTAGTGTTATTAACATTTGTTAACCACACAAAAATAACAATCGTGTTCATGATTTTTTGGCTTCCTCCATATCAATGAAATTTCAAGATATTGATTTTGTTACCATTTTTCCTGTCTCAGTCCTACTACACACGTACGCCATACTTTATGCGGCAATCAGCTTTTGTTTTGATCTCCAAGCCTACATCAAACTATGCCTAATACACATTGTTCACAAACTAGTAACATTTTGCCTCAGTTTTTTAATTATATAACTACCATAAACATAACAGAAAACATTCGGGTTATTCCAAACAAATACTTGTGTTAAGTCATTTCTACACAAACTGCACAATCTCCCCACCGAGTCGGTCTAGTGGTGAACGCGTCTTCGCAAATCAGCTGATTTCGAAGTCGAGAGTTCCAACGTTAAAATCCTAGTAAAGGCAGTTATTTGTATACGGATTTGAATACTAGATCGTGGATAACCGTGTTCTTTGGTGGTTGGGTTTCAATTTTCATATCTCAGAAATGGTCGACCTGAAACTGTACAAAACTACACTTCATTTAGACCCATACATATCATCCTCATTCATCCTCTGAAGTAATACCTGACAGCGACTCTCGGAGGCTAAACAAGAAAAAAAAAACAAAAAACTGCACAATTTAAAGATCGTAGCACAAACATAACCTCAAAGTTCTACAGCAACTCAACAATAACTACGGTTTGACGCCTGAAAGGCACCTGGATGTAACAAGTGCTGCCAACTGCTCCTTAGAAAGAAAACATTTCCTTTCTTCCCAAAAACTTATACAGATTATGTTTTAGGGAATAAAGTGTTCATCTGATTTGCAAAAAAAGTTGTACGTGATAGAAAAAATGAATACTAAATTTGAAATTGGTAAAAAAAAGTTTAAAACGCCTAAAATTATATGATCATTAAAATTTATGGAGCGCTGTGTTATTGCTAATAATAACACATTAAGTATTTTATTTTTTTAATAATGAACTATAACAAAAAATGTAAAAAGCCTTTATGCGAGTAATTTTTTTTATGAAGAATTTTCTGAAAGTAGTAAAAGTCATCGTTATAATATATTAAAATATTTATATTTTAAGATAAGTTTCTTGTTTCAATAGATCAGGGAATGATGACGCACCTTTTATTTTATTAATTTTTAGTTATGAGTTATTGCAAAATAATATGATGCTGGTTTTATGCAGTGAGCCTTAATATACCTGGTAAACATAAGTCCAGTATGCACCTGATTATTATTACGATTTTTATGTAATATTTTATTATCGAACAAAAATAAATCGTGTTATTGTAAATGTTGTAAGATGACCATCTTACAACACCTAAAGACCGACACCTAAATTGCCGATCTTCCCTATCTCTCTGTCACACACTTCTTTTCTAAAAATCTAGTTTCTTAGGTATCGTTTTTCACGCATCACCTGTATTTTTTTTCTAGTTCTTTCCCTTTGGCCTTTACCCCATATTTAATATTGTTTTATGAACGAAGGCCTCTCCTCCCTTCAAATTAAAGGCCAACCTTTTTGCTTGGCCTTTCTTTGATATTTCCCCTATTTTGCCGAGCCCGTAATTAGTTCAGTCCTTAAGTTATTCTTGTTAGTAATTTCTGACATCAGTCACAATAGTCTGATAACTGTCACAAAAATTTATTTTTGTTTCCATTATTTATCGTTATTGAGATTTACTCGTGGACGGATAAGTTTGAAAGTTTTTTGTTCCATAATTTTATATCGTTTTTTGAGTTTACGAAGGTTTAAAACTCCTTATTAGCTACGTCGTTCACAAATTTCAAAAACCATTCGGTACCCGAACAAATGGATCATCCTGTGATAATCTGTTACTTAAAACCTAAAGCAGTGTTATATTTTAAATAAGGAAAGAAAAGAATTGACTTAATACGCGTCATGGTTTGTTGGGTTTTTGCAACAAAAAAAAAACAAACAAAAGCAATAATCCCTCATTGTATACGGTTATTAACTGATTTAAATTAGTTAGATAAGATAATTTATGACGAATCTGTCCGACTTATTATTCGAGAGAATCTTCTATTATTTACTACTAGTTAATGACAGTACTAGGATGTGGGATAGTGAAATATTAGGAAATGAGCCTGTAGAATTTGTTGTAACATTATTTAATTAATATTTTTAATAATAAAATTAACTTTAGTACTATTTAATTACTGTTACCGTGCAGGTCAAACAAAAAGATTTGAACTCTTTTTCCTTCTAACTTCAGTTGGAAGTGCTAATTTTTCTTTGATGATAAATATCAGGGTGGTCGCTATTTGATAAAAACGAATGAACTTATTAATTCCCTCTAGACGGTACAAGCACGCTTAAAATTAAATATATTACAAAAGAGCTTTATTTGTGTGGTTAAAATATTTTATTACTTCCAATTAGGGGACATTAAGTTTCATTAATTACTTATATTAAAATTTATGAAGAAAACCCCCCACCATTAGTTTATTTAATTCTTATTGTTATTTTGTGCATTACGTACTTACTACATGGCAGGAGGGAATAGTTTTTGTACATTAGAATCCGTTCCACTTATGTTTAGAACTGATGTAAACAAAACTCTCTACTCTTTTATTAGCGGGTTATTTCCTTGAGCTCATTGTAAATACTTAGTGTGGCATACCCTTATATTATTTATCTATACATACAATATTAACGATGTTTGTAATTTAACATGATATTAAATTGTTTAATAATAAATTTATTATCTTCATCTTTCTTTTACTGACGTCTGGTTGTATCGGAAGGTAGACGACAAATACAGAAGTCTGTCGGCCAAAGTAGGAATGTTTTACCAATCCGACCTTGCGTTAAACCATTTGTTCAGATCCAAACCCGAGTTGTATGGTCATAGGTCAATGTAACCTCTTTAATAGGGTGCTTACGTGTAGTTTTACACCCGGTTATCTCTCAAATCATAGACGTTAATAACAATCAGTCCAATTATAAGATTGTATTGTCAAAGTTCGTATTATATCAATAAAAGTAGTTTGGTGGCGCATCTGAACGTTAGCTGACGTCGGAGATTACACCCAATATAACGTATTGAATCGGTTCATCTAATTTTCTGTAACGAGTTAATAGTGGATGTGTAAGAAGAATTTTGTTCATAAAAAAGACCGATATTGATAGCATCCTTCTCTTCCATTATAAAAAATTTGAATATTATTGCATTAGAAAAATATATTTGTCAGTATCAGTTTGAAAGAAAAAAATGATAACGTCTTTATTTCAGTTTGCACTAATTATTCGTTGCTAAAATAGACTAATTATGTCTCTACGATATTTTTTTACTTCCTACTCGATAGTGACAACTTTTCATTAAAGGTTACCAGCATCGGTTTTTTCGTAATAATAAAAAACGTCTAAGAAGTGACATTACTGCTGATCTGGATAATGGAAATGAAGAAAAGATAGTTGCATTTTTACACGCCAGTGGACTTCTTAGAAGTCTGTAAAAGTTGAAAATTTTTTTAAAGCTGTGTTAAAGAATCTCTAAGTGGAATTCATTATGTATATGGGAGTCTCGAAGCGTGGCACGTGTAGTGACGTGAGGTAGCCCTCTTGCCTAGGCCATCCTGGCTCGTCTGCATTCAAGAGCAGTGAGACGGGGTGTGTCCAATGATGGCATGGGGGACCCTCAAGGGTAAACTGAGGGCGCGAGGCTATGGGTAAGCGCAATGGATGCCTGTAGCCTGTTTATAAGGAGTCAACTGCCACGGCATCCTGGCGCGACTAATATACTGCTTCACGGCGGTTCTTGTCGCCCCGAGGGTGCTTAAACAAATTAATAAACGAGACAGGTAGAATAATGATATGGTATGGTATTGTATAGACATATATTTTTTAATTTCATGTTCATTGAGATTATTATCTCAATTTTTAATATCGGGGCCCTTTACACCCCGTAAGTTGTGTTTGTCTTTGTTGTTTTTGTCTTAATGTATTTTGTGAAGTTGTGCTTTTAAATAAAATGTAAGGGCCCTTTACACCCTTACATATGACGATCCAGATGGTGATACCAATTTCTTTTAAAGAATGTGACGAGGGCTAATGACCCTAGCAGTCGATGCCCGTAAAAACAAGCAAAAAAATAAAATATTAAAAAATAAAAAACTTAGGTTCTAAACTCATGAACACTGTTAAATATAAAATCATCTCTTTAATTGTAAGTTGCTGTAAATAGTAAGTTAATAATCGATGTATTGAAAGTTTATTGTGTAAATAAATTCCGCAAATTCAGGCACGAAATAACATTTTTTTAATAATTATCTGCTTATACTGTAATAGATTTTTAACTTCAGACTACTTAGATTAATTATCTGTATTAATATGTATGATGAAACAGTAAAAGTTATTATCCGTTTACATTATTGCTTATTATTTATAATAAATAATTATAATTATTATTTCCTTACTATTTCGTCTATTTTTACAATGTAATCGGACTTATTGTTTTGCTTTCTCTATAGTGTCTACGATTTTATCCTCTCCTATTAATAATCTTATGACTATTTTAAGAAGTTGAAAGTAAAACTGTAGAATTTTAAATATTTTATTGTTGTAGGGATAGCGGCATGGACGGTGTGACGGTGGACGGCCGGAACGGTAAGCCGCCGTTACAAACGCAACAGAGCACCGTTTGGTCCAGGAGACAACAAGCAGTATGTGTCAGGCACGCTTTCAAACATTATGGATCATCGAAACACCCGAACCACGTACTTAGCAATCTCAGCATGACAGTCGGCAAGGGAACAATGTGAGTTATATGTTTTAAAGTAAAATTACGTAGTACCGTGAATTATACTAATACACCTCGTCTCGCTTTAAGCAGTCTATTACATATTACATCAGATTTAACTCGATTCTACTTCAGTAAACTTTTAAAGAAAATTGCTTACATTCCGGTAACAAAATATGAAAAATATTTTTTAAAGTCACGATTTCAAGGAAAAAATATAATTGTATATATTTTATTCTAATTTACTGTAATTAACTTACACTTGACATTGTTTTACCCTTTATAAAACACTTTAGTCACAAAATACTAAAATATCAGATTTAAAATAAGATTTATTAAATGTTTTACATGAATCTCTTTTTTATTTTAATCAGTAAAAACATTTAGATAATTGAACTGATATCGATGTATGATGTGCATATAAACTATATCGGAAGATTCAATGTCGATAAATGTTTTCTTTAATATGTACTTTATTAATAAGAATATATCTATGTTAAAAACTTTATTTGTTATTAAGTATAATGAAATAAATGTATTAGTGCTAAATAGAAAGAAATTGAGAAGTGGTGCATCAAAGTGTTCAAAAAAAAATATATAATTCAGTTATCGTTAAATAATTGTTAGCAAAACTTATTTCCGTTATGACAAAATACTATCCTTAAATTACCATATTCTTGATAACCTCCAGAGAAAAAATGAGTATTTTGTGAAAATGAATCAAGATAAAAAGTATCAATTCTCTTTTTTTCATGAACCAAA
Source organism: Lycorma delicatula (assembly GCF_047948215.1). Taxonomy (NCBI): domain Eukaryota; kingdom Metazoa; phylum Arthropoda; class Insecta; order Hemiptera; family Fulgoridae; genus Lycorma; species Lycorma delicatula. The sequence goes on from NC_134455.1 coordinate 218,167,043, forward strand.
ATTCTTTACTTATCCGTTCTCTTTGAAATGCAATTAATTTCATAATTAACAATAACAAATAATGTCGCTGTAACATTATTCAAGCACGAGGTAATTACAAGACTGCCAAAAAGGAGTGTAATGTATTTAGAGTGTATGCAAGTATGCTCCACCGTAGCAGCTCAATGGCTGAACCGATTGTCACCCGCACGCTCTTTAATTATCCTATGTTAAAAAGCTATGTTTGTCAGTAATGTTTTTTGCAGTCGTAATTTTTTATATTTATCTCTTGTTTGAAGAAGAATGGGAGAATGTTAAAAAGGAAATTCTTAAATCAGCAGAAGCAAACTTAGGCGGAATAAAGAGAACTGGTAGAAAACCTTGGTTTTCAGACTATATATTGCAGCTGATGGATGAACGTAGAAAATATAAGAATGCTAGTGATGAAGAAAGTAAAAGGAACTATCGGCAATTAAGAAATGCTATAAACAGGAAGTGCAAACTGGCGAAAGAAGAGTAGATTAAAGAAAAGTGTTCAGAAGTGGAAAGAGAAATGAACATTGGTAAAATAGACGGAGCATACAGAAAAGTTAAGGAAAATTTTGGGGTACATAAATTAAAATCTAATAATGTGTTAAACAAAGATGGTACACCAATATAAAATACGAAAGGTAAAGTCGATAGATGGGTGGAATATATTGAAGAGTTATACGGAGGAAATGAATTAGAAAATGGTGTTGTAGAGGAAAAAGAGGAAGTTGAGGAGGATGAAATGGGAGAAACAATACTGAAATCTGAATTTAAGAGAGCATTAAAAGATTTAAATGGCAGAAAGGCTCCTGGAATAGACGGAACACCTGTAGAATACTGTGCAGTGCAGGTGAGGAAGCAATTGATAGATTATACAAACTGGTGTGTAATATTTATGAAAAAGGGGAATTTCCGTCAGACTTCAAAAAAAGTGTTATATTCATGATACCAAAGAAAGCAGGGACAGATAAATGTGAAGAATACAGAACATTTAGTTTAACTAGTCATGCATAAAAAATCTTAACTAGAATTCTATACAGAAGAATTGAGAGGAGAGTGGAAGAGGTGTTAGGAGAAGACCAATTTGGTTTCAGGAAAAGTATAGTGACAAGGGAAGCAATTTTAGGCCTCACATTAATAGTAGAAGGAAGATTAAAGAAAAATAAACCAACATACTTGGCGTTTATAGACCTAGAAAAGGAATTCGATAACGTAGACTGGAATAAAATGTTCAGCATTTTAAAAAAATTAGGGTTCAAATACAGAGATAGAAGAACAATTGCTAACATGTACAGGAACCAAACAGAAGCAGTAATAATTGAAGAACATAAGAAAAAATCCGTAATAAGAAAGGAAGTCCGACAAGGATGTTCCCTATCTCCGTTATTTTTTAATTTTTACATACAACTAGCAGTTAATGATGTTAAAGAACAATTTAGATCTGGAGTAACAGTACAGTGAAAAGATAAAGATTCTACGATTTGCTGATGATATAGTAATTCTAGCCGAGAGTAAAAAGGATTTAGAAGAAACAATGAACGGCATAGATTAAGTCCTACGCAAGAACTATCGCATGAAAATAAACAAGAACAAAACAAAAGTAATGAAATGTAGTAGAAATAACAAAGATGGACCACTGAATGTGAAAATAGGAGGAGAAAAGATTATGGAGGTAGAAGAATTTTGTTATTTGGGAAGTAGAATTACTAAAGATGGACGAAGCAGGAGCGATATAAAATGCCGAATAGCACAAGCAAAACGAGCCTTCAGTAAGAAATATAATTTGTTTACATCAAAAATTAATTCAAATCAGGAAAAGATTTTTGAAAGTATATGTTTGGAGCATAGCTTTTATATGGAAGTGGAGCTTGGACGATCAGAGTACCTGAGAAGAAAAGATTACAGGCTTTTGAAATGCGGTGCTGTAGGAGAATGTTAAAAATAAAATTGGTGGATAAAGTGACAAATAAAGAGGTGTTGTGCAAATTGATGAAAAAAGAAAGATTTGGAGAAATATAGTTAAAAGGAGAGACAGACTTATAGGCCACATATTGAGGCATCCTAGAATAGTTGCTTTGGCATTGGAGGTATAGATAGATGGAAAAATTGTGCAGACTGGCAATGTTTGGAATACGTAAAACAAATTGTTAGGGATGTAGGATGTAGGGGGTATACTGAAATGAAACGACTGGCACTAGATAGGGAATCTTGGAGAGCTGCATCAAACCAGTCAAATGACTGAAGACAAAAGAAAAATCTCTTGTTTGATAATATTTCTCAACGTGTTATGATTTTAAAGAGAAAAAAATTAATTTTATTATAACTTTTTTAATTTTTTTTTGTAACTTTTTAATTTAATGACGGGATCGATCTGTTAATGAGTCTATATCAAACAAATATAATTCCGAATTATTTGAATTCTATTGCGTTTTAGACCCAAATAATGTAATTAAAAAATTATTTTAAAGTAATTTTTTGCTTTATAGTAATATAACTAATTTGTTACAAACTACAGTACATAAATTTAAAATGAAAACCTAACTAATACAACAATTTTTTCTTACATTTCGGTATTATGAATAAGTATTATAGAGAATATTATAAGATTTTTGACCTTTCGTATTCTTCCCAAATCATATTTAAAATCATTTTAGGCGTTAATTTATAGGCAGTTGAACAATTTATTTATTAGTTTCAAAGACTTAATAATTAAAAGGAGAAACTATCTGCTACAGTGAAAATTAATTTTGATTTACTGAAAAAGATCCAACTACAGCTGTTAATAACAGATCATGAAAATACAGGATTAAACTATTATAGTTATGATCCGTATCTTATCTGTATTTTGTATAGAAGAAATAAAAGTATTGAGAATATGTAAGCTCTTCTGTAAAACCGTGCGTTATTTTTAAACGTTTTTGATTTATTATTATTTTTTTATCTCCTTTACCTATGAGTGTTATAAATAAAGAATTAAAAGTTTTACTTTTAAACGCAGAAAGAGTTCCTCAGAATCTTTGCGTTCAATTTGTCCCTTAAGGGACAAAAAAAGGAGATGCATTTTTTACAGACTATTATAATTTTCTAGTTTAAACGATGTTCGAAATATATTTCATTCGGCTCGTTTAGTCACTTATCGCAGAATTTATTCTTATCGATGGTTTTAAAATGCAAAAATTATAAGGGGATTATACTGTCGGGTTTGTTTTCGATTCCAGCCGGATAGTAGATCTTGAGAATTTACAAAATATTTTTATGGGTTAATAAAACCTTTCTTTGTTACAAAACAGAAAAAAAGCATGTTAAAACAGATAGAAATTTTTTTTTGGATTATAAAGTTTAACCTAACATCAAATAAAAACTGTTTTTATCATATTCCTCACCAACAAAAGATAAAAAGTAATCATAGATTTTTTCTGTTTTTATTAAACAAGTGGTTCATGAAATATTTTTTATGTTTTATTAGTCTATTAATTTTCACAGTAAATTTTTATTTTTAAATTTTAAACTTCTTTAGCGATTTTTTAGTAAAATTAAAATTTTAGCCATAAATATGTCTTTTCATTAAATTCTTATTTTATTTAATTTACCCTTTAATATTTAACGATATTTTACACTTCATGCTAAATATTTAAAATAAAATGATTTGAATGTATTTTACTTAAATGGTTTATTATTTTACGGTAATCTGTTTTCTTTTTTTTAGAAAACTTTTGAAGTTAAAAAAAATTAATTCATTTCTTTTATTCATTTCCTTTGTATAATATTTAACAAGGAATAATTTTGAGCTTATTCGGAAATACCTTCACAAAAAAAGGTAAATAAATAAAGATGAAATTCATTCTGCGTTAAATAAATGCGATTTACTCCTACTATAATTTTTTAAAACTCAGTAAAGTTAGATTATGTATTTATTTTAATTTTATTTATTTATTTAATTTTTTTTGGACTACATCCAACAAGTAATCTGACCAATGCCAAGGTAAATAACTTATTTTTTTATTTCCTGATCACCTGTTTATTTCCACATTCAATTACAAAGATTTATAAAACTTTAGTAAAAAAAAAAAAAACTACAGATTTGAAACGATTAACCTCTTTTTCTTACTACGGTTGTACACCATTAAAAAAGCTAAATAACAATTAAAATTAAAATTTTATTTTAAAAATGTATGTTTTTATTTATTTTATCTTTCAGAGTGTTAACTATTTAAATTTTTATTTAGTTACAGATTTAATTAACAATTAATTAACAGTCCAAAATTGTTTCATGAGTTGCATTCAAATATTGTCATATTTAATAAAAAAAAATGCCTAGATAGTTCAATATACATTATTTATTTGATAGAGCTTCGTGGCCGGGTTAAGATTTCGTTATACTGAGTAAAATACAGAAGGTTTCGTAATTTTTCATACGGCTTTTTTATGTTCATATTTTGTTGATTTGACAGTTTGGAATTTCTCGATTGAGATTCCTGATCTTTCTAGGTTGCCGTCATTATATATTGGGTAATTTAAATAAAATTTCTAGTCGATAAAGAATTCCCTGCTTTCGTAATCCAGATGTTTAAAACCCAGAATTAATTTTGAAGACACTTCTATTCTCAAAACTTTCATTTAATCTTCTCTGATATAGTTTATTTGCCGTTAGAGTAAAAATGCAACACACCTTTCACGGGAGTTTGGCTGAACGATTTATAGTTTAATTGTATGCTTCCGTATTCTATACAATTCTGCGGATGAGCTAGTTTTTGTCATAAGGAAGCCTGAGCCTGTTACCAGGGTCACTTTTATTATCTAAAGAATCAGCGGATTTTTAGATATTTGAGCCGATTAACACAAAATCATTGATCAATAACTCATCCAGATTAAATATACCCCGATTTCCCGAGAAATAGTATTTGTAGGAAAGATTCTTACTGCATGGAGGGCCATTAAGTACTCTACCTTTGGTAGAGTTTTTGTTTCGTTTCGGAGTTCTCCCGTAGGAAGTTGCCCTTACTCATTCTCCTTCCCTTTTCTTTATCCTTCGTCCCTTTCATTCCTCGGTAGTTTACTATTGTGGCATGCGATAAAACACCCGGAACCTTAAAAAAATGTCTCTGCATATTTACCTAATTTTAAATTCTTCTTTCCTCTCCGGTGTCTATAGAAAGCCTAGCCTGCAGTTATAATGTTTATAGAGGGAGTGGTCGCGCCTGCAGAAACTTGTAAATAGTTACGAAAAGAATGTATTTTAGCTGTTTGGAAATCTGCACAATCAGTAAATTCCATCAAGCACGGCCATTTTCGTATCCGGTAAACTTTAACGATTTTGATTATTTAACCCTTTTTCTTTTTTCGATATCGATATCTCTTAAATTTAATTTCATTAAAACATTTATTTTCTGATTTTGTAACTTAATTACGAATAATCCTTTTTAATTTGCTTGTTTGCGTGTGAATATATTTATTATATTATGTATATCCTTTTTACTTTCTTGTACGAAGTAAAGGAAGTACTGTGATCGCGAAAAATTTCGGTTTTCAGATTTCAATGGAAATATCCATTTTGACCATCCTTGAATTCATTTTGACTAGTTCGGCGTGACGTCTGTACGTAGTACGTCCGTATGTATGTAGGTATTTCGTATAACTCAAAATCGATTAACCGTAGGATGTTGAAATTTTGGATTTAGAACTGTTGTAACATCTAGTTATGCACCTCCCTTTTGATTGCTATCGAATAAAAGAAAAAGCCCAAAATAAAAAAAAAAATAAAAAATTGGATTGTGGATGTTTTCTTAATTGGAGTAATAAGTTCTCATTGAGAGCTTTTTAACGATATGTCATAAGTGGTACTTATTTTCATTGGTTCCAAAGTTACAGCCAAATAAAATTTTAATTAATGAAGTATTTGGATCTTAGGGGAAAGCACATCGGTTCGAATCGGACTTCATCTCCTTTTCTTTTTAACTTTTTTAATTTAAAAATATTGATTTATTAATAATTATTAACTTCTCATTGTAAAAAAAAAGTACGATTAATAATAACCCAATAACAAAAAAAAAACATATAGAAAAACGTCAAAAGTTGTTAATGAAATAAAATTTTATGTACTTTATTTTAAAAAAATGTGTACCATAAATGTAATTCAATAGTCGTACAAGGAAGTCATGTGTTGTCCACATCAGATTTTTTTAAGTTAATGTTTTTTGTTGTTGAGATTTTGCAGTCATTCGTAAGATATGTATTTAAGAAAAAAATTTCTTTTGTGTAAGAAAATAGTTAAATTTTTCACTAAATAGTTTTGACTATTTTAATCATTGTTTCTGACATTAGAGATATTAAAACCGGATATATACAAGATTGACAGCTAAAATTAGTCGCTGGCGGCAACCGCTTTATTACGATGTTGTTTTAATGACATCACTAGCGAATGAACTCTGATCGATCTGTTACTTGTGTTGTATGTATTTCGTAATTCACAATAGAATGCGATACTCTCAGTTATTTATTTATTTATTTTTAATTTCTTTTCCCTTCTATTCACGTCTTTCATAATCCTTTTTTACACAAGTTTTTCTATTGTACCTGTATAATATATACTATTGTAAGATATCATTTGAATGAAGTTGTCGGATAAATGCCGTCTTTTTCTTTTTTCTGTCTTTTCTCTTTCTATTAATTTTGTTTTGTTAAATGTTATTAAGAGTTGTAATGATTTTTATGGATACAGTTTAATATCTGATAAATAAAATACTGTTTAACAATAATATGTACATTTTAAATGCTCGGATAAAATATACAAAATTACACGTTAAATTTTAATTAATTTTAAATAAATCAATTTATTTCAGTTTAAAAATCTATTTAAATAAGAGATATAAAGATTACAGAATAAACTATAATTAGAATAAAACACATCACTTCTTCTATTATTCATAGAAGAATGAATTCGATTAGTATGTCAATCCATTTTTCATCATTGAATACGGGTTATCAGATTTGTCCAGTTTTTCTTTTTGTAATCGTACTTTTTTCACCTTATAAAATAATTTAGTTGACTGTTATTTATGTGCAATTCTAACGTAATTTGAAAAATGGATACGTTTAACTTCAAGAATTCTTGTATTTAATTGCATAATTTTTTTTAAATTATAATATGGATGAACTATTTTCTAGAAAAATAAGGAACTTTGCAGAGGAGCGCAAAGTTAGATTTCTTATTATTATTTTAATAAACATCGTATATTTTCTTATCTTATACTCCGGTTTACTAATTTATGCATTTTTCCCTCTTTTCAGGTTATTGTTTTATTGCTTATCTTTCATTTTTTGATACTGTAGATATAAGGAAGAAAGGTTCTAGAATAATACAGGAAATAAATATTAAGAAATTATTTTTCTGAAAAATCAACGTAGAATCTAATTTAGGCGAAATAAATTAAATATGTCGGTCGGTCTCAGTACTATATTTTGATTAAAAATATCTTACCAAAATGATTTTTAAGTAGGCCTCTGGTCTAACTTAGTCCAATCACACTGACTTCGCCTCAGGTCTACGAAGCCACAAACACAACACAACACTATCAGTCAAACACGCGTGCCCTGACGATTTACTCGTCATACAAATCAGCTACTTCCTTCATTAAATGAAAATGACCACTATATGTACCTTATAATAACCTGTATTTACGCTATGTGTAGAGTGTAATTTGTAATGAAGTACTCATCTTTGACATCACGATTAAAATTTTTGTTTGTTCTTATAGCGAGTAACTTTAATGAATCTTTCATCTTGTACTAAGTTCAATATTTTTATAATTTCCAAGAGACTAGGTAACGATTAGATTACGATAAAATTGTATTAATAAAAGAATGAGCCATCTTGTTTCTTCAAGATAAGTGCACACTTTAAGACAACTTCAAAACCAAATAATGTTATTTAAAATGGAAATATTAGGCCCATTTTTCAATCCTCCGGGAATTTATAAATATAGCTAAAATTTTTAGTTAATCAAAGGTCACTTGTAGTAACTTTCCCAATTAGATATCCTGCGATTTTAACCGTATCAATAATTCCAAAACCTTTTTTTTAGAGAACGAAATTAAAACAGGAAAAGTATTTAGTAAAAGATGAAGGATAATTTTATGACGATACGGGATATATTTTCATCACAGTAACACATATGTTTTGGTAATGGTATTACTTATTCAATTTTCAAATACTACATTGCTTATTACAAAATTCCTTTTCAATAATCGATATATTGCTAATTAGTCAGGAGTAACTTAAATGATTTAAAGTATTCTTTTCATGTTTACGGAGAATTATCGTTACACCACTAAAGAATACTAAGTTATCGTCTGCAGGCAAAAGGTTGCATATCCGTAAATTATAGGCGATTTCTCTTTATCACTATAATGAGTTAAAAGGAAGTTCGTTTGAGATGGTAAAAATTATATAAACAAAAACTGATGGTTTTTTTTATACTAATTTTACTAGTAACTAGTTGTAACTAATTTTACTAGTTGTCGAACACAAAAACATCTAGAAAAGTTCATATTTTATTACATTTTTAAAAATGTATTTTTTTCCCTTTAGAATATGAACAAACTTAAAAACAAGCTGTCCATATGAAAACAAGCCATTCGTAAGAAACCCAAAGACAACAAGCCCGTGTCTTGATAGAAAATAAGATAAAGAACGCTGAGATTAACGTAAAGAGAATGTTAGAGAGCATGAAATAAGTAGCAGTTCTGTGGTATGAAACATTACGTATTGTGTTTTAGCCTATATTCAAACTAATATTAATATTTCGCAGGAAAATATTTTGAATGTCAAACCGACGTCAGGGTGTAGTTCATCATTATGCTATAACAATCCACTACCAATAATTAGTGACGAAACATTTTTCAAATCGTCAATATGCAATTCAATACTGCATTTTTTTATTTATAAAATATTTTACTTATTTAAGAATAATAAGATACTTATTATTATAATAATAAATATACTTATTTTAGAATAATAAATAATTAATATTTTACTTAAATAAGAATAAATAATGAGGGGCCACCAAAGAAATTACCTCTACAGATTAAAATAAAATAATTTCAAAATCTCTCTGTTTGGTAAACAGCAAGGCTTGAAGATACATAAAAAATCATACAGTTCGAATTGTAAGCCTGAATTAAAAAAAAAAAAATTCAGTTATTAATAAAATAAAAAAAATAACTTTATTTAAATACAAAAAATAAAAAAGCAATATTCCTTATTGTAACACGATCGACTTAAATAGTTCGTTCAGGTGTCTTCTCGATAACGTTTCGTCATTAAATTATGTAGAGCGCGACTCAGCCGCTTAATGTTATATTAGATGTTGTCCTCTGTTTCTTCTGGGCACAAATTCACTTTTCCTGCCACTGAAAGCAACAGCAAAAAAATTTTGATTTATATTTTTTTTATAATAATAATTTTTTAAATTAATAGGTTCTGTCGCCGATGAGAATATGAATTACGAAAATTAGTCGGAAAGAAAGCAGAAATCCTAACTTACTTGTTAAATATAACAATTCTCTTTGTAGTCTAATGTTTCTTTGCAATTTAAAGTTTGTAGTTCGTTTCTTTGCTATTTCAAAATCGATGCGAGGACCGTTCTTGTTCTCGGGAAAAAAGGCTGTTTGAAGCAAGAATGAAACCAGACACCATTCTTAATAAGAAAAAATCTGATTTGGACACCGCATGACGTCCTTTTACGTCTATTAAATTACATATACACATTTTTTAAAATGAAAGTACATAAACTTTTATTTCATTAATAACTTTTGATATTTTTTCATATTTTTTTTGGTATTGTTATTATTGAATTATTATTTATTGTATTTTTTTACAATCAGAGGTTAATAATTATTAATAATTCAATATATTTAAATTAAAAAAAAAGGAGATGAAGTCGGATTTGATACAATGTTCCTTCCCCTTGTGAGATCAAATATTTCATTAATTACAATTTTATTTAGGTACAACACTGGGACCAATAAAATAAGTACCACTTATGATATATCGTTGAAAAGCTGTCAATGAGGGCTTATTACTGTAGTTAAGAAAAAGTCCAAAATCCAATTATTTCGGATTTTGGGCTTTTTGGAGACTTTTGGTTCAGTCGATTGCGATGAAAAAGGGAGATGCAGAACTAGATGGTACAACAGTCCTAAAAACAAAATTTCAACGTTCTACAGTTAATCGTTTTTGAGTTATGCGAGATACATATGTACGTATAGCTTGTCCAAGCCGAATTGGCACAGATTTTATGAACAGCATAGCTGTATATCTTGCTGCCTAACGAGCACGGGTTTATAAGACTACTATTTTTTTATTTTCTACTTTTTAGTCTTTATAAGTTTATACTTTACAACTGCGCTAGCGCACAGGTTTGAGCGTATTTAATGAAAGATCGGATCGTTTTATGGAGGGTGAGTACATCCCAACCCCGTAGGGGAAGACACCCACCTAGTGACGTTCCAGTCGCCACATCACCCCCCCCCCCCCCGTTCATAGCACAGTTATGCTTTAACGGGAGTCGTCTATCGCCCTCTGACCTTTTACATCTCATAGTAATAAGCCTGGTCTCGTTGGGATGCCATCGATGTAAGTGTCTCGGTAGATATTTGCATTGGTGATTTATTAACTCAGCTTTTGCCTTCGATATAGGCCTCGTCCGGATATTTTGAATGTCCTACATCTGAACTTGCAAACCGAGCTCATGGAAGCACGAACCCCGCGCCTAGTTCTACATATTATGAGCCAATTTTGTGAATGTCTTGTAATTCGAGGCAAGTTAAACACAACAAACCACCAAAGGTGTTGATCGCAACAACGAAATTTAGCTCTAGTTTCCCTTACTGAAATCAACTTTAGTTCAAACCCCAGACTTAGGTTAAATAATGGACTCCAATCTGGTCCTCTAGGGAGAGGCGGACAGACCTTCTATTCCCAATCGGCTCCTACGAAGAATCCCGCGTGACATTCACCTCAATAAGCCATCGACGAGATGCCGCTACACCTCACGGCTGCATGGTATCCCATGCCCATCGGCAGTGCAGTCGCCGATCCGCCGACAGCTTTTATATTTTATAATATAACTAACCGTGGCTAGCTACCAAAGCGCCTACCTTCGGCCAATCAAAGGTGGCTAGGTTCCGCCTGGACCCTAGCCACCTAGGTTCCCACTCTACTAGATCTCCTCGGCCGTCCTGCGCAGGGCGAAGAATCGAAGGAAGCAAACAACAATTGCCCAATCTCTGCGAGTCCTCCAGTTGACTCGCAGATCAAAGAAGGAGTTTACTCTCTCAAGTTCCCTAACAACTCTGGTACGCTCAGCTTCGTACCGGGGATAGACATCCAGGATATGGTCCACCGTGTCATCAACCCTACAGTCCGGACACAAGCCGGAGTCAACCAACTTAAACCTAACCAATCTATCCCTAAAAGGACGAAAGAAATTGAGTAATATGCCGATCGCTCGCAACCCCCTAACATACTGGTATGGAAACCATACTGGTCATCTATCACATATGGTTAACCTACTATTAATGCGAAGGTACAAGACCTTCTCGAAAACCTTACCTACTACAGGCAAGAACGCCAGAGGACGGTAAGAGGAACTTACGGTGGGATACTTATCGCCACCTTTGAAGAGCAATTTCAAAACACCACGTTTCCAACACGCTGCGAAGTGCCCAGCAAAAAGCAACTTATTAAAACCCTAGTCAGAGGACCAACAATCACAAGCAATGTGCGAAAAAGGAGCTCCACTGTGATACCATCATATCCGGGAGCTTCATATCTCGGTATCATCTGGAAGCAAATCGTCCATCAGATGAGTGAGGACACGATCTTTATCTATAACAACACCATCCTCGGTCGAGAGAGCCGGCGGAAGAATGTCTTTTTGTGTTTATGACCAAGAACTCGATAAACAACACCCCATGTGTCTTTATATCCCTGCTCTTGCACAAAACACCGCCAGGAATCACGTTTAGAAGACCTAATCTTATGAAAATACTCAGTCCTCTTTCGACGATAATCCGCAATCAATACTGCACGTTTTTTTTTCCCCCCCTACTCTCCCCGACCGATATCCATTTAAGTATACTCAGTCGGGGAGAGTGTCCTTCTACTCAAAGGGGGCGTCCCTCACCCACCGGCTTTACATCCGGCACGGCAGGTTGGCCCCCCCCGGTCTTGGATCTTTTGTTTTATTTTTATTTTTTGCCTGCCTCTAATTCCCCGCGTTAGGGCCAAGGTCCGGCGATGCCGTCCCCCAGCCCCTCCGCAGGGAACTGGGTCTCGGTCTTTACGCCTATGCCTCTAACCGACGGTACCCACCCCACAAAGCGCCTAGACGCCCGCAGGGAGACACACCGCCGGCCGGGACTCGGTCTTTTCTTTTATTCCCATCTCCCCTGGAGTTCTCCCCCTTCGCAGGAACCCGCATACCAGGGCATACGGGCCCTCCACGGAGAGACTGTCCACCCTTCCCTACTTAACTTAATCACAGTCTACCGCCGTCTTCTTCCTTAGTTCTCAGGATCTCTCCAGCAAACCTTCTGAACCAGTCCCAGTTCTCTTGATTTTGTACCATCCAATTAATTAGATTATCTGGTGTTAATCGATTTGTTATAATTACCCTCCTGTTTTCAGCCCATCTAGGACATACAAATATAGTGTGCTCCGCATTATCTGTTTCCTCACAATAAACACATTGTGGTGTGTCCCTTTTTCCAATTCTGGCTAGGTACTGCCCGAAAGATCCATGCCCCGATAATAACTGTGTCATATAGAAGTCAACGTTTCCGCGTCTACTTCCATACCACCTACCTATATCAGGGATTAGTCTTCTAGTCCAATCCCCGACTCTTGAGCGTGACCATTCCAACTGCCATTCTTGCTCCAATTGAGCCGCTATCTCGTCTTGTGGTAGTCCCTCATATCTAAGCATCCTGCTTTTAATCTGCAGGTCTATTGTTAGAACCTCTGTTATTACGCAAAGCGCGTAATAGGACACCGTTCTGTAACTAGCGGCCAACCTCAACAGTGCAAGTCTATGCGCGCTTCTCAATTTTCCTTTATTCCGTTTAATACTAATTGTATGTCCCCAAACCGGGGCCGCGTATAATATCATTGATGTTGTTGCAGCAGTTATTAATTTCCTAGTTTCTATTTTTGGTGTTCCATGGTTCTGGAAGAGTCCTCTCAGAGCTTTGACCATTGGAGTGACCCTACTACATATCATATCGATGTGTCTGCTAAATTTCAAATTTTTATCGAGTATGACTCCCAGATATTTTGCCTCATTGACTTGCATAATTGGCTCTCCTCTGATATTCAAATTTATACCTCTAATAGGTCTTCTGCCGGAAAGGACAATACAACTGGACTTCCCTGGGGCTATCTGTAGTTGGCTTCTTTGTAACCATTCATCTATAATTCCTAATGCCAGATTGGCTTTGCATTCTAAGTTATCTACATCCCTATCCTCAACGAGGATTGCTATGTCATCAGCATAGCCAATTGCAGTAACTCCTTCAGGATAATTCAGTCTGAAGACTGCGTCATAAAAAATGTTCCACAAGGTTGGGCCCAGCACAGAACCTTGAGGAACGCCACCTAACATCTGGAAAACTGCCTTACCTTCCAAAGTTTTGATCTCAAGAAACCTTTGATGTAGATAGTGATTAACTTGATTTATTAGATATTCGCTTATTCGCATCTCATGCAATGCATCAATTATAGATGACCAGGGTACTGATCCGAACGCGTTCCTAATGTCCAGCATTATCACTAGGGGGATTTTCCTGGTCCTCCAGGTACCGCTCCTGCTATTTAAAGCCCAATTTTTAACTTTCTCTAAGGCATTTATGGTAGATCGGCCTTTTCTGAATCCATATTGTTGTGGCTGTAGACAGCCCTTTTCCTCAAGCTCTGCCCTAAGCCTGCCTTCTATCAGCCTCTCAGCCACCTTTCCCATATTATTAATAAGAGTAATCGGCCTATATCCATTATTTACCCCCGCCTTGGGTATAAAAACCGTCCTGGCTGCTTTCCAGCAGCCAGGAAAATTACAGTTTTGTAGACCATAACTAGCGAGATCCACAATTTCCCAGGGTATTATTCCTGCTATAGTCTTGATGATGGCCGCAGGTATACCATCCGGCCCTGGACTTTTCCGGTTTTTTAACTTTTTAATGGCCTCCATTACCTCTTGTTCTGTGAATCTGCCACCTTCACAAACAATTGTTTCCCTATTCAGATTTTCAGGTCTAGGGAAAAGAATCCTAACTTGTCGTTCCGCTTCCTCCTTACTCAACGTTGGCACCTGTCTACCTAGCCTTTTGGTAATTATCTTAAAAGCTTTCCCCCAAGGGTCAGTGTCAAGTTCGTTACAGAGCTCTTGCCATTTATTCCTCTTAGATTGCTTAATGAGAAAGTTAAGCTTTTTCCTGGCCTGTCTATAGTCTTGGGCAGCACGTCGACTTTCTTCATCATTACTATTCCTTGCTCGCAACCTCTGAGCAGTTCTTTTGTGACGCTGCATGATTTTCCTTTGGTCTTCGATTTCTCTGGTCCACCAGTACACCGGATGATATCTATTACCGGACTGCGGTATGTTAGCAATTTCCTCTTTGATTATTTCTTGAAATTTCTCCGGTTCTATGTTTTCACAGTTCCTAATCCTATTTGCCGCATTATTTGACACCCGGTGTATCTGGAAATCCGTTAATCTAGAGATAATATTATCCTGCCTTACCTGCCTTGGACAATCTCTGATGTTAATCAATACGGCCTTGTGATCACTACCAGTTTCTTCGGTAAGGACAGCAAACTCGACGGTATCTGCTCTAAACCTACTATCCACAATTACCAGGTCTATTGTTGATTGGTGACCTCTTGCGCTGTATGTAGGAGCCCCATCATTTATACAGCACGCACCCGTAACCTCCAGCAAGTCCTCGAGAATTCTACCTCTAGCATTTGTAGAATTGGCACCCGCTACAGTAGTTTTACAATTAAAATCTCCAAGCACTACCACTCTTTTCCGCGATCTGGTCATGATCTGCTGTAGGTTAAATATCTGGTTTTGATAAAACTCTATAGTGCAATTGGGGCTGATGTATGTACCCACAATAATCGTGTCACTTAATTCAATAGCTATTATTCCGTCTTCTCTGCTGTACAAGTTATAATCCACTCTATCGAATATTCTTCTGATGGCCACAGCCCCATTCCTGTCGGGTATCCATTGACCTCTGGCAGCCGAATACACATTAGGCTCCGTAGACACCAGAAAGTCGACACTGTATCTTGTGGCTATTTCCAGCGTCAGGTCTCCTGATAGTAGGCTTCTATTATTATTACTTAATGATATTTTAATCATTATGTTTATTGCAGCTCACACTCCCGGTTCTGTGTTCTGTACTTCTGCAATCGAGACACTTCATTGCTTGCCTACAGTCTTTGACGAAATGCCCCGTATTACCACAGTTGAAACATAAGTTGGTGCGGTCAGGGCCCCTGCATTCTCTTCTACCGTGCCCCATGCTCCAGCACCGGTAACATTTTTCGTTTTCTATGCGGATATATGCCCTACAGCAAACCCAGCCTACTCTCAGTCTTGCTGTTATTAACTTTGTTGCGCTGCGTTGAGTAGTAATTACTGTAGCATTTTTGGTACTACCGTATGCGTCTCTCATAGATGTTATTTGAAATCTCTCACCCGTTCCTAGGACTTTCTGAATTGCCTCTTTTAGCTCACCTTCCGTAGTATCTCCAAGCATGTCCTTAATGTGTACAACTGTTCTACGGTCTCCCTTGTTACGTATATCGACCTGAAGATCCCCTGCTCTATCCTTCAGCATTGCAGAAAACTCCCCTGCCTTCTGTACTCCATTTACCCTAACTTCTAGCTGTTCATCTCTACCCTTTCTTATAGAAAGAATTTCTCCAGCTTCCTCTACTTTAACTTTCTCTTTCATAGTTTTTAATAGATCAGCGTATGTTTTCCCTTGTGCTTGTACAACAATGGTTTTACTCTCGGCGACCGGTGGGGTTCCTCGCCTTACAGACGCCGATCTGGATCTTGGTCTCGCATTGTCACTTGGATTGGGGAGGACCATCCTTGGTAAGGTCTTCCCCTTCCTTAAAATATATATTACTATTTTCCTAATCAAAATGCCTGGAGGGCCATTTGGTATCACGAAAACTGAAGACTCAGAGTTACCCACTAGTCTTCTTAGTGCCTTAAGTACGTGTGACGCCATTTCCTTATCCCCGCAACTGGAGTCATAGATGACTGTGTATCTTGTACCATTAGTTGTGACCTTACTGTCTTCGAGTATCGTTGATTCCTGAAGAAACATTGCACCAGGCGTTGCTCCTGCATATATGCTGTTTGGTCTTATGCCATTCAAGTCTACAAAGTGACAACTACCCTCTCCAGGTTTTGCTGCGTTAACCTGAGTGATCCTGTTCATCACCCACCTTGACCATCTGGAGGGCAGTCTCTCTATCAATTGCTCGTCTGATAGATCAACATCCAAAATATCCGACATCTCGCTGTTATGATGACCTTCAGTCTGAGTGGTCTGATTACATGTCTCCGCTTTCTCTTCACACAGTCTTTGTAAGTCTTCATATATTTCTTTAAGTTCCCTTTCATGGGATTTGATTGCAGTTTGACTCCCCTTGCCAGTCATGTGTCTCAGTTGTGTGATTGCATTACCTAATTTGTAGGTAATTTCCTCAAGAGTAGGAGGGGTTTCTTTCTCCTCCGAAGAACCCGCTCTACGTCTTTTGGCTACTTTACCCTCGGTTTCCCTCCATTTATACTTTTCCTGGGTGCTCACCGTAGTATCCATACCTTCAGTGTCCACTGTGCCACTCTCTCTCCTTCCAGTTGCTCCCTTCGAGGATCCAGCCCCTTGTGAGGCTGTATCCTCAGGTGGGAGGGAGCTACGACGTCGCATGTCTCGAAATTGTACTTAGGGAACAATTCCGCATCCGTTGATACCCAAAAAAAAAAAAAAAAAAAATATATATATATATATAAATGATAGCTTGATAAAGTAAGCTACAGCAGTCTATCTTATCAAGAGATAACAACAACCGAAATTAATTAAATTAATTCCAATATAAAAAGTTTATCACTTGAATAATAATAAACAATATTATCAGTCGATGCCAGTTACAATTGTCTATGCCATCCACTACAGATAAGCTACACCCGAATTGAAAACAACTCAAGGTACACCACTACTAACTCACACTAACCACTGCGACCAGCAGTCAACTATGAACCTTATTGCCAATAGCAATAAGGCTACTCAGATAAAAAAAAATCAATAAAAAGGTTAGTCCGCAACCAAAAATCACCAAATTATATTAAAACACTTCCGAAAATTTTCCACCGTCGATTCCCAATTCCAAAAATCAGATATAAAACCGTTAATCCGAAAAAAAAACAGTATAAGACAGAGCGCACAACAATACGTCCGACCCCAACACAAGCTTCCACTCGACTCTAATACTGCACGCTGATAAGGATTATCCGTACGCTGTGCGGCTCTCCTGAGCCGGCAGTCTGCTTCATCGCAGTAAATTCCCGAGTACACCTTCCAGCTACTCTCTCTCAACCCGCACTTCTGGGAATAGAGTGTTCAGCGGCTTCAACTACCGCAGAAGAAAAAGTCTCTGCCAGGTCGTCTAATAGGACCTCGTCCAGACTTCGAGTAAAAACTCTTAGCCTGACCGCAAGAATGTTCGACAACTTGGGCCAATCCGCCCAAGTGCAGGAAGCGCCCCTGTTGAACAGGTACGTCACCCTTAAGGCATCGCGCAGCCCGCCTACCCAATCAAAAACTATTAGCCGGTGATCGCTTTCGCAATGATCGACTACCGACCAATTCAGAATCCTACCGGGAATATCCTTACCAATGGTAACATCAATGTTGGTAGGCTCTCCGCAAACCAACTGCACCGACGAAGGTAGTCAGCTCACCGGCTACATTGAAAACATACAAACTAATGCTGCGCGATGAAACCTTCGATTAATTCGCCGCCATCGTCCGTGATCCCACTGTGCGAAAGAAGCGATTTGGCATTCGCATCAACTCCTATAAGAATAGGACAACCTAACAACCTAACAATTCTATCCCATCTTTCCAAGTACTGTTCAGTGGGAGCCCTGTACTGAAAGTACGAACTAACTACAACCACGTCCAAATCATTCACGGCAAGCTTAACAACGACATGATGCGTGTTAGAGGCCTGCCGTATGAAGACACTATGTATAGACTTCCTGCACAGCACGGCGGATTTACTGTCATCTACGAAAAACTTATTCCAGCCTGAAAAACCTGGCACACACAAACCTGCCTGAAAAACTTTGACCACATACGGGTGCTGCCGAAGAAGAAGATCGAGGCCCCGTTTCTCAACAACCTCACCCAACTCATCTTAGACTGCATAGCCTCCCTGGGTATTAATTTTACCGAACCTAACCATCGAGAGAGTTGAAGTATCTCAACTGCTCTCAAGTAACAACCACACTCCTTACTATTGACCGAGTGCCTATGACTTTTGCGCAACCTTTTGCAGTTAACGCAAGACGGAGCCTCTTTCTTTTGCGGACAGTCATCACGCTTATGGCCCTCTTCGCCACAATGCGCACAAACCGACGCATACTTATAGAACTTGGCCCTATGGTGAAACCTACAACACTTAACGCATCGCTGCACGTTAAGGTTCCTTGACGCGACAGGATGCGAAATCTACGAAGATTCGTCCCTCCAACACGAATTTCTGATAGAGACCAGCCCCTATCTCACTCCGTGATACCGTAGGGCATCACGCTTACAAGCCACACTGATCCGTAAACGAACCCTCGTCCAAGTCAGTGTTCTGCTGTCGGATGAGAGACAGAACCTCATCATCGGAGAGGCTTCGTTCGATGTCAGGCACGATGACACGGGGCCTTCTCAGACGCTTGGGGTCTACTTTCACCTCAAGCTTCTTGACTGCAGGAGACTTCTTAATGACACGGACCGTCTCTTTATTTTCTGCAACAACTACCAGCGCTTTCTGGTCTCCTTAATGTCCCTAATATTCAGTTGATTCTGGTCGCCACGAAAGGCAGCCCGGAAATCTCGCTTCAGTTCTTTGCTTGTGGCCTTCGAGCCTTCCACCTTGTTCACAAACAGAACCTCCAGCTTCTTAGCCGCCTTGCTGGCTTCGCGTTTGGTTCGCAGCATGTCAGCGTAGCGCCTAGGCTGCGCTGGGGCCTGAACCACCTTGGGCTGGACTTTCGCCTCCTGGGGCTTGGAGGTCAAAGCCTCGAAACCATCTACTACCACCGTACACGTCTCTTTCATCTTTGGGGGACGGGGAGGAACCGTCTTCCTTGTTCCCACACTGACGCTGAGTTCCCACTAGTGCTGAGTTAATATAAATGATAATAAAAATTATACTGTGTATATTATACCGTAAAATTTGTTTTACCATTTATATACTGTCTTCCACAAGTAGCATATTATAGCCCCGCGCTAGCTAGGCAACTATTGCCTAGATAAGATCTGTGCCAATTCGGCTTGGACAAGCTATACATACGTACAAACATCACGCCGAAACTAGTCAAAATGGATTCAGGGATGGTCAAAATGGATATTTCCGTTGAAATTTGAAAACCGAAATTTTTCGCGATCACATTACTTGCTTTACCTCGTACAAGAAAGTAAAAAGGTCCCCGATTCGATATCTCAAATAGGTAAGAAATTAACAATGTTTTCGGAAGATTTTTTTTCTGTTTCCGCCATTTTCATACACCTAAATCTTTCTCGACAAATTCGCTAGTGTAAAGAACATCAAAATCCGTATGTTCTCGAATTTTAAGGTAACAAATAGAAAGTCTTCTGAATTTTACATGTACAGACTTTTTTTTTTTCCTTTAAACACCCCCAAAACAACCGGTCCTCGCCGCTAAGCAAAACACAGTCACCTCGGAGTGTCGTGGCAGCAGTCTCTGCCCACTCTTGCCAGCTCCCTTCTGGGGCTTTCCCACCAGGGTAGAAATGTACAGTCTTAGGTAAGTAGTCCATTCCTAGTAAAGCCAGTTATTTTTACACGGATTTGAATACTAGATCGTGGATACCGGTGTTCTTTGGTGGTTGGGTTTCAATTAACCACACATCTCAGGAATGGTCGAACTGACAATGTACAAGACTACACTTCATCTACACTCATACATATCATCCTCATTCATCCTCTGAAGAATTATCTAAATGGTAGTTACCGGAGGCTAAACAGGAAAAAGAAAGAAAAGGTAAGTAGTCCATTATCCATTCTTTGGAAGATTATGTTACTTGCATCTTGCTAATAATTACAACCTAATAATAATTGTACAAATGAGTATACAGTATTTTTCAAATATGTAGTATTCTCCAGTGTAATTTTTATAAAATTTTAATATCTCAAATTAATTTTTTTTCTAATCGCTTTCTATAATCATAATTTTTGTTACATAATGTTATTTATGAAAAACTCAAATTTTAAGTGGATTAACGTTTTGTAGCATAATGACCTTCTTTTGAAAGCAAAGTAAAGGAATTTCTTTGATACTTTATATACGATGTACAGTATATAATTCATTAAGTAAACGTGAAATATAATAAACTATTAATTACTTATTAACATTTGGTACGCTATCGAGTCATATTAAATGAAGAAATACCGTAAATAATGACTGTCGAAATAGGATGTAATTTTTGTCGCCGGTGTAATTGCCTGCCAATAAATTGTTATGTTGCCATTTTCGTTATAAAATGTTAATTTCTTAAAATTACATTCACACTACTCATTTTCGACTATTACACGATTTCAAGGCTTGCAATTGTAGTTGGTTGTTTTTTAATGTAAAAAATAATTTATGCAATCATGATTAGACAAAGATACGGCGAAATGATTATTTAAGAAAAGCACAAACAAGAGCTTGTTAGAAAAATTAATTTTATAACGTTAATTAGAAAAATAATAAATATAAAAATACTGTTACGCGTGTTTTTTTTAAGTAATTTGTGTAGAATGTAAATAATAAGTCAGCTAAAATTATTATGTAGGTTTACGTATTGGTATGCAAACTATCTATTATATGCAAACTTCTTATCTTTAATTATCAGTAGCAATAATAAGAATAATATTAATAACATTATTACATAATAAACATTACATACAATTTTTGTTTATATATTCAATTAGCGTGCATGTTTTACTTCTTGGTTTTTACGAGGGCAGAAACAACAACATTACATTACACAACAAATAAATTTTATAAATTAGCTATAATAATAATTAGTTAGTTCTTTGAAGTTGATGCTTTTTACAAAAATAAAATACTTCACAATTTTTAAGAAAAAGAAAACTCATTTTAAAATTCAGTTTAAAAAAATTAGCATTTTTAAGGTAGTTTTGTTGAAAACTCTAATACGAGTTTTTCTTTTTTGCTTTTCACGTAGAAAAAAAATATTTTTTTATTATTTTATGGAATAATGTTATTTAAATAAATTATGATGAAATCTAAATTAAATTGACTGATTTTGTTTACTTCCGCCCCATTATCGATAGAAGATTTGAAGTACTTATTTAACGCGTCTTTTTTTACCAAACATTAGGTTAAATTCTATTAGTTCCTGACTTACTAGAACGATACAAAATTATCCATTTTTGCAGTATACTAGTTCGTATTATTTGAGATATAATATCTTAAGAGTCCATTGAGGAGCATATAAAAGAAATGTTGGACGTTACAATGTATTAAATAATTTTTAAAAAATAACATTCGTGAGTAAAAATTAGAAAAATAAATTATGGTATAATTTATGTACTTCTGCAGTGTGATTCAGCACAATTTTAGTACGCGCTATGGCTTGAGTACGCGATGAATTTGATCCTTGATAGTTTAATGCTTAATAAAGTTGAGGGTGATCTTGTTTTACTCCACTATAATTTTTCTGTTAACTGTAGAAAAACTAAAAAAAACTTTTTTGATTACGTTTTAACACAAATCAATTTAAACTCTAAAAATGCGCAAAAAAATTTGAAATATGATATATTAACGTGCCTAATTTTTTTTACCTCAAAAAATATGGCCGTTTTAAATGCCCAAATAATTTCCCAGTTATCGGGAATTTTTCAAGAAATAACTACTTCAGGCAGTAATGACTGTTTTAGGCATAAAAGCAACTGGTATGTCCGTTGTGATAAGCGTTGTAAGAAAGTATGAAGAGTAACTGAAAGCAACAATTCAGTTACTGAATTGTTGCTATATCGAGGATGAATTATTGTTTCTATATTAAAATGTGATTAAAAATTTGCCTCCAGAGCGGGTTGTACAGTGACTCAAGCGAGAAAATGAGAGTCGGCACACCGTCTTACAAACAACTCTCTACGATACAATTGTTTGATGTTATAATACGATTCTTCGTAATAACGGTTGCTTTTTGATTATTGTATAGATTTTCTTACTCAGATCACAAAACGAACATACCACCGGATTTTAATTATTTTTAAATAACTATCCCTAATTAAAGTAATTATTGCTTGTAAAATGGACGGTAGAAAACTGGAAAACTGTTCATAAACTTGAAAATTCTTTGAGAACAATGAGAAAAGATTAGTTACCCGGCCATTAATAAATCATATTTTTTAGAATTTCTTTTTGCCCGTCTCATGTGTGTGTAAAAAATATTACTGAAGAGCATTTTACTTTAGTTTTTCTTTTTCAGTTTTTTAGGTCAAATTTTAAAAAACAGATTGTAATCGCACAGTTAACAGAAATCAAATTAAAAGTAGAACATCTCAATCGTGATTTGATATCTTTATTGTGAAGCTTCACTCTTATTAGCTAAAATATACAGCGGCAAGATTAAGAAAGTACTTTTCACCAGTCGTTGTAATTAAAATATTCAGTGAAATGCTTAGTTTAAACTATAGTTAAAACCTAAAAGAGCTGAATCCCTTATTGCCTCAAAAACAGTATAATGTTAGTATACAGATTAGAATGTCCCTTTGTTTGTTTGTACTGATGTTTTCTTAAATCTGGGGATGTATTTGACCGATCCGATTAACTGGTTCTTTTATCACTCTACTCGCTAAACTTTAGACAAGGATTTAGGGGTATAGTTATCTAGATATACATTCACATAATTATACTACTACTTCGTGAGCAGTAAACTTTAAGCCGAGAAAGCGTGCAGTATTGTACAGCTAATTTTTCATGTAGTAATATTTTGAGACTGATTACATCGTCTTCTTTAACAGATAGTTGTTTAATTCCCGCGAATCAAAAATATCTTTATATGTAATGTATTTTTTTTTTTGTGAGGAGGGCGTTTGAGGGCACGGTAAGGCCTTTTGGGGGGTGAAAAGGATGAACTTCTACTACGTCTACATAATTATTAACAGTTTTTGAAAGTAAAATACATTTTGAAAAAGAAAAGTTAAAATATCTCGGTACTACAAATATTTTTAATTTAGCCAGCAGGCCGGTGGTGGCTTTAACAATAAGTTTCTCAGGCGTGAGGATTTTGTCCAGCCTTTCTTTTCAAGATTATTATCTCGCCTCTATACTATTTTAAACTATTATCCTACTGTACCAACAATAATTTCATCGCACAGAAAACCAAAAATGTATGTCTGTAGTATATGGATATACATAAGTGTATATTTATATTATATTTATTTCTTTGCATGATTGCATAGAAAAGAAATATAATCAACATATATATGTTATTCGTTTTAAAAAGCGATTAAGAAATGAAAACAGATATTCAGTTAAAATTAAGTTATCTTCCGGTCAGTGTAAATTACAATAAAGCCAGTGACTCGGTGAAGGACTCTCTCGCCTTTCACCCGAACAATTTTCCTTTCTTTTTAGTTGCATCATTATTGTGTCACACGGTAAACGATCGTCATTTGATCTCATGGTTGCCAACACACGCACCGTTTTTGTCACACATTATTCTCCTTCTAGTCCACCGTGCTAGAACTCTATTTCTCAACTCTACTGTATTTTAGGCTGCTTGTTATGAATCAAACCGTAAAAATGGAGTACAGTATGCGGAGGCTTATTTCATTTCCTGTAAGCGTAAAACTGTTTTGGTCACCTCATGCAACGAAATTATGAGGCAGTTGTTTAATAAATATAATTTTATTAGAATAATTATTCGCAAATAATAAAATTTACATTAAAAACATTAATTTTATGAGGCAGTAGTTGAAGATAGCACCTGATCATATTTTGATATCTTCATGGGTGGTTATTATTAATTTCGATGGTGGTGTAATTTCGTGAACATATGATTAGTTGACTCCCTCAGTTAAAATTCAGGTGTCACGAGGTAATTACAGGACTGCTATGTTCTAAGGCACCAAACTAACTATTGAAGGATCAGTAAAGAGATGATCACAATTTTTCTATTTTTTAAAATTATTTTCATGTTAATTTTTATTACACGTCTTTAAAAATGTGGAAGGAAGTATTATAATTTTAATTTAGGAATAAGTTTAAATTTAGGTCTTAGTTTTAATTCAAAGCCGTTGAAGATATATGAAATCATTTAATTTGAAGTCATAGCATATAAAACGGCTTTTTTAATTCCTTTCAAATTGAGAAATATTATTGTGTGTAGTAATATTTTCACTGTGGGAGGCGGCTGACTGGGGGAACCCAGGCATGATCATTGATCCGGCGCACGCCCAACCGTCTCTCCACCCACACCTTGTGACATATCGACTGATGACTTATAGGACCATTGATACGACAGCTTCCACAACTTCCGTGACAGAGGGTCAACGTAAAAACCCTCTGTCACGAACCTTTTTCTTCGGTAACGAAGAGGAGGAAAAGCGTTGAGTTTAGCAATAAGGAGGAGTTCGTAGTACTAGAAGGAAGGATCGAACCATGCTTCCACCTAAGACTGGAGGATCTATTCCTAGGTATTTAATAATAAAGAAAAAGGGTGGTAACTTTTCTAAAATCAGCCTCTTCGTGATAGCTCGTGGGATCACCGAAGCAGTTGGAGGACCGGTTAAAGATACAAGGAAGACTGCGACTGGATTTTTTGTTGAAACCATTAACGGCGTACAGTCTTCTCTGTAATTAAAAGCAAAGAAGATTGGACTAATCGACAGGTTGTACCACACGGTACTCTAAATATCTCTTAAGGAGTTGTTGTGTGCAGAGATTTGCTTAACTGCACAGAGGATGAAATTGTTGAAGAACTTTACGGACATGAAGGTATTGAGTGTACTCGACGAAACAGAGAAGTTTTACCCTCCGCGCCATACGTATTAACATTTAACTGACCTAAATGTCCGGAGAAAATAAAGGTAGGATTTCATAAGCTTGATGTGCGTCCGTTCATCCCAACACCATTGCGGTGTTTCGGATGTCAAAAATTCGGACACACTGCTGCGAGATGCACGAGGAAACAGATTTGCACTTGTGGCAGTCCGTTGCACCCGGAAAATCCGTGTAGGGACCCACCGATATGTGTAAATTGTAATGGACAACATAGCGCAAGATCAAGGAATTGTCAAAAATATAAGGAGGAAATTGCGATTCAGGAAGTAAATACCGTTCAAAAGGTCAGTTATTTCGAAGCCAGGAAAATTGTGCATATCAGAACGTCAAAGGCCACGACTTATGTGCAGGTTGCTGCTGCTCCTGCCGTCACCGTCAAACATAATGATGTGATAACAGAACTGGCGCCAGTTTTAATGACTTTGGAAGACACAATTATTATTCAGAAATTAAAAAACCGAACATTTAGCGATAGCAGCCCAAAGTCGTTTAAAACAAAAGAAGACCTGTTAAAGTAACAGCGTCTGAGTTCTCCGAAAAATGAGCCTACAACTAACTCAAAGGCGACGCAAAGCCCAAAACAAATGTACAAACCTGAAACGAAAGTTTAGATTGAACAAATCCCACCACCGAGACCCGTGAAAATAGAAATACCTATTTTAGAAAAGGTTAGGGAAAGCTAAGATGGAGCCTCCGAAATCACAGAGGCATTTAGCTGAGAGGGCCAGACATTCGGCCGCCCCACGCGTTCTTGCAGTGATCACATCCAGTCTTGACTGTGATGTGCTTCTTGCTCCGCCAATGGAGCCGGTATAATCCGATACCGGCAGCAGGAGATCCTCCGCGGTTTCCACGGGAGGAACTGATGGATCGATGTCGGATGCATCGGACATCGCGGAATTCAACATCGAGGCTTTCAGGAAAATGGAAAAGAGCAAGAAAAAAGGATGGCCTAAAGGAAAACCACGGCGATAAATTTAAAAAAGGGAAAGCTCAAATATCGTAACTGAAATTTTTATAAATAAATGTAATTTAAATTTTTTATTGATATTTAGATATTTGAGATTATAAGTGTTTTGCGTGTGATGTTAAATGACACTGGCCTTTAGCTTTACACCCTTGTTTATGTTGTGTATTTTTGGAATTTTCAATAACCATTGACAAGTCTTTTTAGATGCTCTTTTTGACAAGACTAGTCCTTGACGATATCACTGGTGTTCTGTTTTCGGGGAAGAAAAGATATTTTGTATACTGACTATGTCGCTACAGTTTTGTACTAGGAGGATCTTTTTCTTTTTCTTTTTTTTTGTTGAAGGGGCTAATGACCATAGCAGTCGATGCCCTTAAAACCTAAAAAAAAAGTAATAGTAATAATAATAAATAGTGATTACATACAAAACAAAATTTAAAGTAATCGTCAGGATTCATTTTCATTTGAAAACCAGAATTTAGTCCCATTGACAAAAGTCATTAGCATGACCGCTAATCATAATACTTTGAACCACTAGTCTTGTATTAATAACAATACAATAGATAAGATAAGTATAAAGTTCTTTCACTGCAAATATATCTTTGCTGTTCACAAATAAAACTACCCTAACATTTCTGAATGAAATTTAGTATATTATCTCCTTCACTTATAGTCTAACAGTAACTTACCGAACCACTTCTTGTTTTCATGTATTGGAATTACTTGTGACGTCGCGAATTAATCGCGTTGAACTTGTAGACACTAGAAATTCACTGCTTCACTGACCTCTTAGTGAAGATCAGGATACTCCCGCTTCAAGCTCATATAATAACTCTGCTTAGAACTCTCCTCGCAGTCTAACTGTCAACGGGCTTTCCCCGGGGTATTTATACTCCTATCCTCTTTACCTGCAGGACCGGACCCAATTGTGAGAATGCTTGTCCGCCCTCATATTTTCCCATGAAATTCCTTCCCTGGTCCGGTAACTCTTCTCACGGAACAACATTTGTTTAGGTGTGTCAGCGGGCAGTATTGCAAAGGACGATTGTTAAATGGTCCTGTTAGTTTTACTAAAGGGGTTTCTTTTAGCTCCTAACTGGATCCTCCCATTATTATGTTTTCTATTACTTTCTTCTTAATTGGCAGGAATCCGTTACTCAGGCCCGTTATACCGGGTTTTGTTACAGTGCGAAGTCATACATAGAAATCCAGTTGTTAATTCAACCTTATTCGAAGTGCTAAAACCGACTTTTGTGTATTATTATGATTATTTGTTTTATTTAATGAATAACAACCTGAAATTAGCCGCAGATAACTTTCGAAAAACGGTAAAAATAATAACTCGGTTCATAATCTTTTAGCTTATGGTTTTTTCTAAGGAATCGTGAAAAGCAGAATTAAGTCATCATTAAATACGATATCAGGAACTTTAATATAATGGCCGGTGTTGCTATTGATTAACTAATGTGTTTATTTTTAATTATTTATAGTTTCATGGAAATAATTATTTCCATTTATTATTTTTTAATAAATATTTTTATTAAAAAATAATTATCATTGGTTTCTAATTTTTAAAATGTTGATTCATTATTCTGAACTTAACAAGCTATAGCGTTTACTCTAACAATATTCTTCATTTGTTTTACTGTCCCAAAACTTGCATTTTTTCATTTTTAATCAAACATTTTTCTTTAGGAATTTTTTTTTTTTTTTTTGGTTATTTTAGCTCTATGCTATTTCACACAAATCTTTTAGATTAAAGAATGTTATTAATACTTTATTTACCTCTAATACGTTTTTTAAATTCTTTCGTGTACATTTTTATTATGTTACATGCATTTGAATAAGATGTTAAGTAACATTATTACTGATAAGTAAAACAATGTGATCTTTAATTATTTCACTGCATGTTGCTGGCCTCTTTTAGTAGGCAAGTTCAAAGATCAACTGAAATCCTACCAAATCTAAATATTTTAATGAATGAAAAAATGAATTAGTTTGTCATCTTTGACTTAGAACACATAAATTTCCATTGTTTCTATTTGAAATCTTTTTTTAAAATGTCCCTTGTATTTCATTTATTATCAGGTAACAAAATATTAAATATTACATTTTAACTATGATATTAGCTAATTACTTCCTTAATTTTTTCTATCAAATATTATAAATATTTGGACTAAATATTATCAACATTAAAAGATTAAAACTTTATTATTTATATTTTCATTTAAGTCTTTGTTAAATAATTTAATAATTATTTTTTTAGGCATACACTGCAGAAGAAATGTAACATTCTAAATAGATTTTTTTAGGAGAATATTTCCCAGTAATTAGAAAATGATCTGTATTAAATTTATTATTTATATAAGTTTGAACCACATTCATTATTCTATTCACAAATGCTCTGAAAACTTATTCTTTTATACAAGTTTTTTTAATTATTAATTCTGAGTAACATGTTACTAGATGTTTTGCTTTTTTTTGGATTTTTTTCTATACAAAATCTTTTAATAATGTTTAATTAATTAATAACAATTATTTAAGTATACAGATCAACTTAACATTAATAATACTTAAATGCATTATGTATTTTATCTTTTTATTTCTTATAAAAACATTTTCTATAACAATTCTTTATGCTCTTAATTTAGATACGGCCTTCTGGGAGCTAGTGGATGTGGTAAGACTACCCTACTCAGCTGTATTGTTGGTCGAAGAAGACTAAACACTGGAGAGATTTATGTATTAGGTGGAAAACCTGGAACTAAAGGAAGTGGAGTTCCTGGAAAGAGAGTCGGATACATGCCTCAGGTAACAAGATATTTTAAACATAAACTATTGTATTTTATTGATTATCAGTACCAGTATCAATAAATGAAAAATGTTATCTATAAATGAATATCTAGCCAGTGAATAATCCATCAGAAATAATAGCTGAAATTTATTCTATTAAGTTTGAAAAAAGCTTTGGTAAGATTTTTCAAATTTTTTTATGGCATTACTAAAATATAAAATATTAGTAGTGCTTGAATAACTTCAGTAAAATTTATTACAGATATGCAAACACCTATACAACATACTTTTATGAGATGGAAGATACAATGATATTTTACACAGTAACTATGAGTAATTAATTACATTAAACAAATTACATTTATACCTAGAGGGCCAGTCACAGCTATTGTTTTTGTTTTAGTCTAATTTAAAAATCAATAAATGTACAAAAATTTAACCATTTCCCAAAATATATTGTACCTTCTTATCTTTCTGTAATAATTACAATTAATATCAAAGTTTACTTTTTTTAATTATGTCATTTAAGTAAGCTACACATCTGCTGCCACATATCTAGCAGCATGTTCAAACTTCATCATAACTTGTTCAAAAATCTCCAAACCAATGTTTTGAACTTCTGCTCTGTGTTGTTTTTTAGTTTGTTTAAAGTATATGAACAATTTTCAAACACTCATTATTTTAAATAACAGAGAAAGCAGTCTGCTACAGTAAGATTGCACCATCATATAGAAAGCCATAATCCTGGGATTTTCAGACCATTCAGTAATGGCTAGTACATTTAACTAGCATGTTACAGTTCCATTATGTGTTGATAGCCAATTTATGCATTTTTCTCAAAAATAAGGGTCAGTAACCCCAAACCGATCCACAGCACATCAGTTTGAAATTCATATGTTTTATGGATTTTCCTTAGATCTTTCATGAAAGTTTAGTTTATTAACATACCCAAAAAGGTGACAAGGAGCTTTATCTGACACAATGAATGAACTTAAAATATTCTACCTTTTATTGAGTTCTGTTTGTCTTGAGGCTGTTTGTATTGTTTGTTGTCAGGTTGTCTTGAAGTTGTCAAAAGATTATACTTTGAACGTATGCATAACTAAATTCAAACAAGCAATTCTTCAAATTAATGTCAGTAGATTTTCAAATGGAGCTGAATGATTTCTAATGAAACCATAGCAGTCTAACAGTAAACATTGATGTATTCATGCATGACCAGCATGAATAACATCAGTTATTCTTTTATTATTGTTCAGTGTTCACAATGAATTGCTTATTTCGTTGCAATATTACCAGGGGTTAAAATATTTTTCACTTAGCTTAAAATACTGTTGCAGGTTG
The DNA here is from genome assembly GCF_047948215.1 of Lycorma delicatula. NCBI lineage: Eukaryota > Metazoa > Arthropoda > Insecta > Hemiptera > Fulgoridae > Lycorma > Lycorma delicatula. The sequence goes on from NC_134455.1 coordinate 218,197,556, forward strand.
GAATATTGCTATGTCATTAAATTTCAAATTTATTCCTTAAGAAAATTAGCATTTTACTTATTGACTTGTTCTTAAAAGGTTTCTACATAAAAAAAACCTTGTTTAAGTTTAAACAAATACTACTAGTCGACTAAAGTTATAAGTTAGTTCTGTTTATCCCTTCCACCACCATAGTTGAAATTCATCAAAGCAGTGCTTTCAATATCACTTATCAAATGTATCAGATTTGAATGGCCTCCTGGTTGAAAAAAAATTACAATTCATATTTGAAACTAAAGAAAATGGAACTACAAACTTTTTGATAAAAAACTTTTTCAAAAATATAATTGTAATTTAATATTACAATTATATTTTACGTTATATTATACATCACTTACTTTTAATAAGTGATGTTTATTTAAACCAAACAACTTAACAATTAATAAAAATCCAAATCAAATACGGTCAAATAAAATTAATTCTTAGAGTGATTTACACAGTATATCTTTATACAGGTAAGAAATAATAAACAAGAACTAATAAGAATTAAAATAAATTAAGTTTGTAGTAAACTGACTACGATAAAAACTTTTTTATTGGTAGTATAATGAAAAAAATTTATCACCAAAAAATTTGACTCAAACAACCACCAAGAAAAAGAAAATATAATATGTATGATAACAGTTTATAATAAAACAGTTTATAATATGTATGATACAGAATATAAAGTAGGTTAAAAACCAAATAAAATATTTCAATAGCAAGAAAATACAAATAAGCATAATCTAAGCAGAATATATTTTTAAAAAAGACTCATATTTTATACATGTTTTTTACAATGGACAAGGGGGAAAGCTCTACCAGCCCTCTCCATCCATACAAATGGTAGAGTCAGACTCTCACTGACTAAAACCCCTTCCCCTTAGGGGAGCGACATGCTGTACTCACCACGTGTCTTCAGAATAGCTGGGGAAGTCCTAGACACCTCAACAGTAGCTGACTATCCCTGAGAGCACCCAACTACCTCCTTGTCCTAGCTGTCCCCTCCCTAATCCTACCCCAACAGTACCCCAACAGTAGCTACTTTTTCATTCTTAGTTCTTTACTCTTTACTCTTCTTGCATCTTCAGTAGGATGCTCTGATCCAATTAGTGCACAACCTCCATCCTATGTTATGGTTTATGTTATCTCACTGCATAACATAAACTGCACCACCACTGGGCTAGCATATTCCTCACTCCAGCCTATGCCAGCAATCTCAAACACAAAAAAAGTATGTCCAAATGTATCTTCATTTCCACAGTACCTACATTCAGCCGAGAGCCTCCTTCTCTTATTGAACAGCTAACTGTTGAATTTCCATGTTCTTTAAGTCACTGGGTCATTCAAAAGTCCACCTCTCTACGACTTCATCCTATCCAGTTCCTGATGTCCTGAATGAGTGAGTACGAGCCATGAGTGTTTGCAGTCAGTCAAATTGTGACAGTCACATTTAAGAGGCCATCGTCAAAAAAATTTGGTTCTTTTTGCCATACATTTGTTTTATTATAATTGGAAAGTGGGCGCTTCCATGACAGTGTTTGTCAACATTCCAATCCAAGGAAAACGACAATGTTGGACTGCAAAATTACAAATTGATTGCCGATGTTCCACCATTTTGTATGTTTAAAAACATTTCTGTTCCTTTGTTTAACAGGACTAGCTCTGGTTTAGATATAAATCCTTCAACATTGCGCCCTCTGCATTCTAATTGTTGTGAACCCCAAAGTGGGTTATGTGCATTGAAATCCCCTACCAGAATTATCGGTTCAGGGAGTTTGTCATGTAAGTTTTGTAAATCATTGATGTCCCAGTTGCCATCTGACAGATATATGTTACAGACGAAGACTTCAACTGGAGATAATAAATGTATAGCGACAGCGTGTAATGCAGTATTTAATTGTATTCGTCAAAAAGGGAGATGTGAACATAGAAAAGTGGCAACACCACCACTTGCTTGCCGATCAGGTTCAACATCTATACAATTACATCATATCCATGTAGATTGTAATCATGTTCTGGCTTAAAGTGTGTTTCTTGAAGACACACGCGTGTAGGGTTATGTTCATTTATAAGTAGTTGAAGCTCAAACAGGTTTGAGACACAACCATTAATATTCCATTGTATTATATTCTCCATTTCTTTTAGAAGCGTGGTTTACCTTTTGGCCATCCTTTCTTCTTTTTTGTAATTGTAGTATAACTTGGGTCAGTTTGTGACCCCCACAGAGCTGCAGTCACTCTCCTCACCTGAAACTAACATAGTCTCAAGGTTTGGCAGAGTTGCGCACTGTGTAACACCAGGATTTGCTGGTTTTGGCAATCCGGTTGAAGATGCATGAACTATCAGCAGTACTGGTGCCAGAGATCCCACCGTCACACCTTGTGTCATTTCCATTCTCTCTAAATTCACTACAACAGTGGTATTGCTCTTCTGCGCCCTCTGCCCTTTTGGTGTTTGATCCCGTTATGGGAGATCTAGAGGTTCCAGAAGACATTTGATTTTTGATAAACTCGGTGTTTCTGTATTATCAGCTTTGGACTGCTTCGTATCGTTATGTTCAATCTCCTTAGTAATCCCTTCTATTTGTGACGTCAATGGTTTGTTTGATTTGGCAATGATATTTGACTGCTGATAACTAGTCTGCGGCACTGGTTTAAATCTATAGTCTAAAATTGTAGTTAGAGTTGGTGTCAATTACTTTATTAAGCTTTCAATTACTTGTAGCCAAGTAATGTATGTATGCTAGGCGCAGCTGTCTGCGCAAAGGATTTCTTTCCCAGAGTTTGTGTGTTAATTATTTTCTTTGCTTCAAGATAACTAAGTTTTCTGAGAACTTTAGTTTCTTGCATCGCGATTTCTTTTTTGAAAGTAGGACAATTTCTAAATCTTGCTGAATGTTGTCCTCTGCAATTCACACATTAAGGGATTTCCTTACAGGGTTCACCTTCATGAATTTCTTGGCCACACGCACAAATCAAATCTCTTCACAATTGCATATGTTGGAGATATGACCAAAATGTTAGCATTTGAAACATCTCATTGACGATGAGATATAAGTGCGCACATCCAACCAATGGATTCCGGCCAATGATGGCTTATTAAAAGTTAGGACATGAGAAGAAGAAGGTAATACTTCTCCTCATGTTCAATCGCCTACATGCGATGACGCCTTGCGATGCCATTTCACTAACAATCTCCTCTTCACTACAATTAAGCAAATCACGACAGACTACTACTCCTTTCGTATAGTTGAGTGTGCCATGAGCTTTGACAGTAACATCAATGTTCTCCATTTGTTTTATCTGTAATAATTTCGCTAATTGTACGTCGTTCAGCGCTTCAATGAATAATCCAGTTTGTGTCTTTTTGGCTTTCTTAATTGGTCCACCAGCTTTCATCGGGAGTTCCTTAGCTACGACGACGGTACTGATTTTTGAAAAACCAGTTTCCTTTCCATCGTTTCTTTTAATTACAAGATATTTTGGTCGTGGAGTTCCTTTTGATTGAGCTCGTGGCGCATGTCGTAAATCTACACTTTTCTTCTTCGATAATAAAGTTGAAGGAGGAGAGACTTCAGAACAAGGACGTTTGCCCTCAAGGTTGTCCAGGGTTACCGAACAAGGATTCGAGGTTGTAGGATCCATAAGATATTTTAGAAAATTTCGTCTCCCTAGCTCCCCACCCACCACGGAGCCACACGTTTGGGATGTCCATACGGACGCCAGGGCTTCCAGAGAGATATAGATCCCAATCTACCCCAAACAGAAAACTGGTCCTGTCAAGGTATCTCGGGCTCTTACCTGTTTACCCGTCCCCTTCGCAAGCGGAAGGTTCAGTCGTAAACGAGCCGATTGACCGGCAGTGGTTAGCAAACCGGCCTCCTGTTTAGCCAAAAAAGGGCCAAAGCGCTGTGTTGCTACATCCAACCGTGGTTTTCCACACCAACGGCGAGATTTCACTCAAGCGCCAGCATCCCCATTTCCAGCGACACAGGTCACCACGCACGGCAAACACGCAGATGAGTTCAGTCTCGAGATGAAAAACGATCATAATCTATACTCCCATGACAGCACTCATCCAGACTGGACTTTGACCATAGCTCCGTTAGACGGCTTGGAGTTTTGTACAAATCTTAACAAGTACAAAGCCGTTGTTAAGCAAGGACGTGGATCGTAGATGTTACTGATCCGGACGTGGAGATGTATTTACTTCAGGGGATTATTATTATTATTTCCCGGATATATGACTGACCGTCCTTAACGTTGTTTCGGGTATGAGTAGGGGTGGTGCTGCGTTGATTGCACTCAAAGAATTGATTTGCGAGCTGTAGAAGGCCTGATTTAGAGACTTGTGCAGAATGTGTTTGGGTAGAGTTGGAGATGCTGGCAGGGAAGAATCTTTTAGTATCATGTTGTTACTTTGCCCCTAGTACTTCTCCAAGGTATCTCAACGATTATCTTATATCTTTGGTGGCCAAGATTGATGTAACAACACATGAGATTATCATCTTGAGGGATTTTAACGCAAATGGTTATGGCTGGCACACCGGCACATTCTTCAGTAGTTGTCATTATTATAATAGACTAAAGATCTTGTCAATTTTAACATTTCTTGATGACACCAACTTGTATGAGGTTCACAAGCTTTCTGCCGGTTTGATCGTTTTAGACCTTGTCGTGACAAACGTCGAGGATATTGGAATCAGTTATGAGGACATTGCTCTAATTTCTGCAGACTGGTACCACCCACCCGTTGTTGTGAATGTTAAGTTTACAGATTGGATAAGCAGCACTGGTGCTACATCTACTTTTGATTTTGCACGTGGGGATTATCTGAATCTGTACAATGAGCTTCTTCAGTGCAATTAGTCTGATCTTCTGCTACCTCCAAACATTGAACAAGCTGCTGTTGCTTTTAATGAGTCCATTGTTAATGTAATGAAGGATAAAATTGCTATGAAGAAGCGTAAGTTATCTAAATATCCGATTTGGTTCTCGCTGGTTCTTACTGATGAAATAAAGGAAAAAAGAAAGGCTCGTTCACGGTGTAAAAAGTCGAGCTCTCAGGAATATTATGCTGTATTTTCTGCCCATCGAGCCCGAGTAAAAAGTCTTATAAAGCGCGATAGAAATGTGCATGTTGCGGTCGTTCAAGAGGATCTCAAACGGAAACCAGAGAACTTTTGGAAGTACGTCAACAACTTCCAGAATGACCTCTTTGTTTCCCCGTCTGTTTTCACTGGTGGCGTCTATCAGTGATTGTTATCACTGATAACTCAGAAAGTTACAGTTAAAGAATATAAAATTTGAGTAAAAAATTATCAAAAAAAGATTCATAGCTGCAATAAGTTGACTCAGGTGATTTGAAAAAAACATCTTCTGACGTAAGCTGTGTTAATAAAACAATACCATCCACTGTAAATCATGGTAAAGGAATTACTTTAAAAACATAAACAAATTTTTCAGCATTTTAATTATTAATTTGATAACTTTATTGGTTTAATTTTGCTGAGTTTTGTACAAAAATGTGTTTTTTTAGCTTTGTAGTTACAAAAACTATATTTTTTTGCAATCTGGCAAAATATTGAACTATTCCAACTTATATCAATATAGTTAAAGCTGAAATATAATATTTTTATATATTATGACAAAATTGGTTTCCTGTGAAACAATCCTGACTTTTTTGTAAGAAGATGTATAAATAAGATAATATAAATTTTGTAAAATATATAACTTTTTATAAGACGTATATATTATATATATAGATGCAAACCTTAGTTTACTATTTATGAAAACATGATAATGCTTTAAATGCTCCAAGAGAACATTTTTTGTTTATAGTCCTTAATTGATGAATATCTTTGTACATGTTTAATCTAACACTTCATTGATTAATTTTAATAAATTCTGTCCAAACAGGAAATTGCTCTCTATGGAGAGTTTTCAATCAAAGAAACAATGATGTACTTTGGATGGATATTTGGCATGGAAACATCAGAAATAAATGACAGACTCCAGTTCCTACTCAACTTTCTTGACCTTCCAAGTCAAACAAGGCTGGTCAAGAATCTCAGGTAAATTTAGATTGTTTATACCACACAGAAATATGATTATTACTTCAGCCTCACTGCAAATATCACTTGTACTTTCACTTAAGAAACAAACAAATAGATTTTCATTAAATGAGTTAGAATAAACATAATTATAATTTTAAATCATCTTAATAATTTTTTAACAGAAATCAAGTGCTTTGATAAAAAATGTTGTAAATGTAAACAGAACACAATGTGTATAACTTATATATTTTTATTACATTTGTGTAATTTTTAAAAAAAATACCTGCTGGAAACCAACTATCATATTACACTGAGGAACAAAATTAAACTTTTTTTTTTGGACAAGGAACAAAATGTGTGATCCTAATGAAACGTTCAAGCTGAATTCAAATATGTAAGTAGATTTTTTCCATCACCCACAATTTTTTGTGATACATAGGTAAACTAAGAAATTTAAGAATTTATATGCATGCAGAACACTATTCAACTTAACTAAAATGTGGTAGTTGCTTTTCTTTTGTGTTTGCCATTTGAAACATCTCTCTTTAGTATCCAACAATATTCTGTGAACATTCTTGAACTCCACTGTCCTCGCTGGTACCTATTTTCCATGACTGAGATTTGCTACTGAAACTGTTCCCTGCAATCATCATTGACAGCACCAAGATTGTCCAGAAAGAAATCGAAATCTGAATCCAAAAAATGAATATTACACAACATATGTTTATATGAAAGTAATAATTCTTTCTGAATGTTGTGGTAGTTGGGAACTTTATGATTTTCTAAAAGGTTTTGTCCTCCATGGTAACCTTTCAACTTGGTATAACAATTCTTCAAATTGTCCATCTCTAATCAAAGTTCTTATTTTGGGATTGCAAAAATTTCTATCTTAATTTTAATATCACTAACAAGAAGAAATTTTCATTCAAAAAATGAAATTCAGCACCATTTTTATTCATCACCTTAATAAAGTTTTTTAAAACCCGTAAGTCTACATGGAGTGGAGATAAAAAGTCATTTCTGAGTTGACTAATGTGGGTCGTACAACATTTTTCTGTCCAGGTATAAGTGCTTCTCGCTTTGGCAATTCCTTCTTGCTATAATATTTTGTCTTGTCCTTGCTGTCCCATTCACAGAATAAGCAACAAAATTTAGTATAGCCAAGTTGTTAACCCATTAATAAGGCATTAACCTTTAAATCACAATATAAACCTGGGCTTGTCGAATCTCTTCTAACAGGATTTTCTTATTATCAAATGTTTCTTTTGTGTTAGTTGCATAAACCAATAAGACAGAAGAAATTGTCTTGCCATTGTGCAAAATGAAAGCTTTTAAACTAGTTTTCAAAACATCAATGAACAGTCACTATTCTGCAGAGTTATGTTCATGATGAAGTACATCCACAACAGCACAAATATTGTTACAGTGTATTAAATTATTTTCTTCAGAATAAAAATCTTAAAACTCTTCCTGACAGTTACAAAAGTATACACATATACTCTAGTATTAGTATCGAGAAGATTCCAGCCTATATTCCAAAGGCTTGGCTTGTTTTTTGATAAGTTCACATCCCAAAGAAGATCATTTAATTCACCTTGAGTTATCAGATGAAACTTAAGGGAAGAGGATTCTGCTTCAAAAGTAGTAGTTTCATCCTTGTTTCTTATGTAAAATTTCAGTGTCCACCTCATACTCCAACCAATTCATCTCATAAAGTAAAATGTGTTAAGAGGCTACAAGTATGCCTTCATCACAAAGCAATGGCCTTATTGCAGCAAATAGTACCTTCTTGCTGGTAAATTTGAGTGTGGCACTGTATATTTCAATTTACTATTCCTTTTATCTTTGTAATATAGAAATAACAGTCTGACAAATGGCTTTGCGGTTCACCCCTAATCATCAGTATGGCAAAACTCATGTACCGATTTCCCCTAGTGCAGTATGTCAAACAGTTTCACACAGCAATCGAACAACAGTTGTTAGGAGCCTAGTTCTTATCTTGAGTTCCAACTTTATAGCCAATATGTAAATTGTAATATCTTCTAACTACTAAACTGTTGTCTTTATCATTGATTTTTAAATGTCAAATCCCAACATACCTAGAACATTTATTCATTCTGTTGGCATATTAATTCACTAACACAACATACTTGACACAGTAACTGTAAATCACAAAACAGAGCATGTGCATACACATACACAGCAAACATTTAAACAATTCTGGGGTGTTAATTGTATGACTCCGAAGACTGTTCTATGCTGATATGGCACAACCTACAGTAAATGAATCATCACGCATATACAGCTACTGTCTTCATAATATTACATTTGTACTGCACCCTTCATTAGAAATCATTTAAAGCATTCTTTTACCCCTAAAAAATATATAGAACATTTTTTTTATTACCCAAAAACTGTGGATAATGGAAAATTCTGATTGCATTTTTGAATTCAGCATAAAAAGTTATATTAGGAACACTACAAACTTTAATTTCCTAATTACTGTCTTTATTCATGTTATAATGTAAATAATTATGTTTAAAAGTGGATTTTAATTTTTTTTGTATTGTATCTTTCAAAACAAAAAATTCCACTTTTTAGATCTAATGTGTAAATTCATATCAGTCATACTAAGATGTTATTTTATAATTTTACTGCAGCCTGTACCAACAAAGCAGTAGAAATATTTCTGCTTATTCTGCAATTAATTAAAACGTTAAACAAAAATGGTGTAGTATTTTGTGATATTTATATTATGTGTATTCTTGGATATCAACATACAACCCATTAAAACAGTTCTCGGATTCTCACCATTTTAATGGAAATATCTATCTATAATTTCTTTACTATAAGTATATCACTTCTTTAGCTATAAGTAAAGTTATTTTTACTTCATGCTGTCAGCGTATTGTCTGAAAATAGACTTCACGTGAGTCATTGTTAACAGTAACATAAGTATGAGAGAGGTTCTTAGTGTGTTAAAGTAAACCAAGTAATAACAGTTTTTGTTTAATTCTTTTAAATATTTAGTCGCTTCATTAAATATTCATGGTTTTTATACCATAAAAACAAGAGACATTGAAAAATCAAAATTATAGAGTATGAAATAAATCACAAATATTTACTAAATATGTAGTGTGAAATATTTTGTTTGAAGAATTATATATTAAAGAAAACTCTGAATATGTATGTTACTAAGTGAAGAGCTGTGTAATACCGTTTAAATATTATGCATCAAAACTACTACTGAAAAATAAATTGATTTAAAATAATTAAACGAAGAGAATTGTAACAAGTCAAAACTTTAAGTACACTAGCGTGCAAATTAATCCAAACAAAGGACTTTTTTGTTTATTTCTGTGTTGTGACTACACTGCTTGATCAGTGCTTTAAGTTGTCTGTGTAATGTGAGATTATTATTTTTTGGTTACTTGACAATTTTCATGTTACTAATAGTGTTTTGTGAAAGTTTATTTCATTTCTTATTAGAAAATCATATTTTGAATTTTTTGTTCTGTGTATCTTGATTTTATAATAAACAACATAACTCCAAGGAAGTGTTCGAAAATTGCTTCTCTTCCTAACATACCGGTATGACACAATGACAAATAGCTTTTGAATGTGGTGTTGGACTAGGAATAGTGAATGCTATTTTAAAAGAATTAAAGAAACTGGTTCCTTTCTACCTCAAAGAAAAGTAAATGTGGCCATAAAAAAAATGTTCTCCAACACAGGATCAGTGAGAAAAATAAGCTTAATCCAAAATTCTCTACTGTTGAGTTAAATCAAGAATTAGCAGCCAGTGAAACAGATTTACACATGACAACTGTTAGACACCAACTTCTTGCAACTGGGCAGTAAGCTCACCGGCAACCTGAAAAGCAGCTTTTAACACTAGCAATGTGCAAAAATAGGCTCTTATGAGCCAAAGAACATACTAACTGGGTAAAACTGGAAAAATGTTATGTTTACCAACAAATAACATTTTTTATATTCAGGAGCAAAGGTAAAAAATGTTCAGTAGGAATAGAAAAGCTTCAGATAAAAATATATCACTGGCTCATATCCAACAATCAGTTAAAGATCCCCAGAAAAATATGTTTCGGGATTGTTTTACATTTGAATACCCTTGTTCATTGTATATGGTATATTGAAAAGTGATGGATATATCAAGATTCTGAAAGAAAGAGTTGTGACACAAAACAAATTTCCACAATGCAACAGATAATACAACAATATTTTGGTGCCATGCTCTACTGTCAAAAAAATGGAAAACGTTTCTGAAGAACGAAACATTAAATTGTTCTTGAGCAGATAACTCATTAGATTTAAACCCAATTGAAAATCTTTGAGCAAAAGTCAGAAACAACTCTCAAAAATGAATTGTACTAAAGAAATTGACCTCATTAAGGTAATAATACCAGTACGGTTTCTTGAAGAAATCAAAAAAATGTGTAGTACACTTCTTGAATCAATGCAAATTGTGTAGGTGAAGTGATTTTGAATAAAGGAGGATATATTAATTACTAAATATTCACAAATTGAATATAGGTATGATTTTTTTTCTAAATTTTTTTTTTGTCTTCAGTCATTTGACTGGTTTGATGCAGCTCTCCGAAATTCCCTATCTAGTGCCAGTCATTTCATTTCAGTATACCCCCTACATCCTACATCCCTAACAATTAGTTTTACATATTCCAAACATTGCCAGTCTGCACAATTTTCCCATCTATCTATACCTCCAATGCCAAAGCAACTATTCCAGGATGCCTTAATATGTGGCCTATAAATCTGTCTCTCCTTTTAACTATATTTCTCCAAATCTTTCTTTCTTCATCAATTTGCACAACACCTCTTTATTTGTCACTTTATCCACCAATTTTATTTTTAACATTCTCCTACAGCACCGCATTTCAAAAGCCTGTAATCTTTTCTTCTCAGGTACTCTGATCGTCCAAGCTCCACTTCCATATAAAGCTATGCTCCAAACATATACTTTCAAAAATCTTTTCCTGATTTGAATTAATTTTTGATCTAAACAAATTATATTTCTTACTGAAGGCCCGTTTTGCTTGTGCTATTCGGCATTTTATATCGCTCCTGCTTCGTCCATCTTTAGTAATTCTACTTCCCAAATAACAAAATTCTTCTACCTCCATAATCTTTTCTCCTCCTATTTTCACATTCAGTGGTCCATCTTTGTTATTTCTACTACATTTCATTACTTTTGTTTTGTTCTTGTTTATTTTCATGCGATAGTTCTTGCGTAGGACTTAATCTATGCCGTTCATTGTTTCTTCTAAATCCTTTTTACTCTCGGCTAGAATTACTATATCATCAGCAAATCGTAGAATCTTTATCTTTTCACTGTGTACTGTTACTCCAGATCTAAATTGTTCTTTAACATCATTAACTGCTAGTTGTATGTAAAAATTAAAAAATAACGGAGATAGGGAGCATCCTTGTCAGACTCCCTTTTTTATTACAGCTTTTTTGTTATGTTCTTCAATTATTAATGTTGCAGTTTGGTTCCTGTAAATGTTAGCAATTATTCTTCTATCTCTACACTTGAACCCTAATTTTTTTTTAAATGCTGAACATTTTATTCCAGTTTACGTTATCAAATGCCTTTTCTAAGTCTATAAATGCTATGTATGTTGGTTTGTTTTTCTTGAATCTTTTTTCTATTATTAATCTGAGCGCTAAAATTGCTTTCCTTATCCCTATACTTTTCCTGAAACCAAATTGGTATTCTCCTACTAACACTTCTTCCACTCTCCTCTCAATTTGTCTCTACAGAATTCTAGTTAAGATTTTTGATATGCAAGTAGTTAAGCTAACTGCTCTGTATTCTTCACATTTATCTGATCCCGCTTTCTTTGGTATCATGACAATAACATTCTTTTTGAAGTCTGATGGAACTTCCCCTTTTTTGTAAATATTACACACCGTTTTTATAATCTATCACTTCCTCACCTGCACTGCACAGTAATTCTGCATGTATCTTGACTATCCCAGGAGCCTTCCTACTGTTCAAATCCTTAATGCTCCATTAAATTCAGATCTCAGTATTCTGTTTCCCTTTTCATCCTTTTTGACTTCTTCTTCTTCCTCTATAACATCAGTTTCTAATTCATTTACTTCGTATAACTCTTCAATATATTCCACCTACCTGTCGACCTTTTCTTTCGTATTATAAATTGATGTACCATTTCTATTAAACACATTATTAGATTTTATATACATACCACAAAATTCTCCTTAACTTCCCTGAATGCTCCGTCTATTTTACCAATGATCATTTCTCTTTCCACTTCTGAACACTTTTCTTTAATCCACTTTTCTTTTGCTGATTTGCACTTCCTGTTTATAGTATTTATTAATTTTCGATAGTTCCTTTTACTTTCTTCATCACTAGCATTCTTATATTTTCTATGTTCATCCATCAGCTGCAATATTTCCTCTTGATATCCAAGATTTCCTACCAGTTCTCTTTGTTCTACCTAAGTTACTTCTGCTGATTTATGAATTCCCTTTTTGACATTCTCCCATTCTTCTTCTATATTTTCTACCTTATCATTTTTACTCAGACCTCTTGCGATGTCCTCTCAATAATCTTCTTTACCTTCTTTTACTCAAGCTTCCCTAAATTCCACCGATTTATCTGACATCTTTTCTTCGGGTATTTAAACCCCAATTCATTTCATTAGCACTAAATTAGTATGTTTATAAACTTATAAATTACTCTCAATGTCTGCTCAAGGATATGCTTTGGAGTCAAGCAGTTGATTTATAAATCTTTGTTTAACCATGATATAATCTATCTGATACCTTGCAGTATCACCAGGCTTTTTCCATGTGTATATTTTTCTATTATGATTTTTGAACTGGGTGTTGGTAATTACTAAATTATAGTTCATGCAAAACTGAATAAGTCAGTTCCCTCTTTCATTCCGTTTGCCCTATCCGTATTCACCCACAATATTTCCTTCCTTGCCTTTTCCGATGCTTGCATTCCAATCTCCAACTATTATTAAGTTTTCATCGCCTTTTATATATTTTATTGCTTCATTAATTTCTCTGTATAAACATTCTACCTCATCATCATTATGGGCACATGTAGGCATTTAGATGTTAACAGTCGCTGCTGGCTTAGGTTTTGATTTTATCCTTATTACAATTATTTCTTCTGCCTGGCTTTTTGAAATACTCTACTCTCTTCCCTATATTCTTGTTCATTATGAAACCTACTCCTGCCCACTCTTTATTTGACTCTGAATTAATTATTCCAAAATCACCTGAGCAAAAGTGTTTTCCTCTTCCCTCGCTAATTCCTATTACATTTAATTCCTATCCATTTCCCTCTTTAAATTTTCTAACCTACCAACCTTTTTTAGATTTTTAACATTCCACGCTCCAACTCATAGAATGTTATTTTTTAATTTTCTGGTGACCCTTTCCTTAGTAGTTCTCACCCAGAGATCCAAACGGGGGACTAGTTTACTTTGAAATATTTTACCAAGGTAGATGCCTTCATCTTTGTTACATGAAAACACAGAGAGCTACATTTTCTTAGAAAAAGAACACTTATAGTTAGTTTTCCATTGCTTTCAGCTGTGTAGTACTCAGAAGATTGAGTGATGTTGATATGGCCATTTAAATTCTCCTCACCTATGCCTTTAACAACTATTGAAATAGCTACTACCCTCTTTCAGGAATCATTCCTTATTCTGGCTCTCAACAGATACCTCTCCAATATGATTGCATCTGTAGTCCAGCTACTCTGTATCACTAAGCACTCAAGCCCCTTCATCATCAGCAAGGTCTCATGATTCATAGGAGGTTTTTAACAAAGTACTAAAATCTGTAAAAAGTAAATAAAATCTGTTGTGTTCAAATTAATCTTCATGCTACTGTAAAGAAAATGTCACCTAAAATTTTCCCAACAAAAACTCTCAGTAGATACTACCATCAATTAAGTTGTACATAAACTACCAGTTGTAAATCTTTAAATTTCTATCAGAATGGCAGTTTTGCATGAATACAAAAAAATATTGCAATTTCAGCATATTAATGTTTCAAGAAGATATAAAAATATCCAATTTTCAAAAGGATTTATATTTTTTTTTTAAATGTTCACTACACTACTACATGGTAGATGTCAATCTGCACATTGAGAGTATTTAATGCTCATTTACACAATTATTTGCAATTTCCTGCTATCAGACCCAAATTTACTGGAGCTGATGATGACAGCAAGTTAGCTAAAAAAAATTTAATTCTTTATGAAAAAAGGCATGTTAACTTGAACTGTTAATCCTGCTGCTTTACATCATTTCACTAAGAACTATTCATTTAATAAGAAAAAAGAAATGAACCATTTTCTGGAAAAATAGTGTAAACAATGTTTACACTGTTAAAGAAAACATTATATTAAAGCAGTTAGTTTACTAAGATACATAAGCTTAGAAATAACGTATCCAAAGAGAGGAATAAAATATGAGTTCTCCTGTTCTTTTTTTTTGGAAATTTATACAGCATATTTATTTTTGTTTAATTAAGATTTAAAAGGTAATGCAGAACAGCCCATAAATTTGGTATACATTTTTTTTTTTATTGTAATTGTTACACACTTATAACAGCCCAAACTCAGATGTATTATTTTGTCAAACAGGAATTTAGTTACAAAATATAAAATTTCTGATCAGATTTTTGTCTACAATAGATGCTCATTTGTATAAGCATACAAATGAGCATTTGTAAGCATACAAATGCTTACAATGGAATTGATGTTTCTTATTTTAAGTGGCTAATCAGTAAATATTATTCTTTGAATGTAGAATTTCAAGTTTGAGGATGTGAAGGAAATGAAAAACTATATAAATTACATACAGACAAAACTGGCTGTTAACAAAACCTGCAAAATTCTGCATTCTTACACATTTAAAAATTGTTTTTATTAATGAGCTATAATATCTAAAAATATCCATTTATCCATATATTGGTAAACTTACCTTTGATTTTTCAATCTCTCATATATATCTTGATGAAAAACCACTAGTGTTACTATAATGAATGTTATATGCTGTAACATTTTTTTTTAAAATTCAGTTTCATGCTAATATAGGTTGTCAAAATCATTCTCTAGTGGCTGTAATTGTCTTTTTTTCATACCTTTTTGAAAATAGATTTTAAAAATTTATTTTATCAAAAATAAAAATCCATTTGATTAAACACGTATGATTGCTTAATAATTTCTAGTGGTGGACAACAGAGAAGAGTTTCATTTGCAGTTGCATTAATGCATGACCCGGAATTATTAATTTTAGATGAACCAACAGTAGGTGTAGATCCTCTTTTACGTCAGAGGTAAGTTATTACAATGTAATAAAAAAATTATCATGTTACTTTTTTTACTTTGTATTTTTTTTTGTGTAACTAGAAGTAAAACAATCTGGAAAACTTAACTTCCTTTCACATTCATAACCCTTAAAAAGTATTTTTCATAACAAACTGGGATTATGGCTTTAAATTTGACTAAACTCTTGAAGACCGATATAAATAGTTGGTTTATTTAGTTATAAATTAGTTTGTTTATTTATTATATGACCTTTGAACATGCATTTGAATGTGGTTTTAATAAGGAATAAGAGATGAATGAAATATAGATGAAAAAGTGCTAGGGCCTTGCTGGAAATCGAACCAAAGATCAAATGACCTTGAATCCAGCATGCTAACCACTACACCACTGGACCAATCAAATGGTTATAATAAAACAACAATCAATCATTGAAAAAATGGGAATGGTGGTTGTCATTTTACATATGAATATTTGATTACAAATTTCTCTTGATTCCAACATTTTATATTTTCTTTTTTCTATGGTAATTGAGTGTTTAAGTGCTCAGCTGCTGGAACATTATCCTAAAAGAGGTATGCTTAGCAGCATATCTCTGTTTAATTATCATTGTTGGTTAAACGTCAATGATGATTAAAGTTTGGACAAACAAAATCTATGTGTATATGTAGATGACATAAGTTAACTATTTATACAGACATGTACATAATATACAGTAGGCTTTGTTTGGCTTTAAAGAAAATTTAGCTAAAGCTTTCTACGCTTTTTTGTTAGCCTTTATAAATCTTGAGAAGTTAGCTGATAATGGGAGAAAAATAAAATGTTATGAAAATTATATTAAAATTTGGTTAAAAAGCATTATTTTAACACATAAAAATTAGGTGTCTGATTTGTGAAGAAATCTAAGAAAGATAAACATCAGTATGAAAAGTAAAGAAATGATGTGCACTGTCCACTTAGCGTTTCAGTATTTATAAAAAAATATTTATAAAATTTAAAAGAAAAACTTTTAAATATAATAACAAATCATGAAGAGAGAAAGTATTAAGATTTACTGCCTGTTATTTTATAACATTATCATATTTTTCTTTATCTGAAACAAAAAGTAACAAGAAATACTAAGTAATATTGATTCATATGAAAAAAGTAAAGAAATCTGCAACTTCTGATCTCTACTTTAAAGTTGTAATAATATTAATGATAGATTATTTTATTTTTGTAATCTCAATTTTTTTTTTAATTATCTATAAAATAACACTAGTCTAAAAATTAAATGTAAAATGTCATAATTGAAACAAAAGTAGGTAAAGTTATTTATATTTTTTACATTATCTTAAAATGAAATGAATTTTCCCTTTCACCTTGAGATTTTTATTAACAACCCTTTCAAAGTAACAGAAAAGATTAACACTGATGATCTCAATAACATTATAATCTATGTAATCACTTTTTAAGTATGTTCTTTGTGATAACTATCATTTCAGAAGTGACAAAAATAAATTAAATGTAAGTTTGTATCTGAATTTCTCAAAAACTGGTGTTTATTTGATTGAAAAGTTATTATTTTCTTTTATGAACAAGAAGTCTTCTATTTGTAAAAAAAAACCACTTACTCAGCATAAATTCATCCATCTGTTTTGATAAACTATATGTAATATATCTTATAGAACTTTCTCTTTGTTTATCACTTTGTATAGCACTCAAATTTGGAGGGAAGAAGTCAAGATTAGAATGTAAAAAATGAATTTTCAATGTTATTTTGTAGCCTAAATTTTAGCTCACTAAGAGTTTTCACTATTAACAGATTAGTATTTTCAGCTTTTTTGTTTACAAGAAAACCTTGATTAATGTCATTGAATGGCTTCTAATTGCTAGTTCCTTATAATTCAATTTCCTATCACATGTATTAGTTTGATTTCATACTGAAATCAGTACACACTGAATATGTAATTGATTTTTGTATTATTCATACTGTACTTACAGTATGTTTCATATTGATTGATTCCAGTATATTCTGTTTCAACTTATCATTATTTAATTACTGAAAAACCAAAGTTAAAAAGTTTTAATTGATTAATTTAATTAGAGTTTTAAAACTAATAGCAATAGATATCTTGACGTTTGTTTATTTTTTATTTCATTTCAGTATCTGGAATCACCTAGTTCAAATTACCAAAGATGTAAACAAAACAGTTATTATTACAACACATTACATTGAAGAAGCCAGACAAGCTCACACTGTAAGTTATTCTATTATTGATTTATGCAAATACTATTAATATTGTTAACTTTAATCAATGTAACTAGCTTATCTTGTAGGCAGTACAAGATGTAAATTGGCATACATTAACTGAATCCACAGTAGTTTGAATGTATAGTAAACATGAGCCCCAAACACAATATTTTATATGTACAGTGAAATCTCGCCCTTCCAGCTCTCTATGTAGTGGCATCTCTCTTTTGTAGCAAAAAAATAAATTATAAAAATAACCGTAACAAAAAAAAAAATTTATACAATCACCACCTACTGATTTCTTCAAGTTCCTATATTAAGCTATGTATTTTACTAATTGTATTGTGGGCAGGTAAAATTCCACTAATCTTTCTATAGCAGTGGTATTTCCTTGCCACCATCTGATTATCTTTTTCTTATAATTTTATTTTTATTCATGGTCAAAAATGTTACATGTAGTGAATACATTAATAAAAGGATTTAATATTATGCTTCAATAACAAAAGCAACCATCATATAATCAGGATCTGATTAACCATTGCTAAGAGTTCTTTATGTAATTATCCATCTGTTGATAATAGATGGATAATTATTCACAATCTTCTTATTAATGATATTCAAAATGTTGGGAATGAGTGAAGACAGTGACATGAGATGGTCATTTACATTTTAATTTAAAGTTAATGCTATTGCTGAAATTTTTCCCATGGCTTAACATCAGTGTTAATTAGATTGATAGAATGAGTACTCTGCTAATTTGACACCTCATAAGACTAAATTATAGTATACCAGTGCTTCTCAACCTTTCCCAATTTTCAATCATAGTTTTCTCTTGCCCTACCTCTATACTGTAACAGTGTATACTATTATAATGTATTTTGACAATAAAGCTACACTACGACCTTAATTACAAACCTTACAAATTATCAAGAATAAGAAAATTTATTGATATTTGGCAATACCGATCCGCTGCATTGACAAAACCAGAATCGATGCCTCTCTATTGCTCTCTGTCTTCAATCCACCATGTCTATTCCCAAGGCTTCGTAAGAAGTTCCAATTTGTCTCAAACATTCTGGAAAATCTGTGCAAATCTGTAAAAAAAAAGCACCTTATTCAACTCTAGCCAATCTCAGTTGAGTTGATCTTTCTATTACTATCGAATCTATTGTGAATGTGTATGTTGTAATTTGTATGTTAATTGCAATTGATGGTATTAAATATTCACAGCAGTAGATTTATACAGAATCACAGATAGATTTTTAAGTGGGCATAAGCAAGTATTAGACAGTAGTGAAGAGAAACTATGTTTTGAGTTAATTTTGCTAAGCAATTGCAGTCCATACCTTTATCAAATTGGTAATAATATGGTAATTGGTAATTGGTAGCTGATGATGGTACAGCATCAGCTTTTCAGGAAGTTGCGTGACAAATTGTTTTAAATTCAGCTTGATGAGGCAACAGTAGCAATAAAGATGCTCATTTCATTGCTTATGTTTGATTTTGTGATGGTATGTCAGCAGTAGAACTACTTTTCTGCAAACCAATAGAACTCAAAACAACAGCACTTGCATTATTTGTTATCTTAAATGATTTTATAAACAAAGCAAACATAAAGTGGAAAAATTATGTCTGAATATACATCGATGGTAACATACACATATACATCGAAGCACTTGTGAAACAAAAATCTCCACAGTGAGTCTGCATACGTTGCATGGTCCACACAGAAGCTCCGGCTTCCAAAGAAATGAGTCCTGGTCTGAATATTGTGCTTACTATTTTATTGCAAGGCAAGGTGGTTATCACATGGGAAATGTTTGCAACTTGTTTATGAATTAAGAGATGAAATCACAATTTTTCTAGAAGAGGAAAATTACTGTAAGCTGAAAGGTTTCGAGATGGTTTATTTGTGATGGAATTGAGCTACTTGGTCAACATCAACTACTTGGTCTTCAACTCCAAGGAGCAAATACACATATGTTGGATACGAGTTATAAAGTTTATGCTTTTTGTAGAAAATTGGAATTGTGAAGCAGAAATTTAAAGCAAAATACTTAGAAATGTTTGCAAATGTGGATGAATATGTTAAAACTTACAAGGTTGAAGAACAACATGTGAAAGTTGTTTTTGTAACCATGCAATGACTGCTTTGAAGACAAAATATAGATTTCAGCAAATGCAGAAAAAGAACTCAAGAGTGTCTATTTCTAATATTAAGCCTTCCTTCAAAAAAATTTGCTCTGTAAAACAGGCCCAAGGGAGTCACTAATAATTATTAAACTTGTTTTTAATTTAGTGTTGGTAAGTTAATTATTAAATACATTGTGCAGTACTGATGCAATCTTATTTGTAAGTTTATTATATCAGTGTAAATGTGTATTTTATTATTTATTATATCAGAATGTATTTTGTTTTCCTTTCCTTTCAGGGAATTAATAAATTGTTTAATAATATTTTCTTTTTGGTATGCTCGTGTTCCCATTTAGTGTTACCACACACCCCCCTAGGAGGTGTGCTTTAAGGTTGAGAAACACTGTAGTATACAAATATAAAAATTGGAACAATAGATTGAAAAATTTTAAGAAAAGATAAATACTACACAAAATATTTGTATCAAAATATACTAATTAAATATTTCCAAAATTTTAAGTTGGCCATTTTTTTGTCCATCATATATCACAGCAACATAAACTTGAAGAATTATTTTTCTTACTTTTTTACCAGCTGTACCTACTTTTTATT
Organism: Lycorma delicatula; assembly: GCF_047948215.1. NCBI lineage: Eukaryota > Metazoa > Arthropoda > Insecta > Hemiptera > Fulgoridae > Lycorma > Lycorma delicatula. The sequence goes on from NC_134455.1 coordinate 218,217,968, forward strand.
AGTATATCCCTGAATTACAGATTAGAACATAGTGTATCCTTGTAAATTATATTTTCCATCTTAAAGGAATAATGTTGAAAACATTCTGTTGTAATTAATTTAATATTTTAATTTACTTATTTCCTAAACGTTATTTGTTTGAAGTATCTTTTTAAATTACAAATAAATATTTTATCTTTTAATAAGTAAACATATTAAATTAATTTATTAGTAAATTTATTTAATTACTGTACTAGTAATTAAATAAATATTGTAATTTCACACAAAAAAAAAAAAACACAGTTACTGGAAGGTTATATTAGATTGTATGTATGACATCCTGTTCTTAATAAGATCCATACATTAAAATTGTTGATTACATAATAAATGCATAATCATGTATTAATTATTAAACTTCAAGGTGAATTTAATATTTTTTGTTTATTTATTTTTAATAGTAGGCTCTGAAGGCTAGTAAGATGTCAGCTAAATGTTCTTAGTACAACCTGTTTTACTAGATGAAAAGAGTTATGCATTCCAATGATAATATTAATTGTATTATGTGGCCATAATTAGTTTTCTTCTCTTTCTTCTATAAGCACCAAAAATTATCTATATATGTTCCAAATTGTCTATTTAAAAATGATCAGATATTTGTATACAATTATTTATAGTCATAAAATGCTGGTGCACCTTAAATAAATGTGTGAAGTTCAAGTTGTTCTTGACTTCTTGGAGTAATTAATAATATATTTATCAAAGAAAACCACCCACACTGTATTATGTATCAATTAATATTGCTACATTTTCCTACCCATTGTAATCTTTTTCAAATTAAATTTGTTGTTAAAACCTTGTTTTTATTAATTAGTAGTTTAAGAATATTTTTGTTCATAATCATTTCTAACAATTTTCTTTAATTACACTTTAGTATTTAATTTTTATTCAGTATTGTAAAATGATATTTAAAAAATTGTTTCTTACAACCAAATCATACTTCTTCATCGTTATAAAAGAATTACAAAATAAAAGAATTTTAACATTGAAAGCACAATAGAACCAGTATAAATTTTATAATTTCAACTTTTTGTAATCAAAAGTTCATTTTGGGTAGGTTTTTACATTTCTTGAAAACAATCCTACAGGATATTTTGAAGTACATACTACATTGTGTAATTTTTTATTAGTAACACTTTAAATAATTTTTACAAGTTTATTTTTACAATTCTTGTTTAAGGGGAATTACCAAATAATAAACTTTCCCGCAAGTTATTAAAAAATCTCATTTTATTTTTTTATATTGTATAAATGTTCAGCATTTTAAAAAAATTAGGGTTCAAATACAGAGATAGAAGAACAATTGCTAACATGTACCGGAACCAAACAGCAACAGTAATAATTGAAGAACATAAGAAAGAAGACGTAATAAGAAAGGGAGTCCGACAAGGATGCTCCCTATCTCCGTTACTTTTTAATCTTTACATGGAACTAGCAGTTAATGATGTTAAAGAACAATTTAGATTCGGAGTAACAGTACAAGGTGAAAAGATAAAGATGCTACGATTTGCTGATGATATAGTAATTCTAGCCGAGAGTAAAAAGGATTTAGAAGAAACAATGAACGGCATAGATTAAGTCCTACGCAAGAACTATCGCATGAAAATAAACAAGAACAAAACAAAAGTAATGAAATGTAGTAGAAATAACAAAGATGGACCACTGAATGTGAAAATAGGAAGAGAAAAGATTATGGAGGTAGAAGAATTTTGTTATTTGGGAAGTAGAATTACTAAAGATGGACGAAGCAGAAGCGATATAAAATGCCGATAGCACAAGCGAAACGAGCCTTCAGTAAGAAATATAGTTTGTTTACATCAAAAATTAATTTAAATGTCAGGAAAACATTTTTGAAAGTATATGTTTGGAGTGTTGCTTTATATGGAAGTGAAACTTGGACAATCGGAGTATCTGAGAAGAAAAGATTAGAAGCTTTTAAAATGTGGTGCTATAGGAGAATGTTAAAAATCAGATGGGTGGATAAAGTGACAAATGAAGAGGTATTGCAGCAAATAGATGAAGAAAGAAGCATTTGGAAAAATAGAGTTAAAAGAAGAGACAGACTTATAGGCCAAATACTAAGGCATCCTGGAATAGTCGCTTTAATATTGGAAGGACAGGTAGAAGGAAAAAATTGAGTAGGCAGGCTACGTTTGGAATATGTAAAACAAATTGTTAGGGATGTAGGATGTAGAGGGTATACTGAAATGAAACGGCTAGCACTAGATAGGGAATCTTGGAGAGCTGCATCAAACCAGTCAAATGACTGAAGACAAAAAAAAAAAAAAATATTGTATGACATTATAAGTACAATTTGACCCATAAATCTTTATTAACCCAAGTAAAATATTATGTTATGGATTTTTAAAATTTAAATGTAGAAGATAATTTTTACACTTTGGCCATATAAATAAGTGGATTAGTGAACTATACAAAGAAATTATATAAGAGAACTTTTGCATTTCTTTTAAACAATTATCAAAGGGTTTATGATTCTATCTTACTTTGAAAAAAGGTAATAGATCTTTTTATTAATGTCAGAAAAAATTATAAAAAATAAATGGTACTTCATTTTTTTATGAATTCCAAATTAATTTATTCATGCCTATTAAGTTTTTTCCATTTTTTATTTAGATTGGTCTAATGAGAAGCGGAAGACTTTTAGCAGAAGAATCACCACAAGTATTGCTTTCTAACTATGGTTGTCAAAGTCTTGAAGAAGTATTCCTTAAACTTAGTAGAAAGCAAGGCAATGAAAATTCACCTCAAGATGTAAACATATCAAACAATATATCCTTGGTAAGGAAACTTTTTATTTCTAATAAGCACAATTATAAAATTAGGTAATCTATTAATCATTGTTTACTTGTATGAAATATGTTCTCCATAGTACTAGCGTGTATAAATACTTAGTTTACAGATGACGTTTTCAGTGAAAGAGAATAGTCACCAGTAAAAGTAAAATAAATAAAAATTTTAAAGAAGTATTATGCATTTCATAATTAATTATATAATTTAAAAATATGGACAGCAAGTTTTCATTATGACTAAGTTTTGATTATTGACTAGCTGAATAAGATGAACAAGTAGTTATCATGCTAGCAGTTCTTTGTAAAAATTACAATACTGATAAAACCTGACTTCTTGATGTAAGTGTAGAATGACTAGAAAGCAAATGTACTTTTTTTTTTAAATTGATATAATACAGTTTTAAAATTACTTATAAGTTTTTAAACTCTGATAAGTAAAAATTTTACAAATTTATTCATTACCTTCATTATTTTTATTAGTAAAATGTTGTATTTATTCTATTAATAAAATTTGAATAGGTAATTTAACAATTTTCATTTCAGTTGTTTATTTTGAGATTACTAAGGGCTCATTAAAAGCAGTCAGTTACTATCTCAAACACTAAAATATAAGTTAATTACATTCAGCTTTTGTTATTCATATATGAGTAATTAAATGGAAAAAACAATATGTAAAGGGAAACAACAATACTAAAGATTCAGAATGAAAATGAAGTGCTACAAAAACCTATAAAAATAGCCTATATTTGAAACTGAATGAAGCTGAACAATACAGCAGGATAGTTGTTGGGATATCTTAGGAATATTGGAAAAACCAAATGAAAATGTCATTGATGTGATAAAGGAAGTTGAATGTGCATTAGGTATTCAACTAGATCAATCAATACCTGCTACTGCCTACATAAAAACAAGAACAAAATAGAGCCACTGAGAATTATTGTAAAATTTGTTTGCAGGACAGATAAAGAATTGATCTCATAGAAAAAAGAAAATCAAAAAGAACTTATCTACACAACATTTGACACTAAGTGTACCTTCTGACCAGCTTATGTACTCGTGTGCATGAATGAGATTCTTAGCTTTACTACAAGAAAGCTTTTGTCTGATACAAGGAAGGTGACAAAGGTGCTGATATAAATTTATTTGGGTCAAGAACAGGAGATATTTGTACATGAGGACAAAGGGAAATAAATGTTAAGTGCAGTAATGATATTCAAAAAATTAAAAAATTGTAAAGTATTTAAGCGTATTTTATATTTGGGCTGTTATTATTAAAGTTATACAATTGTGTTTTATAATGATTCATTGAACATTTATTACCAGCATGTTTTTGGTCTTCGTTCCTTGATACAAGAATTTTCATTTTAGATAATGATTATAGGTTTATTATGTTTAACTGAAACATTTTTACAATCAGATATCAAAGACCGAGTTGTTTTATTGTGGTTATACTGTATATCAGAAAGATAAGGGATATTGCTCAATCCATTAAAATAAGAGAAGTTTGATGGCGGTGAGAAGTGAAATTTGTAGCAGGCAATTCCACAAATTTAATGATCTACCTCAAAGCAATTACATAGTTATATTCTTGAAAATAGTTTTTAATGTACATTAATGTTTCTATGATAACTTATCTTAAAGCCTACTAAATATATGAGGTGTGTGAGAAAAGTAATGAGATTGGTAACACTCCGAGCGATCTGGTAACGCTGTGTCTACCGGTCTGTGCTAGATCGGTTTGTTTATCCCTTCCACATGCTCAGTATGGGTTTCAACTCTGTTCAGCCAGCACATTATTTTTGACAGCACCATCAGTGAAGTTGGGTGTTTTGAAAATGGAGCATCGGAATTTAGAGCAATGTTGTGCAATCAAGTTTTGTGTTAAACTTGGGGAATCTGCGAGTGTGACCTTTGAAAAGTTCGAACAGGCCTATGGGGAGCATTGCTTATCAAGAGCACAAGTTTTCCACTGCACAAATCATTTTTGGAAGGCTGAGAACACACTGAAGATCAGCCTCGCTCAGGGAGACCTTCAACTTCAAAATCTGATGAAAACGTTGAGCATGTGAGGGTTCTTCTGAGATCAGACTGTCGTTTAATAATAAGAATGATGAGTGAACAGTTAAATTTAAACACTTTCACCGTACACCAAATTTTGACAGACGATTTGGACATGCGAAGGTTTGTGCGAAATTGGTGTCGAATAACCTCACAACGAACAGGACAATCGAAGAAACCTGTGCGTTGATCTTCTTGAGAAGATTGACAATGACCAAGAAATTTTCAATCGTGTGATCACAGGTGATGAATCCTGGATATTTGAGTATGATCCTGAAACAAAGCGGCAAAGCGAAGAGTGGCACACTCCATCATCTCCTCATCCGAAAAAATGTTGAACGAACAAATCAAAGATCAAAACCATCCTGATTGTTTTTTTGACAGTAGAGGTATCGTGCATAAAGAATTTTTTCCTCCATTACAAACTGTCAACCAAGTGTTTTACAAAGGTGTCCTTGAAAGGCTCAAGAAAAGAGTGATTCGCGTGAGACCAGACATTGCAGACAAGTGAATGCTTCATCATGACAATGCCCTGTGTCACAGCCATTTCCATCACGGAATTTTTGACCTCAAACGCATTCCTACGGTTCCTCAACCCCCCTACTCACCTGATTTGAGTCTTCTGACTTTTTCCTTTTCCCAAAATTGAAACATGTCTTAAAAGGACGTATTTTTGGAACTCTGGAGAACATTCAAAAGACTGTGACCGACCAGTTAAAAGCCCTACCAGTTGAAGCCTTCCAGCGCTGCTATCAGAAGTGGGAACAATGACTCTGCCAGTGTATAGTGGACTAAGGGAACTACTTTGAAGGGGATAATATTGTTGTTTGAAAAAATAAAAACTTTGGTAAGTAAAAAGGCAGTCTCATTACTTTTCTCACACACCTCATAAGTAATTTAAAAAATTAAATTAATAATTGTGGGCAATCTTAATCTATTCAAAATAACAAATAGCACAATGATAGCAAATTGCCAGTTAAGCAATATTAATAATTGTAACTAAACACACTTAAATAATTTTATATCATTAATGTCTCTCACAGTGATTAATGATGTAGGAATTGTTAATGGGAAAATCTTAGATTTAATTCTTGCCAATGAATCACATTGTATAGATGTGTTAAAAGATCAAACAATTATTAGAGAGGATGTACATCATCCAGCTCTCAATATTGTGTGAATAAAGGTAACAAGAAGTTTCAAAATTTTCCTTTCCTCAACAAGGTCTGTCATAACTTAAAGAAAGCGGATTTTGATAACATGTGTAAGCTGTTGAATTAGACTGACTGGAATACATTGAAAACATTTATTGATGTAAACTTAGCACTAGACTGGTTTTACAGTAAAATAGAAGGCATATTCGGTATTACAGTACTCCCCCAAAACACCACAGAAGAACTTATCCTATATGGTATGACAGTGAATTAATCAACATGCTTAAAAGTTAAGAAATATTACATGAAACATTAGAAGCAATTTTTATATGAACAAATTTAAGGTGTTAAGAAATAATGTTGAAAAAAAGTAGATTATTATGTCATAATAATGTTAATAACATTGAGAATATACTAAACCATGACAGTAGGAATATTTGGTCTTTCATAAAAAAAAATCAACAATCTAATACTGACTCATATGGGGAATACTTTAATGAAATTTGTTCATGTAGCACTAAATCAAAAATAGCAGAAGTCTTTGCTGACTATTTTAAAAGTGTTTATGCAGATTCTCCAGCCAAGTATGACCTATCTAATCAGTTGGAGGAAATAAATAAAAATATTTTGAAATCATCTCCAGTTACTAACTCAGAAGTTGAAAATGCTATAACAAAAATGAAATCGAAAAAAATCAATACGGCCTGATGGCATCCCACTTAACATAATCAAAGGTTGTAGCAGCATATTTGCATATCCATGAACAATCTTATTTAATCTTGCTGTTAAAACAAACACATTTCTGAAATTATGGATGGTGACAATAGTTTCTCCAATTTTAAAAAAGTCTGGGTCAAGAAATAATAAAAAAATGCCAGACTTGTAGTTATACTTTCTGCTCCATGCAAGGTCTATGAATATATTTTGTAATAAAGACTATACTTTCATGTAAAATCACTTATTTCTATAAAACAATATGGATTTATGTGACAACGGTCACATACTTCAAACTTAAGCAACTTCATTTAATATGTATCAGAGAATTTTGATAGATGAGGACACGTAGGTATTATTTACATTGAATTTGTCAAGGCCTTTGATAAAGTAGATCATGATGTATTGCTAAAAAAAATATAAGCCATTGGAATCTGCAATAATTTTCTCTTATTATTTAGATCTTTTCTATGAAACAGATAAAAATGTTAATGTTAAAATATTTAATTCTAGACTTTATATTCACTCTGGGGTACCACAAAGTTTAATTTAGGTTCATTAACTTTCATAATTTTTATTAATGATATTTGCAACTACAGAGAAAGTTCTGAAGCTCTTTTCTTCCCTGATGATATAAAAATTTTCAAGACCATGAATTCCTATGATGTGATTCTTCATCAAAATGATATAAATAAGGTTGTGGACTGGTGAAAACAAAGTTGATTAAATATTAATGTAGAAAAATGTAAACACTTGCAAATAACTAATAAAAAAGAGATAATCCACTTTAGTTATAATATTAATAACATAAAATCTCCAAAGATGGAGGAAGTCAGGGACTTGGAAATTATATTTTCATCGGACTCTGGATTGCACGTAAGATCAATTGTTAGCAAAGCACATAAAAATTGGTGATTTATTGTTAGAAATGCTAATGTTTTTAAGTTAAATTTGCCAATTGTCAAATTACATTACTCTGTCTCATTTAGAAGGCCAAATCTGTGATTTGGAATCCTTAGAGTACACGAATTTACCATTATTATTTATGATGAAAAACTAATGAAATTTGTACAGATATAAACATTTTTGACTGTAATATCAACAAATTTTTAAACACAGCGTCTACATATTATCAAAAGTTAAACCAGATGCTGTACTGAGCTGAATTCCAGTGTATTATTCATCCTATGTTTTATGTATATAATTTTTTTTTACTTATAATTTTTATCTTGTAATATTATTGTTTGAAGAAAAACCTCTAACTACTGATTTACAAAAGATTCTAGTTAGTTTGTTATAAATTAGTCATGAGATTATATTATTACAATCGTTTAACTAAAATTAATCTTTTTTAAGAGTCATATTATTCCTCTATATTCTTAAGTTACATTTAAATTCTATTAAATAAACCTTCTGGTACAAAATCTTACCTTAATTTTTCAAGAAAGTACTTTTGTGGGATCCTGCATTCTCAGTCATGATTGAAATAATTCCATTACTGCATAATAAAAATTTAAATATAAAAATACTAAATAATGAAAATTGCATATTAATTTAAATGAGTGCTGCTATCTGTTGCAGTTTTTGTAAGACCGTCTCCCTCAAATACTGTTTGATGGTTTATCAAACTGAAATTTTGTTGGTATTTTATTTGTAACATTTTTCTAATATATTTAATTTTGAGTAATTTTTATTACCTCTAATATCTCTAAATTTGTGTTAATATCGGAAATAGAATGTTTATTGTTTATTAGATATTCTGCCACATTGGATAAACTTAATTTATTATTTTTATAATTTAAAATGTTCAAAAAATCTAGTTTTAAAGGATTTATTTGTTTTTATTATATAACTATCATCTTAATCATTACATCTGATTTTATAAATTTCACAGATATTGTTTATTTTATTATTAGTTTTGTTTTTTAAATATTTTATTATTTGGTTAATAGGTTCGTATGTTGGTTTCAATATTTCTTTATTGTAAGTTTTAGTAATATTATTAATGTATAAATATGTATATTTTTTTTTTCATTTTTTGTGTCTTATTATGCATTTATTGTAAGGTAGTGTTATTTTGTTTTAATAGTTGTTTTTTACAAATATAATCAGTTAAAGTAGTATCATATCCAATTTCAACTGCTTTAGTTATTTAGTTAGTTTTATGAATTATTTCATTATTTAATGATAATGAAAAGTTAAATAATGAAATTATAATTAATTTCATGTTCAAGGAACTAGATTTCTTGAATATTTTAAATTACAAAAGTAATAAATCAGGTTTATCTAATATGGCAGACCATACAGTAAATAATAAACATTCGATTTCTGATATTAACATAAATTTAGAAATTAATAAAGATTTCATAAAATTAAATATACGAGGGCTATTCAGAAAGTAAGGAACTTTTTGGAATTTAAAAAAAAAACAAGTACAAGAAAAACTTTTTATTATATACATGTGAAAGAGGGACTAAAATACTACTTTTCAACATAATCACCATACAAATTCAGGCAAGTGCCTGAATTTGTGAAGTCCGTGAAACTTGTGGGAAACATAGAGAAAGCTCAGTTATTGTGAAACGGCGGTTTTCACGAATCTTTTCGTCAACTTTGGAGACCAGATTCTCAGTCACAATGCTCGGCCGTCCACTCTTCTCTTTATCGTGAACGTTTGTTCGGCCATTTTTAAACTGAATGCACCACTTCCTGACAAAACTTTCAGTCATTACGTTGTTCCCGTACACTTCACACAGTTCCCGATGAATTTCTATTGGTTTTAAGTTTTTTGCCAACAAAAAACAAATCACAGACCGCACCTCACAACTGGCGGGATTTTCGATTGCAGCACACATTTCAAATTTGTATATAAAAAAACGGGCAGTGCAGATATGTTCCCGTTGTCACGGCTGGACACTGACTGAGGTGCCGAGAACGAGCACACCAATATATACGCGATTGGCGTGCGCCTGGCGGCGTCAGGTGGAAACGTTCCTTACTTTCTGAATAGCCCTCGTATTAGAAAATATTATATATTTGAATACAAACAAAACTTCAGTTTGAAAAAAAAATCAGACACTGTTTGAGGGAGATGGTTTTATAAAAACTGCAACAGATAGCAGTACTCGTTTAAATAAATATGTAATTTTCATTATTTTAGTATTTTTATTTTGCAATAATAGAATTATTTCAATCATGACTTTTTTACTTAACTTATTTAATATTGTACTTTGTATGTTATTATTTGCCTAAATTGCTGTATAATTTGGTTTTTTTAGATTTAACCACTGCTTTAAGGTCAGTTCACATTTCTGCTTTAGAATCAATTTACTATTGTAAAGCAGCTGTGTCAATAATACCTTGTAAATGAATAACTACATTTAACTATTTTTATATTTCTTTTGCCATTTAAGAATGACATTTTATTTTTGATTATTGTTACAGTTAATAAATTCAGTTATAAAATAGACAATCTAATGTTATGAAGATTATAATAATATAGTTCTTTATTATAATTTTATTAATGCTTTCTTATGTATTTCTAGTGTTTAAGATTTATTTTGTGATTTTCAGGCTGTTTTTTAATTTACTATCTATTATTTCACTGTAACTATTCTGAGTAATTCATTAAATATTTCATTTTATCCATCAGGATAAATAGCAGTATTTTTAGATGTACATTTTTCTTTAACAATATTTTAAAAATATTTCTTAAAAAGAAAAAAATAGTATAATATTATTTTTGAAGAATTATATTTAATACAGTTATATTCTCTCTTAGAGCATATTCTCTTCTTAAAACATAAAGTATAAACAACTATTATACTTATATAATACAAATAACAATATTTTATTATTTATTTAATTACTTTTATTATAACAATACAAGTTGTTATAAACAACTTGTTTATATTGTTAGGTTGTATAGGTGCATTTTAAAATTTATTGCATTTAAAAAAGCCACTTTTTGTTGTGATTTAATATCTAATTAAAAAAGTAATAATGTTTTGAAGAATGGTTCATGGTTTATGATTGAAGGCATCTCTGAATTGGGGAGGAAAGAAGGATGAGTCTGTGTATGTGACTGACGAAAGTAGCGTAGTTGGTTTAAATTTTCATCAGTCTAAAGAAGTACTTATTCAAGACAACACTAATGGACATTATGATGTGAGTATCAGCATGTCATCTTCTATAATAGTTTCAGGCCTAACTTACAGTAACTCATATTGTTTCACGTTTTCTCAGTTCCTTATGACCTTTCCATTTCTACTCACCTAACATCCTATACTAATAATAAACATTTTTAATGATTAAATAACTGACAAATCTTCCTGAACATTATATTTTAGCTTCCTTATTGCCTATTAAACATTTCCAAATTGCATTTTGGTTGTTTCTCTTTATGTAAGTGAAATTGAAAATTAATATTGATTGTTGTAAAAATCAAGGTATTTTTGTTTTGTCTAAACTAATTTTTAATTTACATTGATGTTTAAAAAATTTATGTGATTTCACAATTTGAATCATGGGTAACAATTATGTAATTTATTTGAAACAGACGCTTCATTTATCATTATTTATCATTTATCTACATCAGACAAAATGTATGAGACTATACGTACAGTGACTGTGTACTCTGAAATTGATCCACCAGTGTTATAAGTTCAAGCTACTTTTAACAATACCTATTTATGAGCAATACCTAATATATTTCTGTAAACTAACACATCCATAACATATGATTTTTTTTTAACTTACTTACATTTTAAAGTATAAACATAATCAATTTAATCTATTGAATTTCATTATTTATACTTTCATCTTGCATCATTCAGTGGAATATCTCTGGAATTTACTTTTTTAATACTTCTAGGCAACATTAATTAATTGTTAGACTTCAAAGAGTATTTCAGCTTTTTTCTACATTATGTTTCTGTAGACTAAAGATACAGTTTCATACCTTTATTTATTAAAAATCTGACAGAATAGCAAGCCCAAAGATAACCTTATCACTATTGTAATTGTAAGGAGAGATTAAACCTTAAACTTTAACTTTTTTACAATACTTCAACAAAAAGATGCTCTTCTTCTAAAAAAAGAATACAACATGTGTTAACAAGGTTTTATTCATTCTAATGATAAATAATATGTTGTAATCATATTTTAAAGTCTATTATAATTATTTTTTCCTTTGCCCAAGAAGGAAGAAAATGTATAAAATATTTCTTTATTAGAAAAATATTGCCATTTGTTTATTAGAAAAATTTTGATGGTTTTATTTTATAACTTATAAACCCTTTTGCTAATTAAGAAAAACCATTTCTATATATATGTATAAAAAAGTTCTTAAGACTTTTACATTAAAGTCTAATAAAAATGCATACATTCTCAAAAAAAAATGACTGAACTAAGAATAAAAATAACAAGTACAGTATAAAGCAATACATATAGGAAGTATAAACCAATACCATGCACATAAATGTAAATATAAACATTAGTTAATTGTAGCCTTATTCCTTGCAAAAACTTACCAAAATAAATGGTAAAATTTTATTAAAGTAATTTACTTGTTTTCCATTGTATTTTATTTTATGAATATAAAAAAGTATAAATATAAATTGTACAACACCTCATTATTTGCTTCTCCCATGAAAAAATATTAGTCAATTTGGTTGAAATAAAGTAAAATAAATTTATTTTTTCACTTATATAGATTGAATAATAATAATTATGTGTGTGTGTGTGTGTGTGTGTGTGTGTGTGTGTGTGTGTGTGTGTGTGTGTGTGTGTGTGTGTGCATGCATGCGCATTTGTCTGTGTTTTAAAGTTTACTTCATCAAATTTAAGTAAAAAAAAAACATTTGTATCATTTACTATTTCAACTAGAAATATTTAAGTAGATATAAGAACTTTCCTTCTATTCATATATACTTTCTCTTATTTTTTCATAATTTACTGAATTTTATTAGACTAATAATAAATAATTAATGTTTAATTATAATACTAAGATCTAATTCATAGGATTAATTCTAAAACTGCAGTATTTTAAGACATAATACAATCTATAATACTGAAATGCATTACATCTATCCTGTTATACATAATACACAGTATAATCTATAATTATAGGTGGTGATAAGAAGCACCTCCTTGGTGGTGGTGTTGCATCTGTCTGTGTTCCATCCAGAATGTTTTGGGATCAAATCCCAGTCAGGCTTGACATTTTTTAGAAACTCCTTTCCAATTTGTAAAAAAAAAACAAATGTATTACAGGTGGATGTAACTAAGTAATTTAGTTACTACTAGTTCGTAGCTATGTAACTAGTTAAATAGTTATTAACTAATTAGCACTTGAAAAATAAATGTATCACATATTTTATAATAAATATAAATTAACTGTTAACTAGTCAATATACTAGTTACTAATAGTTATATAGTTAAGGATAATTAAAGACTATGATTATAATCTTAATAATTTTGTTATTTTATTTATCATCTAATTCATAACTTCTTTAGAATGATGGCATTCTAAAGAAGTTATGAATTAGATGATAAATAAAATGTATCATCTAATTTTAAATCTCACTTTAAATGGCTGGTACTTCTTTAAATAATAGTACTTATTTGAGCCACTTTGTTTTCTTCTAAAAAAAGTAAATATTACTATTGCTATACTGTTTTACATCAGTTAGGTATAAGCCTGAGCCATGAATAATTTTTGTAGCTATCCAGTAAGATGGCCATTAGATTTTGCAGTTGGAATATAAAATTATGGATTAATTTTATAAATACTTTAACAATTGAAAATTAAACTTTTATCCTGAGTTCAATTTTAATAATTTTTTTACAAAATACTTTCAACAACTTAAGATTTCTGCATTTTTCTTACTTTTTCTAGAAACTATAAAAAGTCAGTTTTTTAGCTTGAAAACTAACATATAAGCCAACATTTTTTTCATGAATAATTAGTATTAGTTAAATAGTAATCGTTTCAGATATAGTAGAACTTCACACATAAGAAATCAAATTCAACCGTAGTTTTAATTTAGTCATGTTTAAGTTTTAAAGCTCAAGTAGGGTGTATTAAAAATTAACAATACACCTAACTATAATAAAACCCTATATTATAGGCAGTTTTAATGATCTTCATTTCAACATATCAAACTGTGAGTAAGTGATTTTTTCATGAAGTAGAAGGAAGAAAAAAAATCAGGCCTAATAGAAGAAACCAGAAACAATTTTGGCTCATGGACTACGAGAACTCTTCGCTTTATGGTGATATTTCTTTCTTCCCTCTACTTCACAGAACTATTTGTGCAGATAAACTGTTACTAGTCCTTATATTCTTGCATTATTAAAAAACATGCCATTAATATTACATCCATTCCATTTCTTATTAAATTTTTTAATAAAATATGTGTTCCATTAATAACCTTCTTCAAAAATTTATTGTGTGTTTAAAGGATTTCAATAATTTAAAATTTTCCAATATTCTTCAGTTTTACCTGGTACCAGTTTAGAAAAGCATTAAGTAAAATATAGTATTATATGATTCATAATAATTCTTCTGCTTTGTGGTTTTAGTTGTTAGTATTAACGAAGCAATAATTAGTGATTAATTTTCTACAATAATTGCAGATGAATGGAATGCCACATAGCAGCAAAGATTCAGTTGTGTGTGATGACTGTTCAGATTGCTGCAACTTAACAACAAAAGGTAAAACCAAGGCTTTGTTGCAGAAGAATTTCCTTCGTATGTGGAGAAATGTTGGGTATGTTTTTTTGCATTATATAACATATTATAGTTCTTCATAAACTTCCTTATCTCATTTAGTCGTTAATAGTGAAATTAAATTCCTTTAAGATGTCCAGATATTTTTATCTTTTTCTCAGTGATATCTTCAAGAACATGCTTGTCAATATAAGTGACAGTTGATTCTCATAATGGCTACACAAAGCTAGAGAAGACAATTAATTTTTAATGATAAACTACTGCAGATTTTAAATGATTCTGTATCTTTTAGCTTACTTATATAATAATACTTTTGATAGTTCTCTGACCATATTCAGTGGCACTGTTGGTAATCAAGCCTTTTATTTATAGTGGATATAAATTACAGACATAAAATGATAAATGGAGTAGTTTTTTAATTTGTTAACATAATGTAGAACTTCATTTAAAAGCTTCATCTTCATTAAATCTTGTATTGATATTAATTCCTACCTACTTACCTAGCAAAATGATTTAATCTTCATTTTTTCATTTTATGAGTCATGTAACTATTTTTAATAGCTTTAAATCATAATTATTGCAATAGTTAGTATTTTAATTTTAATAGAGTAGTTTATTTTTTTGAAATCTGTAATTTAATGGGTACTTTAATAAAAATGTTTCTTACATCCAAATTAAACTAATATCATCAAAATTGAATTACCTTTAAATGTATTAATTTCAAAAGTATTAATTTCTCAGTGAGATTGTTTTTATTATAATTAGATAAAAAATAATGATAGGATTTATTATTTTGTATGTAATACAGGTTGTAAATTTATTTGAATTACACAAAGGAACCTGCAGTTGTGCGCTCTTACGTGTTCAGATGCATATGTGTATAAACTTATGTCTACAACATTTTACTCTATTTCTTTTAACTGTTTTTCATTAATACATTTTGAAACTAAGACACATTTTTTTTTTTATTACATTTTACAAATTTTTAGACTTTATTGTTTAGCCCAACATGATTTCACTAAGTATGTAATAAAATGGGAACTATGTTTTTTCACATTTTTAGGCCTTATTGAGACTTCTAAGAATTTGACTATCATTTAATATTCTTTTTGCACAAAGAAAAATAATCCCAAACAAAGATGCTGGATAAGGGAAAGAAAAAAGAGAAGGCAGAAGTATAATCAATTGGTTATGAATTGAAAGATAATGTTTTAACCCAAATTTTTATCTATGCATTCATTTAAGAGATACAATTGATTCCAGATAATTTCTACATCATCACCATCATTTGATATTTGCAAATGTTAATTTATTCTTCATAACACCTTTTTCATTATCTGATTTTTTACTTGGAATAGAGAATATGTGATATTTTGCTAGAGAATATATGATGTTTCCCTTGGGAATACATTCCATAATATATATCACCATCTAAGTTACTATTAACAACAAATGATCCAAGAAGTGTGTCACTTATCATTCAAGCTCATACATTTAACCGTTTTGGATGCTGGGTATGACTTTCATGATATCAGTGAGGGTTATCTTGGGAGCAATACTATTATATCTTTTAACAGCCCCATATAAAGTTTGAAATAAAGTTTTAAATTTGAAAAATTTTAATAATAATTTTTTCAATTTTTAGTTAACATAATGGTAAGTGTTGTCACCATTTTGGTTTAAACAGATAGAATTTACTTTTATTGATACTGTTCTGCTTGTCTCACTAAGACCTTTGAAATAACAGATCACTTACCCATATGTCCCATTTAAAATTTTGCATTTTGCATTTTCACCTAGACATTAATTATATTTTTTATCTTTTACAGTGTAATGCTATTTATCTTCGCACTACCAGTTATGCAGGTAATATTATTTTGTTTGGCCATTGGTCGGGATCCAACTGGACTGCATCTTGCCATTGTCAACCAAGAAATGAGCTGGGAAACAAAGGATTGTCCTATCTATGATAACTGTACCTTCCAGAGCCTAAGTTGTCGTTATATTGATAGTTTGCGGACAGACACTATAATAAAGGTAAAAATTGAGGAACAATAAACCCGTAGTTAAATGAATTTGAAATCAAATGAATTTCTATATTTTAATTACTCTTTTACTGAAAACTGGAATGTATATATCTTTTACTATCTTTTTAAAATTAATATTCATTTTAGACCAGTAGTGTAAGTGGTAAAATTAATTTAAAACCAACTAGAACTGAAAAGAAAATTGTGGCAAATAAACTACTATGACAGTCCTTATTTCTAAGTATACCCTTTCTGTTTAAGATTGGCATCTTACGGAAAATTCATGTTATGAAATCCTACATTTTGTCCATTCCAGTACTGGACCCAGAATTTGTGTATTTGTTCATTATAAATTTCAACATTTTCAAAAAACAATTTCAACAAATCATAAATATTATTTAATATAATTATACAATTTAATAACAACTGAAGATGCAGGATCCCGCAAAAATTGATTCTTGGAATTAATATAGTAAGTTTAACTTACCTATTTACTGTGTTTTGGTGTTTTATACTTCATTTAATATTATAAAATATATAATTTTATACAGTTTAATACTAAATGAAGTATAAAACACCAAAACACAATAAATAGGAAAGTTAAACTAATTCCAAGAATCAATTTTTGTGGGATCCTGCATTTTCAGTTGTTATTAAATTATATAATTACATTAAATTACATTTATTTATGATTTGTTAATTTGTTGAAATTGTTTATTGAAAAAAAATAAAAATAAATATATATATATATATAATGATCCCTTTTCCACTTTCCACTTTTCCCCTTCACCGCTTCCCACTTTTCCTTTTTTTCCCTTTTCCTTACCCCTTCCCTCTTCATTTTTCCATTTCCCCTTTAACCATTTTCATTTTTATCATGCTCTCTTTCCCTTACCCCCATTTTCAGCTTTCCCTTTTCCCCATTTCCTCCCCTTTTTCTTTTCACACTTCCTATTTCCTTCCTTTCCCCTTTTCATTTACTTTTCCCATTTTTCCTTTTCCTTGTTTTTTTGTAGCCCTTTTTTATTTTTTCCATTTTCCCCTTCTTCCCTTTTACATTTTTCAATTTTTTCCTTTTCTGGTTTTTCCCTATTTCCCTTTCCCAATTTTTCCTTTCTCCCTTTTTCCCTGCGTGTAAATCGGTCCAGTAGTTTTTTAGTCTATAGCAGTCACACATATCGGAGACTGAAATGGAATCATAAAATATTTAGTATAGCATGTGTTGCTTTTACGTTCAACAGATAGCACTATTTTTCAAAAAAAGCATCTTTTTACCTGTCACAGGTGTGACATTTTAGATATATAAATAGTAGGAATATAAAAACACACGCATATTTGATTGCAATGTTGTGTCAAAATTTCAAAACGATTGGTGAAGAACTTTCACCAATTAAAATCCATCAGAAAAAACAAAAGTAGTAAATCAATTATTAACAGTTCTATGTTTGAGATACCAAGTTCATATCATCTGATGATATCCCAGCCTGACTATAGAAAATATGAAGTCAATTACCAGTTATAATAAAATGATATATTCTCTTTAACATATCACATAGCAGTAGTAAGGTGCTAGTGAATATTAAATTTCTTTTTATTGTTATATAGTACAATTCATATTCTTAATTGCTCTGAAAACATTATCAGTTTATGAAAATTTAATTAATGTTTATCTCCAGACAAATTCTTTTGGTATTTGATTGTTATTTGACTCCATGATCAAGACAATAATCGTAGAAAGTGAAATTTATATTCTTTCAAACATTAAATTAGATTCAAAATATACTCTTACATGAATGAATATATTCTTTGATGTGTGATTGGCATATTTCACCCACATTTTTATCTTTACTGTCACATATGCTCATGAGAAGAAGATTTTGTGTACGTGTGTGTGTGTGCACACCTTATTCCTTATCCTTGTCAACTTTTCAGTTCTAGTTTGTATGGATGTTTGTTTACTGTATACATTTTCATTAAGATTTATGGGTGTTGTGACACCATCTAGTACTTTCTGGGAAGCTTTTTTATTTTTTACATTACATAGTAGCACAGTGTAAAATAATAATATTATACAATGTATTATGACACAAATTTATAAATACATTTTTATCAAAAATATTAAGATCTTAATTTCATGCAAATATTTTTGCATAAAATAGTTAGCAAGAAGTTAATTAATTATTTACATCAATTAAATTTAGTTAAAGTAAATGTTTTTGTGTGGATTTTTATCATTTTAGAATTGTATTATAATTATGATGATGCAGGATTTCTACCCCAATATCAATGAAGCAATAAATGCAGTAAAAATTGGTAAAGCTTGGGCTGCTATAGCTTTTGGTCGTAATTTTTCTTTCGAGTTGAGTGCTCGACTTGTCTTGGGAAGGTTTGCAGATGAAGGCACATTAAATAACAGTGAAATTTTACTTTGGCAAGACACATCTAGTAAGTTCTACAGTATCATACCTTCGATATTAGTCGTGCGGTAGATAATTTCAAATTCACTGCTTATGATTGTAAACTTTACATTGTAAACACAAATAGTTATGAATACTTTTTTCATTTCATATCATAAATTTATTTCTTTTAGTTTCAACTGACTGTCAAATTTTATTTTTATACTCACTATTTGTCATGTTTTTACACTCACAGTTTATTGAAATTTAGAAAAAAATGAAATTAATTATAAAAGGAATTAGCATGTATATTCACTTATTACTAGCTCAGTACTCTGCTTTTCACTTTTTAATCTACACAGAAAAAAGGTGCCTATCAAATTCATTCAAATATTTTTGATAATGCTAATGTAGTTTGTTTAGCAATTACAAGAGAAACTTTTAAACACTAAATACTTATAAAGCCTTATAAATTGTAGTAGCATGTATCATAAATTAATTCTGCTGCCCAATTTCATCTCATAATACATAACAGTTGTACTTCACATATACTACATGAACAAATAATTTTTTTAGTTTTTTATTTTATTATTGAAACATGTTGAAAAATTATTCTTGAGGCTTAAGAAAAGAAAAGAAAACTATATTTTCTTCCCTATCATTCTTTCTGATGTAATTCACTTCATTCTCTCCTAAACAATGTAATGGAATTAGGCATGGAAACCTAATACACTTTTATTTGATTCAGAGTAAATCCATGGATAGAAATTTGTTACTTTAAAAAACCTTTTTCACCCATAATTGATTTTTATATCCTTAATATATTGTACTTTTAAAAACCATAAAATTTAACTTCTCAGTTGCAAAAAGCACTAAGATTGCATTAAATCACTTTTAATTATCTTCAAAACAACCTTCAATACAGGTTTCACTTAGCAAAACTAAGAAAATAGAGAGAAGATTGGAACTGGCCAAAAAAGACATTTGGTTCTTTCCAAAGGATGATCTGTTTGAAAAATCAGATTAGATAGAATAACCAGAAAATTACAAGAACCATTAAATGACACACAGCATGTTGTTTCAAAAGATAAGAATCCTTTAAGAAATCATCGTCCTTCTCACAGAATGAATTTGTAAAGAATTTAATTCTTGGTAGGTCCAAGAATAAAAAGTGTATACAACCAAAAGTCATAAAAAGTGTTTCCTTTGTGACTATGTGTTTACACATGTTTACATTAAGTGTTTACATATGATGATTGTAAGAAATTTTATTTAATTGGAAATTATTTTGTTTCTTTTTACATCAGATTAAAATTTTTGTGTTATCATAAAAAACTAATCTTTTAGAAATTTGAAGTGACATTTTTATAAATTATTACATTAAAATACTGTGTTTTCTTTTATGGAGTAAAGAAAACACTACAAAATTAAATTGTAATTAGCCAATCATAAATGCTAGCCAGGATTAATTGAATATTACAAAAAACTAACAAAAAAAACATAATCATAATAACACTAATTATTATAATAGTTACCATAAACAAAGAAAATAAATGTACTGTTTGTTTATCTTTTATTTTCATTCAATTATATTTATTTCTTCTTAAATTTCTTTGTTAAACTGTAATTAAATTTGACCAACAAGTAAATTCTTTGGTGGTTTAAGCTTTATGATGTCAAAAATATTACACAAGCTTTTAATAGTTACACGTTGCAAGTTTATTTTTATTTTAATTTCTGTTCATAGAAAACTATTGTTTTAAAGCATTTCTGTAGTGTTTTATTTCTGTTTTTGACTATTATTTGTGTTTAATTTTTTTTTGTCCTTTTTTAAATTTTATTGCTAATCTTCACTAAAATTATATCATGTTTGTGTATATGTGTATATGTATTTTGCACGGTAGGACTATTATGAAACTCCACAAAAAGCTATAGAAGCTGTGGAAATAGGAGATGCTTGGGGTGCTATTTATTTCACAGACAACTTTACTGATGCCCTGGTAGCAAGAATGGCTCTTGGTCGAGATGCAGATAATGAAACATTAGATCAGAGTGAAATGAGAGTCTGGTTGGACATGTCAAGTAAGTTTGTTTCATTTTATCGTAATGTATGATATAAAAAATACACATTTAATGAAGATTTATTTTACAAGGTTGCTTTGAAATAAAACTGACAGGATTTTTTACTGTAAAGTTTTTTAGATATAATGATGCTCAAAATTTGATTTTTGGAATCAAATATCATTAACAATCAATCATCTGAGTTAATTATTCAAACTCTAAAAAGTATAATAATGAATTTGATGTATCTAGATTCATATTTTATTTTTTTTATTTGTTGGAAAAGGATGAAAAAAGATAATTTTAAAATTATTAAAATTTTTAATTATGCTCTTTCAAGTTACATGGAAGATTCTCTAAAAGGACAGCAGGACTTTCTTCAATGTAGTTACAGAGAATTATTAGTGGTCGCTGTCTTAAAAAGGTTAGAAAGTATTTGTATAAATACTAAATATTACATTGGGCTGCTGAATAGACATTTTCTTACAGATTTAAGGAACATATGGTACACTTTCCTGCAGCAACCAAACAACAGAATCAATGTTTGCAAAACATCTCATAAACACAGTAAAACAGATATGCATTTCCAAGTTGTAGATTTGAATCTACATCATGCAAATATTATACAAATCATATAAAATCAATATCACAACATACTTGAAGATTTAGAACTTAACAAGTTCCACTAAATTTTGACAGATCCAAAAAATTTTGAAAACATTATTTGATATATACAAAGGTTTTAGTTTCTGCTAGTGGTTAAGTATGCCTAATGATGCATCCTCTCTTTTTAAGGCAAACCATTAACAACATGCTATGCCAGAAACTACTGAAAAAAGTGTTATTTTAATTTTTTCCTATTATTTAGCTCATTCAAATTTTTCATTTTGAGAAAGGTCCTTATTTCCTGAATTAAATGGTAACTAGTAATTTGCAGAATCAGTATAAGAGTTAACATATACAAGTAATATAGTTCCACTTACAATACAAACACTGTATTTCTCAATCTTTTTACTTTGGTTACTTGACATACTTGGAACATAAAATTTGTAACTGAATAGTATTCATGCTGTTTTAAATGAAGTATGATATTCATGTAACCTACATTTTCAGTGTAAATTTAGATATGGTAAAATTTGCACTCTTTGAAACAGAAATTTGATTAACAACTATTAATGCTTTTTGATTTCTACTCTGGATTCTGTAGAGTAGCAAACAGAATATAAAAATACAATATCTTTGAATATTAGATTTAGTCTGATTAAAATTATTTATTAACTTGCAGATCAGCAAATTGGACTTATGTTAAACAGAGATCTTCAAGTAGCTTACCGAGACTTTGCTCAGAATCTTTTAAATGTATGTGGAAATAATCCAAAACTTGCAGACATTCCTATTCAGGTAAGAGATCTCACTGATTTATTTATCCATTATTATTTCTTAAGTGTATATTGTTTATTTTATCATTGTGTTTTGTTAAAAGGTTATCAAAATTACTATTATTAATATAATCTGATGGTGAAACTGAGAACTATGAAATTATTTGTAGACTAAATCTTATTAATTGTATTATTTCTTTTATTCAATCATCATTTTCAAACCTTTTTTGTTAGTTTATTATATTATCATTAATATTCTTTACTATTGACAATCTATTATTAATTACTAATATGTTTCTTATATCTGAAAATTGATGTTCTTAACATAATCTGAACTCTTTGATTTTGTTATTATGTCAATATGCCTCCATATGTTCTTGAAATAATTGTTTAAAATTTCTGTTAATCTTTCCTGTATAAAATTTATCATAAACTCTTTCACCACTATTTATTTTGTTTACACCTGTTTCATTATAGATATTACTTGTATCTGATATAATTTTATTAATCATTACAATTGGCTTTTGTTGTGTTTTACAGATAATTTTATAATTAGGTAAGAATTTTTATTAAAAATTTGTTTTTAAATATGTAGCTATGACTTATTTTATTTTTTTTAATGTTATGTTCTTACCTTCTTTATATTTATGTTTAAATTTAGTTTTATTAACTGGATTCTTTCATAATTTTTTTACTATACTATTATTTATGACTATATATTATGTTAAGATCCTTGTTTAGTTTGTTATTATCATTTATTATTTTAGCATTCTACTGATAATATCTTACAAGAAAAATATATTAAGTGAACATATTTGGTTCATTCAAGATATATCAAATAAACATACTGCCTGAATACCAACTAAACAGATTTCTTAACTACTTTAAAACAAGCTTATTTGCTTGCCTTTTGGGTAAGGACCTTACCCAAAGTATAGGTCTGATAAGAAGGATATTTCTATGTACTTAGAACATGTATCATAGTTCATTGTTTTACAAAAAAGTTTAAACTATGATTTTGCCAGAGTTCCAATCAGGTTATTTCTCTTTGGATTATTGATATTTTTAGTGTCCCCAAACAAGTTGCTAGCCCATATGTGGGTTCCAGTGATATGGCTGCTGTTTCCAAGCCCCTGAAAAATGCTCTGGGTTTAAATTCAGAGATCCATCTCCTAGGTTTATCCGCCTCCTCCACTGTTGGGAATTTCTTCCTCATCTGCAAGTGAGACTGTTGACCATTTCCTCTTCATCTCAGTTAATCCACAGGTGCTTATTTGGTAGATGCCTAAACACATTTACCTTATTCACACCTATTCTGTATATCTGCAGAAACATTCCCTATCAGCCATACAGGACATGTCGTGTTGGGGTTAAGGACCCCATCCCAGTGTCTTTCGCAAGCTTAAGCCTAGAACCTATTCAATTCAGATCCAAAGCCTCACTCGAGCTGACCAGGCCCTAAAATGAAAAACAGGAAAGCAGCTGGACATGAGACTTGAAGATGAAGCTGTTCAAATGCACATCAGTAGACCTTAGGAACAGGTTCCTTAGATTATTAGATTTGTGCTGGAGGAACATGCTCTGTCAATGGAATGGCAGGATGCAGTGATTTGCCCAATATTTAAAAGGGAAGATAATTGTGGAAATTCTAATTCTAATTGTGGAAATTACAGAGTCATATGTCTCTTGAACATGGCATATAAGATCTATTCAAAACTTTTAACTGCAAGACTGAGACCATTGGTTGACATTATGCTACTTGAGGAGTAGTCGAGTTTTCGGCCTGGACAATCGTGCTCATATAATGTTTTCATTTTCAAGCAAGTAATTGAGAAGAGGAGGGAATATAATAAAGAAACCTGTATTTATTGATTTTGTCAAGGCTTTTGACATGAGGAACAGGAAGAAATTAATTGACATTTTGGAAAAACGAGTTTGCCTTGGCATCTGGTTAAGTGTATAAGATGAGTATATAAAGATTCAAAGATATGTATGCCAGGAACAAGAGTCGATCAGTGGTGGTAAACAGATGCCTTTAACAGAGATGCAGCCTCTCTTCTATACTTTTTAACTTATATATAGATGAATTTCTTCAGGAACGGATAAATAGATTAGATCATTACAGCATTAACAGTGAGGAGATAGGAAAGATTTTTCCTGTTCTGTTTAAAGATGATCAAGCTGTCATATCTGATGAGAAGGACAAGTTGCAATGGGCAGTTTATTATTTATATGAGACTGGGTATAAATATAATTTAAACATTTCTGTAGTGAAAACCAAAGTAAGGGCTTCAAAGAAGCAGACCCTGTTAGATCTAAGATAGTGCTAGAAAACTGAACCCTGGAGCAGATCTCATGTTTTAGGTTTTTGTTTTCCAATATTTCATATAATGAGGAGGCGGATATGCACCAAAAGATTGAGAATTTCAACAGAATGAATGGCACTGTCAGGTGGAGTTTGAGGAATAAAGTGAGGAGAGATACACTTTTGAAGTTTTATAAGGTACTGTTGGTTCCAGCTTGTCTATTCGGGAGCGAAACATGGACTCTGACTAGTGCACATAGGCAGAGGTTCCAGAGTGCATAAATAACCGTTTATAAGGTCAGTGTCAAGATACAGTCATTTGGACAGACAATGTAATGTTGATATCCAGGAAGGTTTACATGTGCAACCACAAAATGAAAAGGTTCAAGGATATCAGCTAAAGTGGAGAAATCATATTGAGTGTATGGATATAGAAAGATTTCCCAGGTAGTTCAAACACTATCAACCTATAGGAAGAAGTGTAGGCCAACCTAGAATGTGATGGGAGGACCAGTTTAGGGTTTTGGATGACACAACAGACAGTGGGATCCCTAATGCTTGATGGAAAAGAAGAAGTTTAAATTTTGTTTGGACATGCTAATCTATGAATGTGTACATTAACGCTTGTTTTTTTTATTTTTTCAGTTCAAGGATCCAATTTATGGAAGCAATGATCCCAGTTTCACAAATTTTGTAGCACCTGGAGTTATTCTTACGTAAGTTTAATTAAAAAAAGCCTACTGTATTAAAAATTCATATTCTTCAAGCTAATAAAATACTTTCGACTAAAATAGAAGTTTTAAGCATATGTGGTACTTTTAAAGTTAAAATAATTAATATAATATTTATAAAAATATATCTTAGTTGTTTATTAAAATAAAGTTTATCATTAACAAATAAAAATGCCCAATTTCAGAGAAGTTCAGTTTTTTTTATAAGTTAGATTTTAATAAGGTAAGATAATGGGTTGATGACAAAATATCAGATCATTTCTAGGAATTGAAGTCAGAATCAAATAAATAAGGAGCCCAGGCTTTCTGAAAATTCTTTTGACAAGCCATTCTTCAAGAGAATGAGAAGCCAGTAAACTGTCTCATAAAATGTTTACTATGGTTTTAAAGAAATAGTCTCTGTTTTTATAAAAATATTTTCCAAGCTTTTGGCTTATACACATCTAGTTATTTAAAGAAATAGTCATCATAGAATTAAAAAAAATTAACATGCATTGTGTTAACAAACATGTATTTAATTTACATAATTAAAAACTGGAATTTGGACACCAAACAGAAAAAGACAACAAAAACAAAATGTGATTGGTTTCTATAAGTAACTTAGGTTATTTTATTGCCTAATTTAATCAAAAAGTTGGTTTGTAGACTAAATAGTAAATATCTGATATTTATTGAGATATTAAAACAAAGATATAAATTAAAATACATGTTTTCTAATTTCAGTATGAATAAATTAATAAGAGCTACTCTTGTACACTAATATGATTTGTTTGAAAATTAAATTTGTAAAACAATAAGTTTTAAAATTTATTTAATTCATTTACTAATTTTTTTCCAGCATTGTTTTCTTCCTTGCTGTTGCATTAACGTCATCAGCACTGATTATTGAAAGAATGGAGGGATTATTAGACAGAAGTTGGGTTGCAGGTATTGTCTTAATTGCATACTTATAGTTTTATTATATTTATACTCACAACCTGTTTTTTTAATATTTTAACTAAAATCTTCTTTAAAAATATGCTTGAAATTTTTATGAAGCATACAGGCACCAGGAATAGCTAATTCATAATCAAAACTGTTGTGTCATAGAGGTTGGCACTTTGCAGATTTCACGTATAGATAAAAAATCAGACATCATTCTGATCATACTGGAAGAATATTTATTTACCATCAAAGACAAGAATTTGTATCACTTGGTATACAATGAATCTTATAATTTAAGTTTTTATAGTGTAAGACATTTGATTTTTTAATGCTCATATTAAGACTCATTTTTCTGGATTTTCTTATTATAATAATGTAATTTTCATCATTTTCCTCCATATCTATACATTTAGATACTGAATGATGTATGAATGAGGGATTGCTCTTTTTATCAAAATAGTTTCTTATTAATGCATGCATAAATATGAAGCAAAATAATCTAAAAATTACTGATCTTCTAGCTTTATTTTGATTTTTATATGTATAATTTGTAACAAAGGTTTTGATAAAGAATAAAGAGAAGTTCTATACAGATAAATTATTACACTACAAGATGGTTGACAATGTTTTTTTGAGAGGAATATTTGTAAAATTTTTTTTTTTTGCTTTGTGAATTAATTCACCATAGAAGCGTACAAAAAATCTTATGTGTGGGAATATGGAAATGGAATATTTTTATCATATGAAAAATGCCATGCCTGTCAAGAATTCAAACCTTGGAACTCCAGATGAAAGGCTGTGATGCTAACACTCCACCACAGAGCTTGGCGAATCTGTATCATTTTTAAGATATAATCAAATAAAGTGATGAAATGAAATGTGAGCTATATCTTTGAAAATTAAGATTTCATTTGTTGAAAGTTGGTGCAAAAAAATAAATTAAATTTTCCATAAGCTAATGTAAAATTTTATTCCGTTTAAAACTACCAAAGTCGCATACATAAAGTCACCAAAAATATCACTGAATTTATCTTAATTAAAAACAATTAGCTTATTAACGATACATGTATAATAAGATAGATCACCTGATGTTTTTAGATGAAAGTATTTGCAGATATATAAATACATAACAAAATTAATTAGTTAAATTTTGAATGTGATAATTTGAATCAAACAATTTACAAAGAAAACTAAAATAAAGACAGGCAAAAAAAGGTTTATTCAATTTATTTTATTTTTGTGAAAGTTTTCTTGTATGAGTAGTAAGCAGAATCACACCTGCCAAATAAGTAAAGTTTTATATAAGAGCATTAAGCAAGAACATTCAGAATGGAGGATATGCCTGAACATTAGGCATAAAATTGGATACCTATATGCTTGAAGAACAAGTCTAAAACTGAATACCTATGTGTGTCAAAGAATAACAAAAGATTAGTGTCAAACTAAACTGAAGATTAAATTAAACTCTGCTTAACTGCAAAAAAGAGCCTCTAGCCTGAATTTAAAAAAATCATAAATAAAAAGCCTCTCGAAGACGTAAGTGACTCAAAGAAGATGCATGCTATTACTTTAAATAAATAACTGAACCATGTAAATATTAATATGAAATGAATGTTTATCGTCTTATTGAATCTTTTTAAATAGCTTGTGCAATGAAAATAATTGTTTTGTTTTGATGAATATTTTCATATTCTTTTTATTGAATATTCTTAAAATGATTATAAAATGAAAATTTTTATTCTGTTTTATATCTAGGTGTAACTCCTTTGGAAATTCTCTTTTCACATGTTATTACTCAGTTTGTAGTAATGTGTGGTCAGACTGCCTTAGTTTTAATATTTATGATTGTTGTGTTTGGAGTTGAATGTAAAGGAGATATCTTCCTTGTCATCATCTTAACAATACTTCAGGGTCTTTGTGGAATGTGCTTTGGTAAGTTATTTCTTGTTAGTTTTACCATATCACAGTTGGGAAATATATAACAGTTGTAGATTTTTAAAAATCTGTTCAAAAGCTTAGATAATTCATAAAGAAAGTCCTCAATTCAAATGATTTATAAACTTTTAACAGGTTTGCATTTTCATTGATATTAAATAAAATATAGAAAAGTGTGATATTAACAGCATACCCACCAGCAACAAAGTCATACTTGTTTTTAATAATCAAATAGCACTTGTTCAGTATAAGCAATAGTTCAAACAATTGACATTCTCTTTAGAATACACTTCTTTTACATTGAATACCTGTTCAATTTTAAAATAATTCAGTTAGTTTTAATAAGTAAATAGTCTTATACAGATTTAAAAAAACAAACTCATACATTATTGTATCCTATATAAAGTAATAGAGCACAAAAATTTCACCCAGAATTATTTCTTATTTTATTTAGAATATAAATTATTGTAATCCTTAATTTTTATCCAGGTTTTTATTTATCAAAATCTTGCATATTACTATTTTTACATCCTGAGAATACAAAAATGTTTCATAACACTCTAATGTATTTGAAAGTTCAGTATTTACATTTTCCTTATTGTATACCAGCAGTGAACCACACCAATTCTTTAAATAGTAAAAAAATTTCTGCTACTTAAATAACAAAATCTATGTTATGTATTATCATCGTCTTCTGTGAACTGGAGATGCACTCTGAAGCTATATGTATATATATTATGCTCTCACCAGCAAAATATTTTTTTTTTTTGAACAGGCCTGCACAGGACGACAGAAATATTATTTTAATTCCTTCTGATTTTCCCCCTTTCGGCTCCAGAATTCTTTCATTCTTTCACACTGGTGTTTTTTGTTCTCTGTCTTAACACACGCGCTCTCTTTTCTTTTATGTATTCACAAAAACCACCACTATTCTGCAGATTTTTCTCTAGATTTTTTCCTATCTTGACAGTCTTTTATTACTATGTTTGTTTTATACAGGTCTTTCTATACTTGTTTTATATATGGGGGTGGAGTTTTATATTTCTAAAATGTATCAAATATTTTTTGTCCACTCTATCTCTGAATTCATTCAAATCATATGTTCCATAAAATTTAATCTTCTCTTTCAGATTGTGGTTTTTAAATCTTCAAAAGTTTTATCTTTTTTTTCTCTTTAATTTTGTAAATTTCTTTATTTGCCTTCATTCTGTATCCATCCTTTGTTTTTCTTGGGCTATGAATTGTTCTTAAAATTTTCCTTTTGATTTTTGAAAGTGATACTAGATTTGCTATATTGAAGGTTTTTGTGCCCCATAAAGAATTACTGGTTTCAATACTGTATTACAGTATCTCAATTTTGCATTTTCCATTTAGTAGATAAATTTTTCTTGTACATGTTTTTAGTTAAAAATTTCAATCTCTCAAAAACTAATTTTCTGCTTTCAAATGCCTTTTATTCTAACCATTTGAGGTTATTATTTTGCTTAAGTATTTAAATCTATCTATGTATTTAATTTTCCCAAATTTGTTTTTTTACATTTCTTGTTTCATTTATTATTTGTCATTATTTTTGATTTAGAAAAAGAAATTTGTAAACTAGCTTTTTCAGTAATTATTTTCAAATCCTCAACTTCAGACATTGACTGTTTTTCTGAATTCTCCAGTAAAGCCAAATCATCTACGAAAGTTAAACATTTACTCTTTATTTTTCCTTTCCCTGCCACAATTATAAAAGCAGTTTTGTTAATATTCCAAAATGTTTTCATTATTTTATCTAATTAGGTTAAAGAGTGTAAGGGAAAAGCCATTACCCTGTCTCAGACCTGTTTTAATTTCAAAAGGATCACTGATTTTGCCAAAAAATTGTATTTTTGAGAATGTGTTTGTTAAAGTATTTTATTAAATTTATAGTTTTCTGATCTACACCATATTTTTTCATCATATAATAAGAGTTTCCCTGTCTACAGAATCAACAAATGTTATGAACATTGTTTTTTATCTTAACATTGGTTTTAATGATTAATTTCAAACTTAAAATCTGTTCTGAATATGACCTACTCTTTCTGAAGCCTTCTTGAAAATCACCCAATTTTGGATCAATTTGAATTTCTAATCTGTTAAAATATTATATGTTACTGGTAAGAAGGAGATCCCTCTCTAATTATTCACATCTTTTTTATCATTCCTTTTATGAAGAGGATGGATAATTGCATCCATTTATATATATATATATATATATATATATTACTTATGTTTAATATTTATATTACATTATTTATTTTTCTTCCACTCAAATTTAAGTTAAAAAAAATGGTAAATAATAATAATAAAGTTGATGTACATCCTTACTCTTTATAAGAATAGAATAAGTAATGAACATTATCTACATATACTATTGTACAAGTATATTACCTATTTATTATTTATTGTATTATTATCTTTTTGTAAATATTAACACTACATTCATCATGCATACATTCTGGAAAAGTAAAAACAAAAAAATAGTGTTTAATTTTTTTTAATTTCCTTCTACTTTTCTACAGGTTTTGTAATATCTGCAATTTGCGAGTTGGAAAGAAATGCTATTCAATTAGCATTAGGAAGTTTTTACCCAACTTTACTACTTAGTGGTAAGTATAAAAGTTAAAAATTATAATTTTATGTACTATTCAAATCATTTTGAGGACTAACCTGTAATGTCAGGTCACTTATAAACATGTCACACTACAATTCTTAACATATATATTAAAGTACAAATATTAATCTTTTTAAAAGAATAACATTATGATTGGTATTATATATAAAATCCTTATATATACATGCAAATTTGCATTTATTATTATAATTTATGATATTAATTTATTATAAATTAGCAAATATTGATTCAAATAATTTGAAATCCATTTATCAAAAATTGCTTCTGCCTCTTCTAAAAACATGATATTTCTACAACACTTGGCAAATTCCTAATTAAAATATAACTCGATCTCTAAATAATTGGACAACGCTAACAAAAAATCTTGTTGGAACTGCCACCCAGTTCTTTCATCAGTTGATCATTGGTCTTGCAGATCGTACTATTGTTAAAATGGCATATAATAAACATATAAATAAATATATGATTCAATTTTTAATTAACGTAATAATGGTCACCACTTTGGTTTAAATAGTCAGAATTTAATTTTTTTGATAACATTTTGCTTGTCCCAGAAAGACCTTTAAAACAAAGTATCACACAACCACATGTCTGATTTAAAATTTTTGAGCACCCTGCCCCCTGCCACCCTCAAGGCTAAATACCCAGAATTGGAGCTTACTGAGTTAGCCTCTCATCGAAGATTTCCAAGGAGAGAATCAGGATATCTCTCAATAACAAAAAAATTAAATGGGAGAATACAACCATAGTTCTAGCTACCTAAAACAAACACATTCTTGGCCACTATTTTGGATTGGCCAGTCAGAATTTAGTTTTAATTGTATCATTTATCTTGTCTCATAAAGCACTTTAAAATGATATATCAAATGACCATTGTTCCCTTTTGAAATTTTTGAGCCACCCACCACCCAAAATTCAAAAAGAGTGAAATATATGTTCATTGAAGTAGCCCCTCGGTACAAGGATGTCACAAAATGCATATGTTTATCTCAGTTATAAACCGATATATATATATATATATAATATATATATGATCACAAGTTCCATCACTATGTATGGCAAACCTACAATATTGTGCTCTAATCTGTCTAATAACGTTGCTTTATGTGATTGTAGTGTTCCACTGGTTCTACTTTTTCTCATTGTTTTAAAGTGTGTTCTGTGTATTTTTTATGACTGGTTATAAGAAACAGAATCTCTGATAAATTTTATTTTGTGTTAAGGAAATAATTTGCTGAAACAGTAGTAATGCTTCAAGATTCTTTTAAGGGAAAACCTTCAAATGAAATATAAATCTAAAAGTGGTTTCTTCTTACTTTATACATAAATGCTTTTTAAGAGAAGATTTGAACATGAAACCTGCTGCTACAAGATTTGTGTCTCAGTTGTTTACAAAAGATCAAAGGAACTGTTATGGTAATGCGTGCTTTGGCTTGAGGGTCAATTTCAAAATGACCCATTATTTCTTTCAAAAGTTGTAATGAAGATAAGAGTTGTAGCTTAAGCCAAACAACAATCAAGCTAGGGAAAATCACAAAGACCAAAAAAAAAGCATATTAAATTCAGTTGGATGTGAAGACAATGGTTTGTTTTTTGGTGAAAAGGGCTATTTACAGAATTTGTTTCTACTGGATAGACAGTGAGCTAGCAATTGTGTGAGCTAGAAAAAGCTTCTAGTGAGCTAGAAAATTGTATGAAAGTGCAATGAAAATGCCCAGAAATGCAGTAGAATAATTATAGATTTATGCAACACAATGTCCCTGGCCACACCATCCTTTGAGTCCAACAGTCTTTTTAAAAAAAAAAAAACATGAGTATTGTCCTCCATCCTGCATAATTTTCTAACCTCACTCCGTGTGATGAAAAAAATGTTTCAGAGGAAAGTATTTTTCTAAGTGGAAAAAAATCACAGCAGTCATGGATTAAAGTCACCTTGAAGAATTCCAAAGCTTTTTCTAGCAGTGGGAAAAATGTTGGGACAAACATATCCAGTCATGTGGAGATTACTTTGAAGATAACTAAAATTTCTGTAGTAGTAAAGTCTATTAAAACTATTTTTTTATTATTTATTCATAAATATTAAATTAATGCTGTTCAAATATGTTAAATTAATATCCATATATAAATATTTACTTATAGATTTACATTTTATGAGTAAATCTTCTTCTTCTTTTCTCTTTTTCCCAACTCCTAGGTAGGGCTTCTCAGGATCAACCTCCATTTTTCCTATCCTTCCATACTTCTCGTAACTAACAGCACATCTACTCTCTTCCCTACATCCTCGCATCAGCTTATCTATCCATCTTTTTTGTGGTCTTCCTCTCTTCCACTTGCCATGCTGCAGTTCCTGCAATCTCTCTTTGCCACCCTCTGATTTTCCAATCTCATTATATGTCCAAACTACCTCAGTATTTCTTCTGATCCTTTGAGGCATCTTAACCATCCAAACAATTAACCTAACTACTTCATTCCTCAGTCTATCCTTTCTTGTTTTCCAAGAAGTTCCTTGGTTTTACTTTGCAAGAATTTCATCTCTGCAGCCTCGGTTCTTGATTCCTCCCTACTTATCACCCATATGTTTGTCTATATGTTAGGACTGGTTCATAATATGCTTTGAGTATTACTTCTTTACATTTCTTGGGGACATCTTTACTCCATATCAAGCTTCTTACCACTTGGAATAACCCACTAGCTTGTCTTATTCTCCTGCTCACTTCCAACTCCAGTCTTCCATCTCACTCCCCAAATACACACTTAAATATTGTGGTTAATGTCTTAATATTTTTGTCAAGATTCTGAAAAATTATTTACAAGCGTTGTTTCTGCTGTATTATATATGTATTTTAATGTGTCTATAGAACAATGAGTGACCATTCAAATAAATTTGATTGTAGGTAAAATTGAAAATCTCATTTAACCATAAATGTAAAGAACACATACTAGAAATGTAAAGAAACACATAGAACTCATTCTGCACACATCAGATCAGCCTTTGTGAATTCATCATTGAAACTGCGCACGTATATTAACTACAAAATGAGAATTGTACACAAAGTTTAAAAACTTGATGTGCTTAAACAGTATTAAATTTACAAACATGTTAATTTTGATAAAAACAATACAAAAAATGAACAAGCACATTAACAATAGCACCACCAGCAAGACTGTTGATTAAGAAATTAGATTGTAGTTCTGAATAAAATAATACTTCCATTTCTTAAAAATGAGTCATATTTTAAACATTTTTTTTTTTATGTTTTTGAATTATTATTTTTCTTGGCTGGACAGTCATTAAAGATTAAAAAAATACTTATTTACAACCATCTTATTTAGATTAAAGATACTCATTTATTGGACAATAATTAATGATTTGTTTTTTCTTTTCAACTAGGTGTCATTTGGCCTGTTGAAGGTATGCCAGTTATCCTTCGATATATAAGCGCTTGCTTACCCCTTACAATGGCTACAACATCTCTGCGATCAATGCTTACACGAGGATGGTATATAACAGAACCAGATGTTTATTTAGGATTCATATCAACAGTGATTTGGATTGTATTATTCCTTTCAATAAGTATGATTGTGCTAAAGTTTAAGAGAGGTTAATTCATTAAATGAAAACTCAAGTGCCAAAAACATTTGTGACACCTGATTCAGGGTCAAGAGATGACTGAATGTCTTAATTCACTCGGACGATTATTGCCTTGTACAAGACTCTCCATTATGTGTATTTATATATAATATCCCTCAATTAGTATCCATCATACAGTTCATGTTCTATCAGATTGCAATTGTTGTTTATCAGAAAAAGAAATAGACACAATAATTAC
This sequence comes from Lycorma delicatula, assembly GCF_047948215.1. Taxonomy (NCBI): domain Eukaryota; kingdom Metazoa; phylum Arthropoda; class Insecta; order Hemiptera; family Fulgoridae; genus Lycorma; species Lycorma delicatula. Next base: position 218,252,716 of record NC_134455.1, read on the forward strand.
TATGAAACCAAAGAAATCCAAGGATCCCTGCAACTTTTATACTTTCTGCAAACAGGATATATTCAAACAAATACATTATTTGTATTTCCTTTTAAAAACAGTAAAAATAATTGTAATAAAACAAGAATTTTTATAATTACGTTTTTTCTAAAATAGTTGTATTTTATGAATACAAAGATTACTTTAAAACTTCATTAATATGTATTATTAAAAGTGAAAAATTTTTGTTGTAGATTATTTTATTACTGTAAAAAAAAGAAATAGAAAAAATTATATATTTATTTAAAATCAACTATATATATAACAAACAGAAATACTTGAAGATATTATTTAACTTATTGTATTTATGAAATAATCAAATGCTGAATATAAAAATAATATTTATTAGCATTCTACTGTTAAATGTACAATTCTACACATAACAATAGGACCAAAATTAAAACAACTATGTCTGAAATATGTTACAGTATTTTTCATTTAATACAGGCATGATATTTTACGTAATTATATTGAAGTAATTCCTGTCATTTTCTTTTATTTAATAAATAAATGCAGATAATGATTTAAAATTTATTACTAATGAATTAAATTGAGAAATTAAATAATGTATTTACTAAAGAAGAATTTACTAGTATTTTTATTATTTGTTTTTTAAATTTCTCAGTCAATATTTTCTAATATCATTGGTTTATAACTTCAACTAATTGTTGAAATTTTTTATTGAAAAGAACTTCCAAAATTATTTTCTTTGCAAGCAAATGTATTTACTATTAATACATATTTAAAAGGTTACTTTTCTCTTATTTTAAAATTATATGATGAAGGTACCAACTGCTTGTAAAGCTGTTGATTTAAAAAGGATAAATAAGTTACGTGCTTTAATTTTTTATGTAAAAAAAGTGAAGCAAATAGACTTTACAGTATTTTCAGAACTATCTGCCATAAATTAAAAAAAATTGTGTTTAATTTAAGTTTTTTTTGTTTATCATAGAAAACTAGTTTTCCATCTGGGTAGAGACAGTGTCTGTAATACATCATTTTAGAATAAAAAGGGATTCATTAATACAGTACTTACAGTTTTTCTTAAGGCTGTGATCCGTGTAAAACACCTGAAATTAAGAGACACCAACCAAAGAAACGTTTTCTGAGTGCTAAGATTTATACAATGCAGGCAAGCCCTGTTGTTGAATAGATGGTGTAAATTATAGGGTTGAATATCATATGTGTTTGGTAGGCTTGGCATGCTGATATTTTTAAGCATTTTTGGCTTAAAGCAGCAGGAACTGACTTTACTGTTGACATGTTTCAACGTAAGCCCAACATTAAATCCAGTTATTGAGAAAGATATGTGTATAATTTTCAGGTTGACATATAACTCGTAACAAATCACATGTAACCATTATGATTATCAAAATATGATATACGTAAAATAGATTCTTCATATAGAAAGTAATTTGATAACACTGTTTTTTATAGCAGATAAAACTTCTTAGACAATTAGTTCTTTTCTACTCAATAAAAAAGATATATCAGCCCAATTTTTAATAACACGATTAAATGAAGTTAAAGCAAATTTTTATATGAACATCTGATATCGGTAAGAAACACTAGACATATACTACTAGCAAGATACAAAATATTGCTATATATTACAGACATTAATATAATATAAGATTATTTAAAAAGTATTGAGACTTTGGAGGCCAAATTGAGAATACATCTATTGTTATTTTCCAGTAACAATATGAGACCACATATGTACCATTTTTTTCAATGACCTTCTGCCAATTTTCCGGCAATACCATAATCCCATTGTTTTTTGTTTCTGGTCAAAAAATTGTGACATATGGATTTCACAGACCTCTTTTGAAACTAACTTAACACCATTCATAGAGTTCTGCAGGGACTGAAACAAATGATAGCCTTATAATGCTATTATTATTATTATTATTAAAAACTCCCAGTCAATTTCTGACAGGTCATTAAAGATGTATGCAGTCCGGCGATATCATCAAAGTATACAATAATACCCTTTCTGTTGACTAATTCAGGCAGTTTCTTTTGAATTGCTACATGCATTTGCACTAATCATTGACAGTACAGGTCTGAGTCTGTTATTCTGCATGGTGGCAGAAGCTTGTGCTGCACGATACCCTTTCAATCCGACCAAACACACAGCATAACCTTCCTAGGTGTCAGTGTGGGCTTTGCCATAGACTGTGCAGCTTCTCCTCACTTTGACCATGATCTTTTTAGCATATTATTGTTGTAGGTTATCCACTTTTCATCACTCATAATCAGCCGCTTCAGAAATGGTTGGATTTCATTATGTTTCAGTAGAGATTCACAAATAGATTGAGTCAAATCATGTGGCACCCAAACATCGTCGAGCTTCTTTTTCTAGCCAGCACTCTCCAAATAGTTTAACACTATTTGGTGATGGATGTTTAGGTCATTGGCATCATGACTGCTTGTGTGCCAGTCTTCCTCGACTTTTACCAGATTACGCTATTGCTATCTCGTGCACAAAAGCTCAGTGCTTTTTAGACTACCTATTATAAAAATAATAAATTTTTAATACTTCATTTTCATTTCTGAGAGTTTTATTTGTTCTGAAAAGTTTCATTTGACAAGAACTGAAATTAAGTTTCCACACAAATGGAAAAATTTAATTAAAAAAAGTAATGATGTATATAACACAAAAGGTCTGTAAAAATAAATAGTATCCTGTTCTTTATCCCTACTCAGGTGGATTTGAGATAAATATTGGATAATGTAAGCCAGTGGTTAATAATTTTATTTAATACACTTAAAAATTTAATTTAAAAAAAATATACTCATTCTGACACAATTTTAAATTACTGTAGTTGTATTCCTTTTTTATTCTGTATTTACTTACAGTTTTAGTTACTGTCAGATAATCTTGAGTTAATGGCCACGTACTGGTTGTGTTAATACTTATTCAATTTTACATAATTATTTGGGTTTAATGCAATTTTTTTTTTAATATAACTATATGAAATTGATTACATGTACTTTTACATAAACAAATCGTGGTTGAACTAATAAAACAACTATCAGAATTATTTATTCCCCTGTTCAAAATAACTGCTAGTCTTTTTTTGTTAATGTTCTTTTTATGTAGTTATTTTGTGTTTACTATATATGTACAATTGTTTAATCAGTCTTTTCTTTTTATTTTAACATTTTAATATTTCTGTTTTTAAATGTACATAAATAACCTCTGAAATTTTATTCTTGTTTTCATAATTAGTTGAGAAAACTAAGTTGCTTAGTTAAACTTAGTTTTCTTCATTTCTTTGGTGAGTTAAATTCATTTCTTTGCTAAGTTAAACTTAGCTGAGAAACATTAAAAAAAAATAAACTCATTTATAATGTTACAGAACGTATAGCAGCAAGGTCTGTAAATACCGTATTCCTTTTTACTGGTATAGAAAATATATATATATGTTTCCGCGCACGCGCGCGTGTGTGTGTGTGTTTTTATTATTAATACTTAGCTATAATTAAGTTCTCTCTGGTAATTATTGTTCTCCATTTTACCTTTTCATAGTTTTTTTTTTTTATTATAAATGTAGAATAATTAACCTGCACAGATTTTATTGTAAATAAACATTAATATATAAAATTGTGCATATTATATTATTACTGCTGTTATTACAATTTGTAACTTCTTTCTTGTTAATTAATTCTTGAAAATAACATAAACTATGATTATATTTCTAATTTTTATATTAATTTTTTAATATTATTTATTAATTTATTCTTATTGAATAAAGTATTTTATTATGGATAATGTTTTTTTCTTTACATTCTTATAAAATTTCACACATCTAGGAAAGGGCCCTTAGGTTAATCATTAATAGGATTTGTAAATATGTATAAATTACTTTTACTTCTAAATAAAGTAAAAGAATACAAATATTAATTGATATGCTGTAGCTAGATTTATTATTACATTTTAATTAATTCCTTACTAATTCTGTAATTTTAGTTTTATAACTATATTTAAACACATGTATTCTTTTTAGCATACTTGTAATTTTTTTTAAATGATTTTAAATAAAGTAGATAAGCTGTTTTGTACCTGCAGATCGTAATTTTGTATGGTATCATTACACTTAGAGGGGAAATTATTTTAAAAAGGAGTATTCTTTAGTAGACGATCAATAGATTCATATTTTTCTTAAAATAGAATCTGTTGCAATTTTTATTCTTAAAAGAATTTCTAGTAAAGTCAATTGATTTTCCATTTATTCCTACATAGATTTAATAGTATAAACACTGATTTTTTTTTTTCACTTAGAAAATATCAGGGTAATTAAAGGCTGGGCAGTTGCAAATTGTTATTATTATTATTATTATTATTATTATTATTATTATTATTATTATTACTTACAGATTTTTGTATGTTTAAATGGGATATTTATAGAGATATTAAATTAATGATGATTATAATTTTCTTTAAGCAAGAAATCATATTTATTAATACATTAGTACGAGGATTAAATTTGACTTAATAAGAGAGATGTATTAGCCTATATGTTTTTCTTCTTTTTTATTTTCGATGTTTATTCATGTTATCTTTATATATGTTTAATTTTATTTAATTTTCTATTATTATTCAATATTTATAAAACATATTCATCTTAATTACCATAGTAAGTTGATTTGTAGGTTTTTTATATATGCGAATGTGTGTGACACCAAATTTTCATTACTTTTGTGAATTATTAGAAAGTAATAAAATATTATTTTAATTATTTTTTACCTACTTTACTAACAGCATTATTCAGTCTCAGAATTTTGTTTTTCAGTTTTTTGTTTTATATACATTTTACTAATTCATAGTTACCAATATGATCACTTCTAATATTTTCACAGGTTAACTTGGTTTTTATCCAGAAAAGTTTGTTTTATAAAAACACTTTATTAACTTTAGCATAATTAATGTAAGATAATGAGAGAAAATTTTATTTTTGAAATAGCTGAAATTCATCTCAGAAAAATACACAACAATCTTTATATTATAGAAAATTCTTTTGTATGCCATGAATCATTTATTTTCCAAAAATTGTTTAATTATCAGTGTTTTATTCACTTTACTTTATGAATCCCCTTCTGAATAATGCTGTATCTACTTGATCACAAAAATCTACAGCATTAGTTAAGAATTTTATCACTCTTTCCTTACAGTATCGTCAATTTTGTAATTAGTTTATTTTCACCTAGTTACTCATAGTTTCTTAAAAAATAAAAATATATAAATATTCATTAATACTGTATTTTTGTAAAAGAATAATTTCATGTTAACTGATGTATGTTTTTTCACTGACTAAATTTTAATGGATATAAATGTTTTTGTGTCAGACCAAAATGATAATTTTGGGTTAAAATAGTTTAAATACAATAATTTACATTTAAATATTTTATAAGTGTCTTGATAATGTGCCATTTATATCTGTTAACAATTCTGTGTTTTACTAATAATTCTGTGATTTATTACTTTCTAATATATGTAAAACTGTGATCACTGTTTTTATGCACTATTATATGACAGTAAACCATTTTTTTATAGAAAGGTTTTAAATATCGAGTGAAAATGTCTTTACTCACTTTTATTTTAAGTACTATATTTTCAAAATGGAAACAACTATTAGGTGGGCTGTAACCACATAATATACTTCAATGACTATATTTATAATAGCTAAATATTAATCTTTTTCATTTTTAAAAAAAGATTCTTCAATTGTTCAGCTATCTATCAATCAAATATTGGTTGTCAGGTATCTACCCAATGAAAGAAGTTTTTTGCAATCAATGAAAGAAGATCATTGAGTAACATACAGAAGGTATAAATAAATTCACAAGAGATGTAACATGATGAAACTATAATTGATGCCTTGAATGTTTTGTACATAAGATAAAAATAATGTATAGCTTTTCTTACTATATATAAAATAATGATATCAAAAATAAATGTTATAGTGACTTATTGAATTGTTAAAAAGATAATTTTGATAATACTATCATTGTTTGCAGTTATTTTTCTACCGCTGTATTACTACATTTCAATTACACAACTGGAACTTAATGTTTCATAATGAGGATCATTATGAAACAGGTGTTCAACCAATCAAAAGCTGCCTACTCTTCAACCACTGCCCATTCAGAAGTGGATGTTGTTTAATGTATCAGTGATTTTTTTTTACTTTGATTTTAATCCGATTTAGTAGTTCAGCAAGTAGGAAGGATAAACAGTGTCCTATTTAATTTGGAAGTACACCAATAGGTAACTAATTTTCTATATTACACTGTTTATCCTTTTGTTAATTATTTTGGGTTCTGAAGAAAAAATATCTTTTACACTGATCAATATTAAGAAAAGACAGAATTTTTAACTAACCTGTTGCCACAGAAATGTATTATTTTAATATAATATACGTTTTGAAAATTCAAAAAAAAATATTCTATAAACAATGTATTCTATCATTGATTTAAATCAATAATCCCAGTATTTTCTCAGCCATATAAAAAATACAGTATAATGGCCATTAATGCATTCTTGCAAAGTTTATGACACTCGCAAAGACTCATGTTGTAACTTACTTTGCATTTGTGCACTAATGGCTATCATTATAGGCTCATTGCATGAATATTTAAGAATGTCCATGAGTTTTTTTTTAAGCAGTATACTTTTTTCTTTTTTTTTCATCTCTTTACAGATATGTCAATAAACATCCTTCAAGAGAAATTATATTACTCTAAAAATAAAAAATAGATTACAATATTCTTTTCTAGTTAAAAATAAAATTGTTAAAATTATATAAACTAAATATTAGGAATTGAATTTATATAATTTTTTATCATAATTAAATTTCACAATTTAATTATTTAATAAAATAAAATATCTGTGTTCAGTTTAAAAACTTTTGTAGTCCAAGAAGTGCTATAAATGTTTTCAGTGTTACCGTAGCCAAATTACTTAAATCATTTGTCATATTCAGATTGTAGATTGTAAATTCTTTGGTGAATGTATTACCGCAAGTGACATTTAATGTCCATAATTCCTTAATAAGTAACTTCATTTTTTCAGTATACAGAGCTGTTCAATTCTTATGGAAAGATGTCAATTAAAAATTTAAATGAGATATCCATTTGTTATAACCAATATTTGTTTATTGTTAATTTCACATGACATCTTATGTAAAAACATAAGTAAATCTATTACATCTTATAAATATAATTCTTGAATTACACTCTTCATTACAGGGTTAAATTAAATGAACTTTTTTTTTAATAATAGATTTTTTCTTAACTTTATATATTTATTGCAATGAGAACATTGAAATGTTTGCTTTGTTTATATGGTCTTCACTAAAATATTGTGTCATAACTAAAATAAAATATAGTCTTGTAATCCTTCCGATACTGAAGTTCAAATTAAATGAATAAAACACTTGATTAAATGAAAATTGTTAAAAAATGTATATATTCTTTATTTTACAACCTTTAATATTTTATTTAAAACATTGAGAATTTAAAATTTATATCTGTGGGTCTACAATTTCGTTTTAAATAACGTGTGTGTGTGTGTGTGTGTGTGTATGTGTGTATTTTACATGTATAAAATATATAACGTGATTTTTTTTTCTGGAAATTTGCTCATACATTAAGTATTTAAGGTAAGAATAATGTTTTTTTTTTAGGTAGTAAATGGATTATTATTTTGTTATTAAATATTATTTCAGTAAATGTTTATTTACACACAAGTATGTAAACAGTACGTATTATTACACTGTAACAGTAATTTAAAGTATATAGATATTAAGGTAACGTATGCTGTTGTAAAATGAACATGTACTGATGTAATATACTTATTATACCATTTATTATTGTAAGTATTACGGCGTAAATGAATTATTTAAATATATTAATATTCTTTATAAAAAAAAGTTTTAATGTTTTTTAATTGTTTATTACCACAGTATATCATATTAATTTAAGACAGGAAAAATTGTGTGAGTTTAAAATCACATAATGTTTGAATGAAATACATTCATTATTTGCAATTATTGCACAATGAGCTATCCCCCGACGGGGAGTCTTATTCTTTAAGACTTTGGGGGTTGGCGTCCCCACAGGCCTAGCCTCTGCAGCTATTCTTCCCACTATACAGTAAGCTGCAGAACACTTTACATCATACACATATACTACACCAAGAACACTACATAAATTACAACATACACACTTACACAATTACACAACAACATCCTACACTGATATTTCTTACATTAACACTCGGTGGTGTTGCGACATCTTACGAAACGCAACCGTAACCCAAGGTGGGAACAAATCGTGCCGATGGGTGAATGGCTCTACGTAGTGAGTCTCGAACGATGTCCTCTGGGCACCAGGGCAAACCCAGTTGTACTTAGCTCTAGCTCCAGTACGCGTGCGCTCTGCTGGAGTGGTCCATTTTTCGCCGGTACTCGTGGAACCAAAATTTCTGTTCCTATATTAAATTCCAACATGGTTGGTGGTCCATCTGAAAAAACCACCAAATTAAGTCTTGTGAAGAGACCTCAATCAGCTTTGTCTGACGAGGATAAAAGTCCTATGGAAGAGAACTACAAATCTTTAGACTTGAACACTAAAAATATTCGATTCGTTGTTCTCCGAAATAGTCAGGAAGGTGGCTCCCTCCAAAAGGTTTCACCTTTCCTAATAAATAAAACTGTAACAGGTGCAAGTGGCTCCCCGAAGAACATCAGGAAATTACGCGACGGATCGATTCTGGTTGAAACATTCAACGACGAACAGAGTCGATCAATCTTATGTCTCCGTAATATGGGTGGTATAAATATAAGTGCTGAAAGCCACAAAACTTTAAATACGAGCCGGGGTGTAATTTTTTGTCGAGACCTTTTAGATATACATATCAATGAAATAGTTGACGAGCTTTGCCACCAAGATGTTGTTGAAGTGAAACGTATAATGAAACGGCAGAACGGAACAGAAGAACCGATACCGTCTCTTATATTAACATTTAATCTCCCTGTTCCACCAGAAAAGATTAAAGTGGGTTACCTCTCGGTTCGGGTACGACCATTCATACCCAACCCACGGCGATGTTTCAGATGCCAAGGTTTTGGTCACACTACAACATCTTGTACAAAAACTGAGATCTGTGCTCGATGTGCTAAAGAAGGTCACAATGACACTAACTGCGAAGAAAGTGAAAAATGTGCAAACTGCAGTGGTCTACATACAGCTCGCTCCCGAGATTGCCCAACTTTTAAAGAAGAAAAGGCAATTCTCAAAATCTGTACGGAGCAAAAGCTATCTTTTCCGGCCGCACGAAGAGAATACAAAAAGTTAAATAATTCACGGAACCTGGTTAAACCAGATGTATCTTTTGCCACCGCAACATCTAAACAAATTCCTACAAATGTTAATAATCAGCAGTGCGGATCCTGCAATAAGCTTAAAAAACTTGTTCAGATGCTTTCTGACCAAGTAGCTTCACTTACAGCCACTATCTCAGAGCTGACAAAGATGAAGAAAACGTCTTTCGTCGCAGTTAGTGAGTCCAACAGTGTGATACACACGAAAGTTCCTGCTCCCAAAGTCGTACCGGCACGAGTAGCAACTATCACAGCTGGCAGTAAGCCACCTAATAAGCTCCCCGTAAAGGGAACCCACATAACCACCACCTCTGGGATGTTAACTGCAGCATCCCATTCAAATAAATCTCCTCCACCATCACCTCATTTACTGGAGAATATGGTTGAAAAACCACCCGACCCTAGGACATCGGAGTTCTTTAAAATAAAAAATACAAAAAAGAAAATCCGAATCACGTACAACTAATTTTTATATAATTTCCGAAATTTAATTTTTTTATTTTTTTTTTACACTTATGAACATTATTCAGTGGAATGTTAGAGGTATTCGGTCCCGCATTGAAGATATTAGAGTGCTAGCGCACACACATGATCCACTAATCATGTGTTTCCAAGAGACTCACCTTCTACAACATGACCCAATTACACTCAGAGGATACTTCAGTGAGAGATAAGACTGCCTAGTAGACAGTAGGGAGAGTGGTGGAGTAGCGATTTTCATGAAGAATGGGGTGTCAGCTACAAGAATTCAACTAACCACTGTCATTCCTGCTATTGCAGTAAAGGTCTCTATTCCCTTCAAACTGCAGATCTGCAATCTGTATCTCTCACCGAACACTGAGTTCAGTGCTTTAGATATCTCAAATCTCCTCACGCAAATACCATCTCCATCGTTAATAGTAGGAGACTTCAATGCCCATCATATTTCCTGTGGCTCAACCTTCTGCTCTACTCGAGGAAATATGATAAACAGATTGAGACAAGACTTTGACCTTTGCCTACTGAATAATGGATCACACACATTCATGTCCTTATCAACTGGTACTGTATGTAACCTTGATCTCTCCATATGCTCACTGAATGTGCTCCCTCATTTTAATTGGTCTGTTTGTGATGACTTTCACGGTAGTGATCATAGACCAATTATTATTGGTTTCAGTGTAGACTGCGAGATTAAAAGAAGGCCACGGAGATGGATTGTTGAAAAGGCAGATTGGAACGGATACCATAAAGCATTCCAATCTCAGTATGACGATGGAGCGAACATCCTCGACCAATATTCTTCTTTTACGTCCATGATACTTAAGAATGCCAACAGATATATCCCACAAACATCGGGTAATCCTAGACGTCCTTTCGTTCCATGGTGGAACGATGACTGCAAATATGCTATTAAGAATCGACGGCAGGCACTACGAAAATGTAATCGTAGGCCTACAACAGAACATCTAAATTTATACCGCAGGGCTAGACCGGTGTGCCCTCGAGTATTCTTGGACGCTAAGAGGAATTCATGGACGAAATACGTGAGCACTATCTCACGCACTACTCCCACGTCTACTGTATGGAAGAAAATTCGTGCAATTTTCGGATCACCGAAACAATCTATTCTCGGTCTTATTGATGAAGGAGAACTCCTTTCATCATCCTCGGAAGTGGCAAATAGTCTAGCAAAATCTTTCCGCTCGGTGTCTCTCACCTCATCATATAATAACGATTTTCAACGTTACAAGATACAAATAGAAGTATTATCGTTAAACATTGGTGATTCGGTTGGTGAATTAAACACTCCATTCGTTTTTAAAGAATTGTTACATGCACTTAAAAACTCACGGGACACTTCCTCTGGACCGGACAACATTCGCCTTTCCATGCTTTCACACCTTCCTAATTCGGCACTACAACAACTTTTGAATATTTTCAACGGTTTATTCTCCGAACAAGTCTTCCCACCCGGCTGGTCAGAAGCATTTATTATACCAGTACTAAAACCTGGTAAAGACCAAACGAACCCCTCAAGCTACCGCCCTATTCCATTAACAAGCGTTTTGTGTAAAATAATGGAGAGAATGGTAAACCGCAGACTTACATGGTACTTGGAGAAACATGGCTTTCTATCTCCAGAACAGTGTGGTTTTCGACAAGGACGATCTTCTATTGACCATTTAGTGTCACTAGAAACAGCCATACAAAACGCTTTCCTAAATCGGCAGCACCTCGTCGCTATCTTCTTCGATATAAGGCGTATGACACAGCCTGGCGACGTGGTATTCTCTCAAAGAATGGGGAATCAAGGGCAATACGCTTGCTTTTATCTGGGGATTCTTAAATCACCGAACGGCTCGTGTTCGTGTGGATGATTCGCTCTCAGATAGCGTCATCTTGGAGAATGGAGTGCCCCAAGGTAGTGTATTAAGTGCCACCTCATTTTCTGTAGCCATAAACGATATTACCAAATGTGTACAGGCTCCTGTCTCATGCTCTCTATTTGCTGGCGACTTTGCTATCTACATTGCAAGCCGTTCAGCACCTACAGCAGAGAGACTACTGCAGAACACTATATTTCACCTTGAAGCTTGGTCCAGGATTACTGGTTTCACATTTTCATCCGAAAAAATAAAATGTGTAGTTTTTTCTTGGCTACGAAACCCTTTTATTCCACAAATTTTTCTGAACGGAGTGACTATTACTATCTCTACTTACGTCAAGTTTTTAGGTTTATTTTTTGATAGCCGTCTTACTTGGGTCAAACATTTAAAAGAATTGAAAACAAAATGTTCCAAACTTCTGGATATGATGCGAGTCCTTACTAACACCAACTGGGGAGCCGATAGATCATGTATGATACGTTTTTACTATTCCTTTGTTCGCTCCCGTTTAGATTATGGTTGTGTCTCTTCAGCTCGTCAATTCGTGCTTAAAATGCTGGATAGTGTACATCATGCTTTCCTTCGGCTTGCCACAGGCGCGTTTAGATCAAGTCCTGTCGCAAGCTTACTTGTAGACTGTGGTGAACCATCACTTTGGGATAGACGAGACCAGCTTTTATTATCTTATTTTGCTCGTCTCAGAGGACAGCCAAATCACCCGGCTCTTGACTCGGTTTTTGGAAATCCTAATCTAGGAAAGTATGATGACCATCCACGTCGTACTGCACCTGTAAGTGTCCGTACCTGGCGTCTGCTGCAGCATATAAACGTTGACACACCGTCATTCTTTCCTATGTATCCTTGCTCATATCCCCCATGGAGAATAAACCTTATAAATTTTAATTTTGACCTGACTACATACAATAAACAATCAACACCATCTATTGTCTTTCAGCAAATGTTTCAGTGTGTTCTCTCCAAGATGAAACCAGACGCGGTTGTATACAATGATGGATCGAAACAAAACGATACAGTTGGGTGTGCATTTGTTATCAATGAAAGTACTTATATGTTTGGTCTACCCGGTATTACGAGTGTGTTTACCGCTGAACTATACGCTATAAATAAGCCTCTAAACATCATTAACCCTAAATATAGAAAAATTCTTTTTTGCAGTGACTCGTGTAGTGCTCTCCAAGCCTTAAAAAACTTTTATTCCAAACATCCTATCGTCATTGAAATTTACAACGCAATCGCTGAGTTGAATAATCGCAACACAGAATTAAGTTTTTGCTGGGGTCCCTAGCCACGTAGGGATTCCAGGTAATGAACATGCAGATTCCGCTGCCAAAGAAGCATGTAACCAGCCTCCTTTCACCACCCGAGTTGCTACTTCTGATTTCATTAACTATGTAAAACAATTATTAAGAGCAAGGTGGCAAGGTGATTGGACGGCTACCGTTGATAATAAGCTCCGTCAGATTAAAGATTCTGTGTTACCATGGGACTCCTCATACAGAAAACCCCGGCGTGAGGAAGTAGTTCTCTGTCGATTGCGGATAGGACACACGAGTACCTGTTTACAAGAGGACAACCACCTCTTTGCGCACGATGCAACTGCCGCGTGACTGTGCGCCACATACTCGTGGACTGCATATGTTATGCGGCATTGCGTCGTAAATTTAAACTACCCAGAAACATCCGTGGTATCTTGTGTAATGATAAAGAGGTTTTAAACCGGATGTTTCTGTTTTTGCGTAGTATGGGGTTAATACAAAAACTTTAATTACTCTAGTCCTATGTATTTCTTTTGTTATCCGAGTAGCGAGCCTTTTACAATCCCTATCGGAATTTTTTTTATATACATATATATATATATATATATATATATATATATATATATATATTCATTTTTTTTAATGTTTTTTTTAAATTCGTCTGTGATATTAGTTGTAAGTTTTATCTCTTTTTTTAGTTTTAAGTTTTATTTAGTTTTAATATGATAGGTTTTAACGTAGTTTTAAGTTACATGTTAGTGTTTTTGTTATCCGAGAATGGGCCTTTTACACCCATTCTGGATTTTGCTTCCTGTGATAGTAGTTTTAAGTTTTAATTACTTTTATTTATTTATTTATTTTCCGGGCGATGATAACGACCAATCGTTTTTCGCCCTAAAAAACAAAAAAAAAAAAAAAAAAAAACCATGAGCTATCTAAGAAAATAACCTTAGTATTTTTCAAACCATGTTTTTGTAAACACTCTCCATGTTAGTACTTCTTTTTTTAGAATATTCTACTAATTTATGTAAGATTGAGTACAATATTTTCTCAGAAATTATACAAAAAGGTATTTGTAGAAATTTTTCAAACTAGATTTTTGAAAGATGCATGCTATTATCTTTGAGCAAATAAAGATATTTAATTAACAGCACTTATGTTAATTTAATTATCATTCACGTCATCCTCTTTGGTAATACCTTATGGTGGTTCCAGAGGCTAAACAGAAAAAGGAAGACTTAAAGATGTATTTTTCTTTTCTGTCTCGTGGATTAAAGTACTGGCCTATTCCAATCTACATGCACCTCCACAGAGGGTAGCTCCAACTAACACTGTAGGGAAATCATATTTCATGTACAGATAAAAATATGATTTTAATGGTAGTGTTCTGTAATTATGTTTTTATATCTGTAACCTTATGTTTTATTATTCTGTAATTATATGTGTTTATTTTAACTGTTATAAATTATTACAGAATGCAAAAAACAGTTTTGAATCTTTTTAAAATTTGCTTACATTATTATTAACAAAAACCAAATAAATGCTCACATGTGCTGTGTGAAGACAAAAAATCTGAAAAACATCTGATGGCATGTGGTAGAACACTATGTCAAAACTATGGAGGAACACTGTGAAAGGTCATCTCGGTTAATCAGTGAACTGGGACAAGAAGCTAACTCTCTTGTTTATGGCCTACACAGTAGCTGTGCATGAAACCAATGGCAATACACTCCCCAAGATGATATTCAGAAGACAGCTGAGGTTATCATGTGATTTGCACTTTGGTTCACTGGCTGGGAAACAGCAACCTTCAATAAAATACATAGCAGAACTGGTTAGTCACCTAACAGAAGTCTATCATGCCCAACAGCATTTGAAGATGACTAGTGACCACACGAAAGTAAGATATGACTTACAGGTAAAACTCATCTGGAGTTCAAGAAGAAGATCGAGTGTGGAAGACAGTTGGAAGATGTTCAAAACTTCAGATCAGTTGGGAAGGACCTTAGACTGTGTCGAACAGAATCAATGCCATAGCTTACAGAATTCAGCTCAATCCAGTTGAATCTGACATCAATCGGGAAGATATTCAGGACAAACAGCTTTAAAGAGAGGGCAGTGTAACTAGCAGAGAAGCTTCCAGAAGAAAAAAGAGAGAGAAAATTAAGAACAAAAAATCTAGAAGAAGCAATAAAAATTGTTTTTATAAAGAATTTATAGAAAAGTTAGGAAGGTGCAGACAATAAAAATCACTAAATTTGAATAAATTAAAAAAGAGTAGGTTGGCTACTGTTACTATCGGTCAAGTCCTAGGCCCAGAAATGTAAATACTGCCGACAGCAAGTTACAGATTCTGTTCAATGTGCAATAAATGCAAGGACAGTGTGGGAGAGCATTCGGAGTAGTATTAGGTAACAAATGAGTGAAGAGTGCATCATGAATACTCCATTTTTGGATAATGGTTAAGTACGAGAAACTGTTTGGTGAGTTCGTTGTGAACATGGGACAAAGTGAAATTTTTCATTTATAAAAGTGTAAGCTAGTTTCTTTTTATAGACATTAAAAGTGGATAATTCTTGCATAAAGTGAATTTTTGATTTTGTGATTGTTATCTTATTGTTATAATCTCTTGTTAATTTGTATTAGTTTCTATTAGTTATTATAGACTTTATATTAAAATTAGAATTGTATTTAATTTTGACTTATTAATAATTATAATTGACCTACTGATCTATTTTGTACATTGTAAGACTAAATAAATTATGTTTGAAAGAATTTTTGCGAGTGCTGCCTCTCAATCTTTGTTGACCCATGAACACACAATGATGCTTTTCCTTAATTGTACTGTTGCAATATTTTCATGAAGGTAAGTTTTCTTCCCAACCTTTTCTGTTCAGTGAAAATGTTTTTATGAAGAAAACAAAAAACTCAGATGCACGCAAGCAACACACACAATTCTATCTATTCTATCACAATTCTATTTATTTATTTGGGATGGTTTTCTATAAGTTTCTGGGGATATTTCATTTTGGAAAATAAGGTTTTTTTTATTACTAAACATATATAATAATTCATGTAATAAGGTAATTCATGTATAAGTTTATTCCAGTTTTATCCTTGAGAGTGTTCACGTTATATGAGTTAGAATACTCTGTTTATTTAAATAAACACATCATTGTCTTTATCACTCATTATCATCATCTGGTGGTGTGCCTGGTGGCAAGTCCTTATGCCATTGCTATCTCCATCCATTTCTTCTCATATCTTCTCCTTCATCCCTTTGTATTTTCCAGTCTTCACTTCATCTATTAACTACATTCTTCTTTTTCCTTGCTTCCTTTCTCCTCCTACTGACTCTTCTGTTACAGTTGTCAAGATTCCATTTCCTCCAATCACATGTCCTAACCAGTTTTCTTTTCTTTTGTTTGCTTCTCACATAAATGCTCTTTCTTCTTTAATCTTGTTCATTACTTCATCCTCTATCCTATTTTCTCCACACCCACATCTTAAAATCTTAAACATTTTCTTTACGCTTTCTCTTTTTTTTTTCTGTTAGAGTTCAAATTTATATCTAAACTCTAAATTCAGATTTTTACTGCATAGTAATTTCATCTTCTTACTAAAGGCTACCTTTGTCATGCCTATAATTCCTTTTACTTCTATTGCACCTACTACTATTGCACTCTTCCAGTCCTTTGTCACCATAGTATCCAAATCTTTATTTCTTTACTTCTTCTTTTTTTCCTTCACTTGCCCTTACCAGTAAATCCT
Source organism: Lycorma delicatula (assembly GCF_047948215.1). Taxonomy (NCBI): domain Eukaryota; kingdom Metazoa; phylum Arthropoda; class Insecta; order Hemiptera; family Fulgoridae; genus Lycorma; species Lycorma delicatula. The sequence goes on from NC_134455.1 coordinate 218,269,561, forward strand.
TTTTGTTGCCTATTTTCATTACTTTAATTTTTCCTGTGTTTATTTTCATTCCTTACTCTTTTATTCCTTCCTCTAAGACTTAACAATCTTTGAAGCATGTTTGTGCAATTAGCTAGATTACCACATCATCAGCAAACCTTATGCATCTTATTTTTCATCCTCTATACTTCTGTATTTATTCCTTCTTATCTTTCTTTTAATATATGCCTTATCATATCTTCAATGTAAATGGTGAACAGTATCAGCGAGAGGCAGCATTCTTACCTATCACCTCGTCCTAGACTCACCCATTTATTCTTATTTATTTTCATTCCTGCTGTTTGTCTCATATATACTTTTTTAACAAAACTTCTGTTTTTCCATACTACTTTTTTCTCTTTAAGAATCACCATCATCTTCTCCCATTGACTCTTATCATATGCCTTCTCTAAATCAATGAAACACTCATTCCTCTTCCTCTCTCTAAATATCTCTTTGCAATTAACATTAGTAGCCCATTAGCATCTCTGGTTCCTTTCCCTCTTGTGAAGCTAAACTGTCCCTTTCCTACATTCTCTTTCAATATTCCTACCAACCTCCAGTTTAGGACTCATAATATCTTGTAATATTTTAATAGCATGATCTTTTTTACTTACTGCTCTGTGTTCAATATATTTTCTATACCAGTTTTCTTCAAAACAGGTATCATTACTGTTTTTACAAAGTCTTTAGACCATACTTACGTACTGTATATCCTATTACACAATTTAACTGTTTCTTACACTCCTTTCTCCTTTAAGCATTTATATTTATAAAATTCTGTGGGTATTTCATCTACTCCAGTGAATTTTTTATTTTTCATTTCTTTAATTGCTGTCTGTACTTCACATTTCAATATTGGTGTGCTCGTTTATTCTCTAACTCCTGTTCCTTTTGTATGTTTAGTTACTCAGGTTCTTGTCACACACAGATCCACATATTTCTTTCACCTCTCTCTTCATGTAGCATTTTACCATCCTTAGTCATCAATTTTTCTCATTTTACTACTCCCTTTCCACTTATCCCATGTGTATTATCTGTTCACCTTCCCATACATCATAACATATTACCCTTCCTTTTTAAATCCTCAATTTCACTCCATTCCTTCTTCACTCATCTTTCCTTAGCTTTTTGTGTTTCCTTCCTTAACTCACTATTTAATTTTTAGTACACTGCTCTTTCATTTTCTCATCTTATTCTTATACCACCTTCTTACTTCCATTTTCTTTATCATTTCTGTTGTTACACATGGTTTCTTGACTCAATTTCCCTCATAATATTATACTTCTTCCTGTACTGTTTTTACTGTGGCATTTTTTACTCTCATCCAGGTCTTCTCAGTGTTGTTATTTTCATTTTTGCTTTCTTTAATTGCCTTAACTTCTTTTTCTCCCACTGTTTCTTTATCCAATTTAAAATGTTCTATGTTCCATTTCTTAACTATCTTCACTTTCTCTATTTTGTTTAAAGCCATTCTCAATTTCATCAAAAGTAGAATTTGACCACTATATTGATATCTGTACCTGGTAATCCATTGGCTTTCTTAACAGACTTATTATACTTTCCATCTACTAAGAAATGGTCTATCTGATAGCGACCTTTGTCCCCAGGAAATACCAAAGTACATCTCCTCCTTTTATGGCTTTTGAAGGTATTGGTTATAAATAAATTTTTCTGTCTGCAAAATTCTATTAATCTGTTCCCCCTTCCATTTCTTATCCATAAGCCAAATTTTCCTACCATACTTCCTTCTTCACCTTTTCCAAGCATAGTATTCCAATCTCCTATCAACCTTACAGCAATTTTGTTACATCTTGATACTCTTGTACATCACTTCAGTATCTTCTTCATAATTCGATGTTGGCATATATAATTTTACTAAATTCTATATATATCTATGTATAACATATTTTATAACTAAATCTTTTGGTAACATCCCAATCCATAATGATATAAATCTACATATTTATAAATTCTGCATCTATTTTGTCACTTCATTCCTCATAATTATTGCCATTTCATTTTTCCTTTCTTTCTTCCAGAATAGAATATGGTAACTTCTCCACTCTTCTTTCACCTTGTCCTTTTCTCACCTTACTTAATTCAGTTCTCATGTATCCATTTTATTTATCTTCATCTCCCTCTTGAGATTCTCAACTGTAACAAAGTCTAGACATTCCAAGTTTCTGTACACAATCAGTCTTTTAACTTCTTTAGTAACTTTATTTGTAACACTTCTGGAAACATTAATGATAAATTTTAGACCTGATCTACCCTTCTTTTCTGCAACTATACAATTCATCTCCTTCCAATTAGTCTATATTTGTGGAATATTCTACCATTGTCAGTCATTTTCTATACATGCCTTTTTGGATTTTACTACATGTTTCAAATTCAAAATATTTATTTATTAACATCTTTGATGTCTCATACACTCAATTCTATGATAATTTATTAAATTATACTCACCCAGTATTAATCCATTTAATTTTTTTCCGTTTAGCAAAACATAAGAAATATAACAAAAAAGAGAAACATGGAGTAAAATTAATTTTAACTAAAAAAAAAAATATTTTAAACTTTATAAAAATTATTTTTAAGTGTATTTCTGATTATCAACCCAAAGTTGATGTAACCTTTTTTTTTTTTTTTTCTCAGCTCCCCTGGGCCGGACCGACTTGTTGGTATTACGCCGCCCAGGGGAGTGTCTTTAAACTCAAATAGGCCTCCCCACCTACCGGCTATATACCGGCATGGCAGGTCGGTCTACCGGTTAGCTCTTTTTGAAAGTTCTTTATTAATATTGCCCTTTTGGACACCATGCCAGACCCAGTTCGCCGCGACGCGGCGCCGGGTCCCTTCAGTATTCAGTGTGCTGTTACCCGTGGAGTCCTTGGTGGCTTATCAGTGCCAACACACCGCAGCATGCTGGACCTCACCAGCAAGGCTGTCCACCCAGTCCTATTCTAGCCAACACCTTGTCTTCTCTCATCGGAGTATTTCTGTAGAACAACTTGTCTAACAAAACTAGCAAAATTTTTCCAGTTTGACTCGCTTCTTAGCATGTAGTCTATTGTTGTCTCTGGAGTTATACCTGTGAGTGCCTTACTATGTCTAAGTGTGTCCCACCTATTGCACTCAAAAAAGGTGTGCTCAGCATCATCTATCTCGTTGCAGTAGTTGCAAATTGGCTCTTCTCTCTTGCCTATTTTGTGCAGGTAGTTATTGAAGGAACCATGTCCTGTAAAAAACTGCGATAGATGATGATCAACCTCACCAAATCTTCTCGACAACCATGGCTTGATGTTGGGGATGAGGGTTCTCGTCCATCGACCCACAGCTTCCTGCAACCATCTTTCCTGCCAGATATTATAAACGCCATCCCTGACCTCTTGTTCTGGCTTGCCTTGTGCCCTCTCCACCCTCTTTTTTGCGATTAGGTCTATAGGAGGTGTACCCGATAACACGCACAGGGCAGCATAGGACACTGTCCTGTATGCGGACACAACACCTAGAAGCACACACCTGTGCGTCCTCGCCAGTCTCTCTTTGTTGCGCCTGATGGCGATAGAGCGCCACCAGGCCGGAACGGCATACATAAGCGAAGACACGACGGTGGTCGCCAGTAAACGGCGCTTTGAGGCCCGAGGGGCATTCTGCGATGACATAATGATGTTTAGACTTTTTATCATCCTTTCTGCCTTGTTGCATACATTGACTATGTGCTCGGTGTATCTACCGTTTTTCTGGAGGATAACTCCTAAGTACTTGATGTTATTCGCTTCTTCTATAGCATGACCGTTGATGGAAATATTGAACGGTTCTAGCACTCTTCTACCCGTAAAGGCAATACACCGGCATTTTTCCGTAGACAGTTGCAGACCCCTGGACCTCAACCACTCCTGTATAGTGTCGATGGCCACATACACCCTCTCCCGCACCTCCAAGACCGTCCTTCCCTCTATGAGGACTGCAAGGTCATCTGCATAAACCAGGACCTGGGCGCTGACAGGAAACGCCTTCTGAAGGGGTTCGTCTATTATCACCAGCCACAACAACGGCCCCAGCCCAGAACAGAGCCCTGCGGAACTCCATCGTCCATTTGAAAATGTACTGTTTCCTCCTGTGGTTCCACCAGACATCCTCTGTTGGACAAGTAACATTCAATTTGTGTACGTAGGTATGGGCTGAGGCCCCTAGCGGCAATTGCGTCATTAATGTGACCCCAACCAATAGCCCCGAACGCGTTTTTTATGTGTAGTGACAGCATCAGTGGAATTCTCCTGGTTCGCCAAGTGCCTCTCTTCACCTCGTCGGCCCATCCCGAAATTCGGCAGATGGCCTGCATGGTGGATCGCCCCCACATAAACCCGTACTGGTTAGGACTGATTCCGGCTCCCTCTTCTAGTTCTTTGATGATGCGGCCAGCCAGCATCTTTTCTACTAGCTTCCCCATCATGTTAAGGAGGCTCAGGGGTCTATAGGTTATATCTTCCTCCGAAGAGGTGCCTTTAGGTAGGAATACCACTCTGGCCTCCTCTGGTCTCTTTTCATTACGCATAAATCTTTCGCCTTTTACTAAAGTTGATGTAACCTGTATGCACTTTAATCAACTGTTACCAATTCTAGAAACCACAAGAGATGAAATGTCCTGTGGATAATAAAGAATGCTGCCATTCATCTCAGAAGCCTACATTATTATCAATTGATGTTAGGTAGATAATTGTATAAACTAAAGAAATAATATTGTCCAGAAGCTTTATTAGCAAGCTGACTCAACATCTATTATGAATCTATAATAATTTTGATCAAGAAAATTCTCTCAACAGTCAGTATAACACAAGAAATGGAACAAGGATAGATCTATCCTACTTGGTTTTTAATAAATACAAATGAAGAGAATAAAAAGAAAGTGAAGTAAAATTGCAATAATATTAAAAAAATCTTGAAAACATTGTTCAGTGTTTTTTCTATTAGTGGTATAATATTAGAAAAAAAGATTTGAAAAAAAAATTATAATAATTGCACCTTATCAAAAATGTCTAATGGTTGTAAAATTAATTTAGTTTTTTTGAACGCTAAATATAATTTCTTCCTTACTTGGATTTCAGTAATAGAATTCCAACTTTGGCAATAATGTTTTATTATTATTTTTTACTATAAAGTTCAGCAGTATCTTCTTTATTTTCATTATCCAGAAACATTTTTTGTGATACAACTGTACAGTACATGATGTTTACTTACATGGTTTACTTGCAGTATTTTTATATAAGAAATCTGCTATTTACTTTAGAATGTTAGAAAACAAAAGGTCCAGTTTGGAATAGTTAGCCTTTCTGGTATTAATGGACCTTTAACATTACAATTATTTTTGTTTCCCAACTTAATACCAAATGAACTTACTCGGATTGCATTGTAAATCATGAAAACTAGTTTGATCTATGAATTTATTGATACCCATCTTTATTCATTAACACTGACTGGAGAAATAATACTTTCTACTATTAGTATGTATTTAACAACATACTCTGATATGAATATATAAACAAATGCTTAAAGCAGTAAATTTTTGAATCAAGTCACTTCTTATCTTGCTAATGTGTCTCCTATACTATGAAATTAATAATACTCATTATGCATCAGTAAAAATAAATCTTTTAAAAATCAGTATACCACACTGTTTATTACATTATATTTTAATGATAACTAACTTCATGATTTTTATAAACCTACAAAATATTGCATGAATAAAATAAAAAAAATTATAATTTTCACATCATAGAATTATTTCTTACTGATTTAATTAGATGGAAACACTACATAGTGTTATAAATTAAGTAGGCAGAGTGTTAATAACTTTCTCATTATGAAAGCCAAATAAATATCAAAGTGCCTGAATCAAACGGTCAGAATCACCTACAGTGTACAAGAACCAATTGTTCTGATGTTTTGAAGTAGCAAGAAAGCAAACTTTTTCCCAGCAACCACTGAGCTCTTTTTTTTATAGTTTATTATTTTATGTTTCAGTTGTTCACCATCATAATATATATTTATTTAATATATTTACTTAAAAGAAAATTTCTTAGTAAATAAAATAAAATTGTAATGCAAAGAAGGTTATACTGTTATATTATTTATAAAGAATGAGTTATGTAACTAATATTGAACGATCATAACTCAAATGTCTAAGTGGACTGTAAGGTGTGGTAAATGATCACTGGATGCGTAAACTAGTTCTATCTTATTTACAAAGAATACACAATTAATATGCATTAAACATAAAAACATACTACTAATAACAACACAAAACTAATTATAAGTATGCATTACGACACTTTTGATATGACCCGTTAAAAGGAAAGGCACTGAGCCGACGTCCATCTGATGCGTACACTATGACCTCCTCTTGCAGAGTGTTTTAACTTGCCAGCCGCTCGAAATAGAGCGTGCTGAACCTAAAAAAAATATAAGACAGGCAGAATATCAACCAATTACAATGATTCATTATTTGGAAACATATTTTCATAATAGAGTATTATAAATGAAGGTAGGAATTATTAAAAATAATAATTTTTTTGTGGTTTTGATGTAATACATTTTTTAATATGGCAAGAAAGTATAATTCATGCATACAACCACATAGGTTTTTTAAAACCAATACTCAATGCTTAATGATTCATACTCCATGCTTTACGATTTAACTTGTCATGATCGTATTTTAGTAAATTAATGATCCTTCTTCTTTCATACTTCACCTTACCTTCTAGTTTCTGAATCTGTTCTTCAGTAAACACATCATTATGTAGTTCTATATGTTTATGTATTTGCTAATATTTAAGGGTGTTAAGATGTTTATGTGTTATGAATATTGAAGTTGTGTGAAGTACTAATTTGTTTTAGTAATAAACAATTAGTGTGTAGTTTTTAAAAAAAATGTTTGTATCAAGATCAAAGAAAATGACAAAAACCACTGAATAAAATTCATAAAGTTGGTTCCAAAGTTGAAAGTAACTGGAATTAATTGCCTAGCCTTTGCTAACAAAATTTAGTTATCTCTTATAATTTCAAAACAACAGCAGAATAAGTAAACCACCTAAAGAATTGCAGAGAAAGTTAGGCTTCATTGACCAATATCAAAGATTCCCCCAAGTTTCTAAATACAAAATATTGAAAAATCAACAAAGTTAATAAATTAAAATAGCCAGGAGAAATAATCTGAGTCAATGGTTTAGATAAAGAAGCCAGACAACAAGAAAAAGAAAGATTGAATTTGCTACCTACTAACAAAAAATATTTAAAACAAGGACATCTAAACAAGATCCAAAATTAGGTATTACAATAAGGTAATCAAACCAGAAGGCCTGTGTCTATCAGAATTCACCTTCAGTTAGAAATCAGGTGAAATAAGTGCAATAGAAAAAAAGAAAGGAAAATCTTGAGAAAAATCCAAGGACCAATAAAAATAGGTGAAAACAGTTACAAACTGAGAAGTAATAAAAAATCTTTACAAAAACAAAAAACTGAAAAAACATCAGATTCCATTAGAAAATCAAAAGCCAGATTCTTTAGCCACTTTATGAGAGAATGAATGATAACAGGCTTATAAATCAAACTAGCTGGCCCATTGAGCCAGAACCTGGATTTTCAGGGCTCAGATCACCCCAGAGAAAACTCAGGGGCTCCTTGGGGCTAAAGGATCTACCCCATGGCCACAGAGCTCACTTCGCTCACCATTCCAAATTTTCCAGGCAGACCAGCACCCTGGACAACTGCAGAACTTGCTTCAGTCGCCATTCCCATCTACTAAGAGGGCTCGACCCCCTGGACCCCTCCCACTGTACATTATCTTCTGGTTGTGAGAATAACACTGGTAATTAATAATTTTAGTATTCAGGCTTTATAGAAACCTGAAAAGGAAATTAAATTACAAAAGATAGAATAATAGTTACTTCTTTTTTTTTTTAACCTCCGAGTCCACAGTTAAGCATTACTTCAAAGGATGAGATGAATGATTTGTAGCGTGTGTGAAAATGCCATGCCTCACCGGGATTCAATATACCTTTGCCGATGAAAAGTTCATAACTTATTTCTTTGCCATGGTGCAGAAACATAGTAATGAAGTAAAAGGATTAACCTATTTTTTCCTTAATTCATAACTTCATCTCCTTGGGAGTGAAGAAATAATGAATATTTTTAATATCTTAACCTTCAAGGAAGCTAGGGCCATGGTCGATGGCTTAAAACCTTCCCTAGGATAACGTGAATGTATCCTGCAAATTTGAAAGTAATCTATCAGTTGGATCTCACATGATACAATAATAAACAAGCAAATTTTATATATATTTCTGAAAAACTGTGATCTGTTAGATTTAGAGTGTATATGATACTGCAAAAGTTAGCCTTCACTGTATGAACAAATAACCCATTTGAATTTTGAAAATAGGACAATTATTTATAGAGATATTATAACAGCATCCCATTGCACCTCCCAAACAGGGGTACCCTGTTTGTTACCAGTTGATAGTGATGATTGCTATAGCCACCCATGAGGTCCTCGCATACCTCACACGCAGTCCCATGGGAAGCCCATTATTGTTAAACAGAAATTTTTTATATTTATTTAATATTATTTTATTTAACATAAATTTAATTCTATTAATTTTTAATATTATTCATTCAATTGATTTGAATCATTCAGTTTAAACCCAGCTCACACAGTGATAGAGACTCACAGTTCACATTTCATTAATTCAATTCACAGTTCATTAATTTAATTCACAAAATTTGTGCTTCAACCGGCAAATCTCTACTACTACAATTTTTTTTTTTCAAGATGAAATATATTTAAAAACCTTCTCAGTTATAACAAGAAACATAGATAAAAATTCGGTTGCAACCGACTGATTACTTTTTATTTATCCCACATTTACAATAAAATAATGGAGAAATCAGTGGATCTCAAGAGTTCGAAGACCTAAAAGAAATGAAAATATCCAAAGAAATAGTACAAGATAGAACAACATTTAGAAAACTGGTACAAAATTTCAAGGGTTTCCAAGAGAAGGTGAAGAAGAAACCAACAACATCTGGCCAGAAGAGAGAAGGCAGAAACATAGTGAAAGAATGAACTTCTGGAAGACTAAGAAAGAAAATGCCCAGAAGAAAGAAAAATGATTGTAAAATGGTGTTTCACAGTCTCCAGTTGGCCAGATTAAAAAAATTAGTAATTTATTTTTTTATTACATAGATGGGGAATTAATGTCAAATATTCTCAATGTTAAATTCATATAATTCCTGGTCCTGCACTATTAAATGGCAATTTTGTAACCAATGACCCAAATAACCAAGTTATGTAACCCCTTTAGTTTGTAGAACAGAAATCCTCAATAAGTAGAAAAACAACATAAAAAGTTATTTTTTGTTTACTTAAATGTAAGTTTTACAATGTTTTATTTTATAATTTGGAGTGTTTTTAACTTATGAAATAATTTTAAAATGTATACCTACTTATTCCCTAAAAAACTGATAAAAAGTGTTACAATTTTGTTTTCTTACTAAAATCCCAAAATAACTTATTTCAGAAAATTTATTACAAAGAAATTGTTTTTTTCTTGTTCCATCTGTAGCAAGTAGTTCTGCTGACAATTTTTTGTGATACAGTAAAGATAATATATTATTCTTTCTAGTGCATTATTAAATTTAATAAGATTAGCATAAGAAACACTCTTTCACAAGAGATTGTACAAATACAAAAACTACAAATGTCATAACTCATTGATATCAAAGAGAAAAAAGAAAAAAATTTGGAAAACTTTAATGAAGATTATAAAATATTTTTTGCAAAATTCAATAGTTTTAGAGATTTGAAAAAATCATTTCCCCCTTCCAACAAGTTGTACTCACTCTATTCACTACGATTCTCCACAATCTAAGTAAGCCACTAAAAATGTTGAAAAAATTTTAATTAAAGAAAATCCCTTAATTATTTACCTATTCACTATCAGTTAGTTTTACTACACCATTAACTACCTTGTAAGTAATATTCCAATAGCTACAGAGACACAAAGCAACATGAGCAGTTTAAGACATGATTTGCACACTATATATATATATATATATATATATATATATATATATATATATATATATATATATATATATATATATATATAAACAAAACAAAATATGTATATATATTTTTTTTTGTTTATTTAAAAATATACCAAACACAAATTTCTTATTTTTTTAATCTTGTGTCACAAGTCAATATTTTTGGAATAAACTACATATTTTGTAATCTTCAGATCAATCATTCTTAAAGGGTTAACTTATGAGGAATTAACATTTTAGCAGATGATGCCAACACTCCAACACAATTTGTTTACATCAAAAATTAATTTAAATATCAGGAAAAGATTTTTGAAAGTATATGTTTGGAGTGTCGCTTTATATGGAAGTTAAACTTGGACAATCGGAGTATCTGAGAAGAAAAGATTAGAAGCTTTTGAAATGTGGTGCTACAGGAGAATGTTAAAAATCAGATGGGTGGATAAAGTGACAAATGAAGAGGTGTTGCGGCAAATAGATGAAGAAAGAAGTATTTGGAAAAATATAGCTAAAAGAAGAGACAGACTTATGGGCCACATACTAAGGCATCCTGGAATAGTTGCTTTAGTATTGGAAGGACAGGTAGTAGGAAAACATTGTGTAGGCAGGCCACGTTTGGAATATGTAGAACAGATTGTTAGGGATGTAGGGGGTATACCGAAATCAAATGACTAGCACTAGATAGGGAATCTTGGAGAGCTGCATCAAACCAGTCAAATGACTGAAGACAAAAGAAAAGCCAACACTCCTTATTCTGGATGTATTTACTCTCAACAGTTGAATTAGCTGAATTTAGTTGCAGGAAGAACATGTCAGTGGTGGTGGTAATAATAGTGTTGTGAATCAGTTAAAAGAGTTTCATCGCTGTCTTCAATATTACACATAATCATGTTTGGCAGCATGATGGTCATATTATATGACCATATTACATAACCGTAATAGGTTACTTCACCAGGCCGTGTTAATTAACAATGAACACTTGACTATGGTAAAAAAACTGACGCCATTACAACAGCGCCATCTGCGAGGTTGAAATAAAACAAGAGTTCTTTGGTTAACTTGAATTAACCAGCCAAGTATGTTAACAAAACAAATTTCCATTTATTATATTCAAGGTATTTCTTTATCATTAATTTATTTATATTTTTTAAGACTTTCATAATTAGCAGTTGTTGGCTTATATGCTATATTTTCAATTGTCTACCCTAAATAAATTACCTCGTACATATTTACTATTTGTTAGCAAATATTTATTTTCAAATAAACAATATTATTTACGACAATCGATATTATAATTTCAACTAAAATCAGAGACTAGTAACAAAAATAGGTATTATCGATAGTTTATTACGTTCAAAAGAATCGATTGTTTTTTTTTGTTAGCATGGAGGGAAGTCTAGGCGTGCTAATGCAAATTAATATCGTGTTTATTGCATGTCTTCTTGGACGAACTTAATTATTATTTGATGTTTATAAAATCTTTTTTCAGGTTTATTCCTCAGTTATTAAATTAGTGTAGTAAGGTGAGCAAGCAACTTTAATTTTTAAGGTTAAGAGTTTGTGTAAGTGGTTTCACGCTAATTTATTTCGCATAATACAAAGATTTATGGAGTTACAAATCTTAGATAAAAAAATACCAATTTTCACTTACCGTAATAAACCATACTTATTCATTGATTAGAATATTATGTTTGGTTAAATTATTTAGTAATTTAAGCATGAACTAATTTAAAGAACTACAAAAAAGGTGATCAAGTCCTGCCCGGTATTAGTCACTGATGAAATTTTACTGTTCTAGTAATTTATTTATTGACAATTTCAGTACGTGAAAAAATTTACTAACTACTTTTTTCTCCAAAGGAACGTTTTTTTTAATGAGAGAGAGGAAGCCCTCTGCAAAGTATCTTTTTAAATGTTACATTTACCAATAACATTGTACCACTGAAATATGTTGATTATTTTGTGTTAGGAATTCTATTGACATTTTTACTACTGTGGGAGTATTACTTTTTGCAGTACTTTATTATGCTCTTTCTTGAATGTCAAGGTGTATATTTCAGTGTTGAGGTGAATCTTGATAGACATTTTTTCCATTTTAAACATTTTTATCTGTGTTATTATTATTTCATGAAAGATTGAATTTAACATTTCTGTTCCTGTAGACCTGCAGAGATTTTATTATTAATTTCATAGCACTATTTTCTATCTATATTTATTCTTAATTAAGCTTCTACTGAAGGACAAAAAGTTATTGTAGTTGTTTTTTCCGCAAGTAATTCTTTATTAATCTAGTTATTCAACTCTCTTTTTGTTTTATCCAACCATAAGCTTTTCAATACATGCTAAATTATCACAGTATTTGACACTAATTTTTACACAGTTTATACTTGTAATTTTTTTCTATGGGTTGTACACTGTAAGTCAATTCTGTAATAACCCTTTCAAGATTATTGATCAACCAGAATGCTGATTTATTTTTTAGAAATAACCATTAATATTATACTTTTACCTTGTGGTTCAGTTCTGCTTTTAAAGGAAAAAAAGATTTTTTTACAGGTTATGTTTACTAGTTCATGCATCATATGTTGCTTTCTTTTTCTGTTTAGCCTCTGGAACCACCGAAAGGTATTACTTAAGATGATGATATGTATGATTGTAAATGAAATGTAGTCTTGTACAGTCTCAGGTTGACCATTACTGAGGTATGTGGTTAATTGAAACCCAACCACCAAAGAACACTAGTATCCATGATCTAGTAATAAAATCCCTATAAAAGTAACTGCCTTTACTAGGATTTGAAGCCTATAACTCTCGCCTTCAAAGTTAGTTGATTTGGGATGACAAGTTCACCACTGGACCAACCTGATGGGCTGTGCATCAGTTGTTTGGGCATATTTATTTACATTTTTTATGTTTGCACACCACTTTCAGTTTATGATAATGTTACAAGTTGACAAGGCTAAGTTTATATTCGTGAAGGACTGTAGTTTGGTTTGGCTATAGATAGAGATGGAGATATAAAACTACAGTATGATTTGGGCTTAATCCTATTGAACAAAGTGACATGCTTTTCTATCTGTTTAAAATGGGTTGCTGTATTTTTTCAAACCTGTGATTTTTTTCTGATTACTGTATAACACAATTAAAAATATTAATTTACATTACTGTATTCATAAATGAAATAAACTTAACCTGCAAATTATTACAATAATTTAATTAAGTAAACATTTCCACCAAACCGGTGGCATAATTCACAGCATTATATTCAAAGCTGCTAGTAATAAATTGGACATTTAGGCCTACGGAATCACAGCAAGTTGGATGTAGCAGTAGAATAACAAATGAAATAATATTTTTATATAATTTACTTAATAATTAAAAGATCAATTCTACCTAATACAGTCCTTAACCAGTTTCGTCTGCGGTTTCCATAAAACTATCTTCTGTGATAGGCCAACAATACTCTATTTCTGAGCTTGGCTTAGTTTCACTAACACTGGAATTAATTTCCAATTCGTCCATCCCTATATTTGTATAATTATATTTTCAATGGCATCTACCATTAACGCATTTGTTTTCTAGTAAGAGTCCATTATATCCTGAACTTTCAGCACTGATTTTTTCCACTCTTCTAAAGTAATTGATGAAATTGCATCAAATGTAATAGCTCTCAGTTCTGTTAATGACATTGGAACCTATTGCGGTCTTGAATTTGTTTTTTAACTAGATTCCAAATAAATTCAGTTAGGTTAATATCTGAGTGACCCATCGGGTTGGTGTAGTGGTTAACGCGTCTTCCCAAATCAGCTGATTTGGAAAGTCGAGAATTACAGCATTCAAGTCCTAGTAAAGCCAGTTATTTTTACACGGATCTGAATACTAGATCGTGGATATGGTGTTCTTTGGTGGTTGGGTTTCAATTAACCACACATCTCAGGGATGGTCGAACTGAGAATGTACAAGACTACACTTCATTTACACTCATACATATCATCCTCATTCATCCTCTGAAGAATTATCTAAACGGTAGTTACCGGAGGCTAAACAGGAAAAAAGAGAGAGAGGTTAAAATCTGAGTGGTAAGATGGCAATCTAAGCAGTGTAATCTCTTTGTTATTTAGTATTTCATCTAATTCATATTTTTTTGGACGTGTAGTTCATGTATTCATGGTTTTGGACAGTGTAGTTTGACAGTTTCCTAAAAAGTTTTTTTTTTTTTTTTTAGATCTGGCTAGTTTATTTTATTTTTTTAGAGTCATTCATGAATATAGTTTTTCAATGAATTGGATGATGGAGGTTTATTTTTTTATTATGGTAAGGTGTGTTATGTATAACTAAAATGCAATTTGTTGGTAGTTGTGGAATAACTTGCTTTCCAATATACTTCAAAAACTTTATTGTTCATCTCTTTATGATAATCTTCTGTTTCTCTCTTGGAATTGTACATTGAAAAAGCATCATCCATGAATCCACCTGCATGAGCTGTTATTAAACGGTCACTGATATTACTAGTAACAAAAATATGTGGTACATCATCACCTTGCCAGCACTTTTTTACCATATAATGTGTATGCATCCAAATTTCATCTAGTATATGACCAGTCTCTTTTACTCAGAAGTTGCATTTTTTCTCAGATACCTAAGAAAAAATGCACGTTTCACAATTGCATCATCTTGTTCACACAAAATCAGTTTATTTTTTTTTTACACCTCCTCAGTTGTAAATCCATAGATTTTATAACTTTCCCTAGATTAGTGTTTCCCTACTAGTGGTAGAATTCAGTTCCTCACTACAAAAATTACACAATTTTTGTATAGTGGGTATTTCCTTCCTTATAGAGTTCAAAATATTTAAGAAATTCTCTTTTAATAATACACCAGTCAAAATCATTTATTTCTTATTTATTATGAGGAGTATATTTCTGTTTTCTTTGGTGTTTAAATTTGACAACCACTAGTCTCCGCTTCATATCCAATTTTCCTGATGTCAATTATTTTAGACCAGGTTATGTTTAGCACAAGCATATTCTGTCACTTTAATAAGAGGCACCAATTATCCATTTTTTTCTTTTCTATATCTTAATAACGTTAAATGTGAGATGATATGCTTGACTGTGAAGAGGTTTTTCTGCGTTCATGTAAAATCATAACACAACTACTATTAAGTAACAACTGTTTTAATTTTCAGTGCAAAGAACAGAAAATATTTGTTTTTATTAGTAATAACATATCCATAAATTACATAATGTTTTTTACTACATGCCTATTTTAAATCCATATATTTTAATCCATAAATCTATGACTCGCTTATCCTGTTTGTCATAATATCATTACTTAAACCAAAACAGTTGATGTAACAGATTTATTCATTATTTACTTGAATATACTATTTTTTAGTATAATATGTCTTCATCATGCATATGTTTTAAAGTACATTGACTAAGAAAATAATTGCTCTTATTACAAAGTAACAGGACAAAAGATAAAATTCATTATTTATACAAAAATAGCTGTAATTAATCAAAGAAAAACTGATGTTTTATTATTAAATATTGAAATTAAAATGACATCAGTTAATTCATTAATAAGAAATTAATTTAAATAAAGCCTAATGAATAATATGTTATAACACTATCATGATAATGCATAATAATATAGTGTTATAACACTAATCATGATATGCATCTGCATCCATACACACATAAAATAATGTTTGAAACAGCAATCTAATCTCTCAGCAGAAGTCGCAGTTACTTTACTAATACCACTGGAATGTGACTGTACACAGCAGCAGTTCGTAAACTCTGTGAATATGCACCCTTCCTTGTCAACTAGTAGTCATGTTTTTCTATACTGTTTTATTCAGTGTATTTTTAATTATTTCTGTAAAATATTTAATTTTATTGTTGATGTATTATTGTGAACTAATGTTTAGCTTTTGTTATACAGCTACTGGGTTTATTATCATGATCTTTAGCATTCATTTGTATAATTTTACAGGTATTTTTATGAAATTGCTAATTGGTTGTTGACCTTAAATAAAGATTATTTTCACTGATTGCAAGTATATTTAATAATAAATAAATATTCTAAATTCCACCAATAATTGATTACTAGTTTTAATAATAATTGTTAGTAAAATATTAAAATTATGATATCAGATTTGGAATTAAAAGAATTATTTGCAGATATGATTAAGGATTTAAGAAATGAAACAAGAGAAGTAATTAAAGAAGAAATTAACCATCATTTATAAGATTCACTGCTGACGTAAATCAAAGTACAAATAAAATTAAAAAACTGTAAGGTATTTAAAACAAAATCTTAGGAATCAGCTGCAGAAGCAGTAAATTGTAATACAAAAAATATGAAAGAATAACAATCTGATAATTTGTAGAACAATTGATGAGAGATAAGAAGGAAGTTTTTAAATTTAAAGTCAAATGTATTATCGTTATAAATGATAAATTAAGAATTCAACTACAGGTCATAATGTAAATAAGTTATTAAGATTAGGTAGTTCAAAAGGCCATAGAGTATGCCTTGATCCTGTTGCTTCTTCTTTTAGGTATGATTAAACATGGAATCCTAACCGACTAGAAAATTTCAATTGCTCATATTTTTACATGACTGCCCAAAAAAGTGTGTAATGTATTTAGGCACCTAAATACATTATGTATTTTATGTATGTACAAGGTATGGCTAGTCTGTCTATGGTCTATGGTCTGTCTGGCTATGGTCTGTAGACATATTAGTCTGGCCATGGCCTTCATTTGGATAAAATCTGTTTTTTTTTGTTTTGCCAAAAAAATAAGTGTTTTATTAGAGCAAAGAATTGTCGTGAAATTTCATATGAAACTTGGAAAACCGCTACTGAAACTTATCTTTTATTAAAAAAAGTGCATGGCAATGTATTTTTATCATGTGCGTGGGTTTTTGAGTGGTTTAAGCGTTTCCAAGATGGCTGAGAAGACGTTGAAGATGATGTTCGCCCGGGTTTCCCTTTCACATAAAAACAGATAAAAATATTGAAAAAACTGGTAATCTGACCATCGACGAACTATTCATGCGATTGCTGAAACTGTAGGAATTGACAAAGAATGCATTTAAGGCAAAATTTTCATAACAATTTTAACATGTAAAAAGTGTGTGCAAAAATGGTGATTATAATTCTCACAATCAAACAAAAACAAGCTCTTGAAAATGTTTGTTCTGATACTTGGAATGCCATTGAAAATGATCCAAACTTCTTGGAAAGTGTGGTGACATGTGTTGAATCTTGGTTTTTCACTTATGATCCTACTAAGTGTCAATCCATGCATTGGAAGGCCCCAACTTCACCGAGAATTAAAAAAGCTTGAATGAACAAATTAAAATTCAAAGCGATGGTGATTGTATTTTTCAATATTCATGGGATTGTGTACCTTCACTGGATTCCTGAAGGTCAAACTATTAATCAACATTACTATATTGAGGTCCTTGCTCAACTCTGTGAAAAAATAAGAAAAAAACGACCCAAGTTGTGAGACATGTCATGGGTTCTTCATCAGGACAACGCACCGACTCGCACTGCATTTCTGTCAAAACATTTCTAGTCAAGTATAACATCCCAGAGTTAGATCATCCGCCGTATTCATCTGACCTAACACCATATGACTTTTATCTGTTTCCCATGGTCAAATCTGCATTAAAAGGAACAAGATTTCAGACCGTTGAAGCTGTGAAAGAAAAAGCAGCACACGTCATGAAGCAGCAAGCTCATAGAAGAAGACTTCCAGCGGTGTTTCGAACAATGGAAAATTCGTATGGAGCATTGTAGGGATTGAGGAGGGGTGTATATTGAAGGGGGTAACAACTAAATTTGTATAAATGTAAAATAAAATATTTTATAGCATTAGTCTCGTTTAATAGCCACAACCCTCCTATGTATATTTCCACCGTAGCAGCTCAGTGGCTGAACCGATTTATATGTGGGACCCTGCGTTGGAATCCTTACATTACCAGGAGTGTCGTAGGCTATATATATATATATATATATATGTAGTAGTGGAGATTTTCCAGTTGAAGCATAAATTATAATGAATTGAATTAATGAACTGTAAACTGTGAGTCTCTAACTGTATGAGCTGAGTTTGAACTGAATGATTTGAATCAGTTGAATGAATAGTATCACAAAAATAATAAAATAAAATTTACGTTAAATAAAATGATATTTAATAAATTTATAAAATTGTCAATAATAATAATGGGCTTCCTGTGGGGGACTATGTCTGAGGCTAGAGTGGTGATGCGAGCATCTCATGTGAGGCTAGATCAGTCATCACATCAACTGTTAACAAAAGTGGCTTTTGATACCAATTGTACTGAAGGAGTTTTATAAGAAAGAAAATCATTAGCAATAAGAGAAGGTTATCTCTTTTCTAGTTGGGAATCCTATTTTAGAGTTATGTATCTCTAGTGGAATTGCAGACAGCAATTAAAAGTAGGAAATGGAAGGTTTAGATGTATATCAGAATCATATAAGTCTATGCCGCCATTATAAAACATCTTTTAAATTTATTCAGTTATATTTTAACAGTGGTAAAGATAGAGTACTTGTGCTGTAGCACTAATGGTTACTAGACTGTTTTATGAGAAGGGAGACAAGAATTACCCTACACATTATAGGAGAATTACATTAATGAATGAAATGGCAGAGATTTTTATGTTTTTATTATTATAATAGGGCAACAAGCTGGATATAACAATATGGAATTATCCCTTAAAATAGAACAGGATTTTGAGCATGTAGAGAAGTAAAGATCTTATAATTAAGATTAAGAAGCAGGTTTTACTTTAGTCTACAAATGATTGTATCAATAGTATTGTGAATAATTCCAATTACAATCCTAATTATGAAGTGCTCTTGAAGTTTTGTAAAAGTGCTTTAGATTAAGGATTATAGTGTCAAATAAAAACTTGTTGGTTTGCTTAGGGTAGCCGAAGCATGTAGGCTGCACATTTTTTAAAGAGGAAGTTATACAAATTTGAAAATGATGATGTACTATCTGCAATGTGCAGAAGCCCAAAGACATAGACACTTTTTTTTTTGGAATGTCTGGTTTATTTCTCATTGTAATCAAGATTTATTCCACTTTTTGTTTAGGGTAACAGTTCACAGAAAGAAATAGATGTTGTTCTTGATGATAAACTTAGCTCAAATATGTACAAGAATACTTTAGAGGGAGTAAAACAGCTGAACCCCTAATAAGAAGCTTTTTTTATTTAACTTTTTAAAACCTATATTGTAATTTGTTACATTTTTAATTTAATATGATTATATTTGTTTTATTGGTAATCCTTAACAACAGATGAAAAGAAAGTAATCAATTTAAATTTAACGATATTAAGTGATAAAGGAAGGATATCATTGAAATGGATAAATAATTTAATTATATTTTAAATGAGTTGATTTGGAATTGAAATCCTTAAAAATTAACAGTTTTATACACAGCTCCTTTTAATGTACATTTGAACTTATAGAAATAAAATATTATTTTATCTCAATTACTGTAGCAGAAAATAAAGAAACTGAAAAGATATATGGTGAAATATATACCATATTTACTCACACAATTAATTCATGCACCTGAATCTTTAAACAATACTTATAAAAATATTCAAAAATAAAATATTCAGTCAAATAAATATCATTTTTTCGCTGATTATCACATGTTAGTTTCATTATAAACCTTTGTAAAATCATTCCATCGCGTAAATCTTGCACCTACTTTTTAGATAAAAAATGTTGGTCAAAAAAGTGCATGATTTACATGACTAAATACTTAATCTACGAATACGTGACAGTTGATAATAATTTTTGTACTGTGAGACTTGAATAACATAGTAGAGGAGAAAGTAAAGCTTGAGCTTTTTTTTATATATAGGGTGAAAAACTTCTATGTGTTATCGCCTGGATTTTTTTTTTTAGATAAAAGAAATTAAAATTAATCTAAAGGATAAATAATAAATCTTAAAACTAATATCACAGATAAAATCTAAAATAAAATCAAAAGTAAATACAATTTAACAAAGTCCGAGATGGGTGTAAAGAGCCTATTCTTGGATAACAAAAAGACTAAAAAAACCATAAAAATTAAAACTATGTTAAAAACTAAAATAAGAAAATTAAATAAAACTTAATACAAACTATATAATAAAAATTAAAACTAAGTTAAAAACAAAAATTAAAAAAGTGAAATAAACTTAAAACTCATATATTTAAAGACTTACAACTAATATCATTAAAATCTTACAACTATTATCACAGACAAAGTTTTTAAAACATAAAAGCAAAAATAATAAAAAAAACTATATAAAATTTAACAAATTCTAATAGGGAGTGTAAAAGGCTTCCTATTCGGATAAAAAAATCAAAACACAGAACCACAAAAATTAAAAATAAAAAACAAACTTATTAAAAACTCTTCCAGCACAAAAAATATACATGACAGTATTAAATTTTTTGTATTAACTCAGCACTACGCAAAAATAGAAACATCCGGTTTAAAATATATATATTGCAAAAAGTATACAAACACAAAAAATTATGAAGATAGAAAATGATACCTGTGAAAGATGAAACTAGTAAATAGTCAACAAAAGTAAAGGAATAATGGTTGAAAGAGTAGTGATGATTACAAGAAAGATAGATGTAGAATATATTTAATAAAAATTAGATTCACTAATGACATTGTTCTTATAGCAAAAAGCAGAAATGAGTTGGAAGAAATACTGAATGGACTGGATTTGTTGGTAGGAGAGAAATTTAGTTTGAAAATAAAACTAAAACAAATGTAAATGTGACAAGAAAATAGTAATGAAGAATAAAGATTAAGTTAGGAAAACACAGTTACCAGAAGTTGTGGAATTTTATTATTTAGTTAGTGAAATTAAAAGAATGGATGAAATAGTACAGATGTAAAAAGGAAACTGGCACGAAGAAGGATAGAAAAAAAAGAAGTTTGCTCTTAGCAAATCTAGATCCAAGAATTACAAAGATATTCTTGAAAATATTTATGTGGAGTGCAGTACTTGTAATAAACAAAAAATGGTTAGTAGGAAGAATAGAAAGTTACTCTTATACAGATTTGATTACTAGATCGTGGATAGCAGTGTTCTTTGGTGTTTGGGTTTCAGTTAATCATACCTCTCAGGAGTGGTTGATCTGAGACTGAACAAGACTATACTTCTTTTACATTCTTTCATCATCCTCTGAAGTGATACCTTATGGTGGTTCTGGAGGCTAAACAGAAAAAGAAGAAGGAAGAACAGAAAGGAAAAGACTAAAGCTCATTGAACTGTGGTGTTACAGGAGGATGTTATAAATTCATGGCTTGATAAAATTCAAACTGAAAATATCATAAGACAAGAGGAGAAGAATTTGTGGCAGAATCTTGTAAAAGACTTAGGATAACAGTGAATTAAGATATCCAGATCCAGGCTTTCTTAATTTGGTAATAGAAGAATTTGTAGAATGTAAAAACTGTAGAATAAGATTGGACTGTCGCCTTAATATATTTGGATACACCAGTTACATAATAAGATTGGAGTAAATATCATCTTTCTTTTTCCTGTTCAACCTCCGGGAATTACCATTCAGGTATGACTTCAGAAGATGAATGGTGATGATATGTATGAGTGTAAACGAAGTGTAGTCTTGTACAGTCTCAGTTCGACCATTCCTGAGATCTGTGATTAACTGAAATCCAACCACCAAAGAACACCGATATCCACAATCTAGTATTCAAAATAATATTGAACTGTTAATAATTGAGGTAGTAGAATGTAGTAAATATGTTGAGGTTGAAAGATGTGAACAGAATAGAAAAGAATGGAGAATAGCCATCAAAAAACCCATCAACTGACTAAATTTTTTATGAAGCAAATTTTATAAACATAACTTTTTTTAACTTCAAAACATTTTTAGTTACCTTCAGCTATCTTCAGTGACTTGTCACTGCTGTTCTGAGGCAGCATCACCATGTTATTGTTGGCAGTTTTTAAAAAAAATTTTTTTTTCTTTTGAGTTGAAATTGTGTAATATGTGTGCATGTTATGTATTCATATTCTTTTAATAGAAAGTAAAATTAAGTAGGTCTTTCTTTTTTAGGTTGTCTACTCCACAATGTCCGAAGAAGATTTATTAGACAGATCATTACGTGTGCTGGATGAGATTCACGGCTCACCAAGTCGAAGTGTATTACGCTACACAAGGCCTGAGCGATGTTTGTATTATTTTATCACTTATCCAGATATATATAAAGATATACGTATGTTTAACAACCACAATCAGTGAAACTAGATGTTATATGATTTTATATGCCCTCAGTGTAGTTGTAAATTTTTTTAAGGGAATTATTTTCTCTATTCATTACTTTTTTATATGTATTACATACATTAAATAAACCACCTCTATTATATTACAAAGATTCATTTGTGTAGTTATATTTTACCATAAATCTCATGCATCATAATATGATTTTTTTTTTTTAAAGGATTAACCCGCACAAATAATTTCACATATTATTGTTATAAATTGAATGTTATATTATTGAGGGATAATCTTATCTTTTTTTGTCAGGGTAGAAATTGTTTTTGATCATATAATTCAGTTTCAGTTCCATTTATGTTTCATTGTGCTAACTGCCAATTATATGACCGTAGGATTGAAGTTATATAAATTTATTCTAGTTATTACCTTATTTGTTCGTTGTATCATTTTTATGATTAAACCACAAACTAGTGTTTCTGTTCATTATCTGATGCTGTGTCTGAAGGCACGAAATCTGTCTTAAACAAATATTTTGAAGGCAGATTTTAATCTTTCATTATTATATATAAATGTGCTTTTAAATATTTTTTTTCATTAATTAACTGATGTATTAATGAAATGTACACTTATTTATGTAATGTTCTATTCATCTTCATGTCAGTTTTGATGTTTAATATTGTTGTGTTATTTTTGTAATCTGTTACTAAATGAAGTTACTGTTGTATAATAATGATTAATGTTGAATTTATCTAGTTTAGCTGGAACTTCAAAATAAATATAATTCAAATAAGGAAAGCTGTTTCTGTTAAAAAAAAGAAGTTTTTTTAGAGTCTCATGGTTATTGACCTGGAATCCTATTTATATTTCTCAGTCTCTCTATTGCAACAGAATTTATCTAATTGATCAAGTACTTGAAATTCGTATTCTGCTTTTAACATGTGCAAAACACCAAAAAAAATTGGGTGTGTAAAATAAAGTTTAGATTTTGATTTAATTCTATTTTTTTAATGATGGATTTTAGAGATTTAACTGAGTAGTCCAAAAAGTTATAATATTTTTTCTACTATATTTAAATTTATTTTTGATGTTTTTCATTCTTAAAAAGGAAGTTAATTTTGCAATAAGATTTTGTTTCTACTGGCTTATTTAAATTTACTTTTTAAAGAAATCCGATGTAAAACTATATCATGTTCGCTGCCATTGTTAGTCTTACACCATTCAAAATCAATATTTGTTAGAAAAATATTATGTTAGCATTTTCAGTATTTTTCAGCAATGAGTTTTCCATATGTTAGTATTAATTTCAAAGTATTGTTAAAATGAGCACTCATAGCTAAATTATAAATACTTATATATTGTATTATAATTGAAAAGTTAATTGAGCATGTTAACAAATTACGAGGGTGAATCAAATATAACAGAAATTTTGTTGTCATTGATACTTAGCCAATGGAGAGGGGTGTAGCTTCTCAGTGTTGTACATAGGGATGCATGGAGGGAATTCCACTCTTAGAAAGTCTGTCCATACTTTTTTCTAGTCAGTATCACAATGTCAGAGAAGGAGGAATCATCACGCATTGCACAACATATTAGATTTTTCACAACAGAGGGGTGAAGCTATCCAAAACTTTGAGAAGACTTCAGGCACAGTTCGGGGACAACACACTTAAAAATACTCCAGTGTATGATTGACATAAACAGTTTTTGGAAGGACAAGAACCAGTTGAAAATGAAGGTCGCCCAAGGAGAAAGGCTACTGCTAAAAATGTTAACATGGTTCGTCATCTTATCGAGGACAACCGTCGATTAAAAATTGCAGAAATTGCTTCTGAGATCAGAATAAGCTACTGCAGTGCTCAAACAATTATTACTGATAATCTTGGATTTAAAAAAGTGGCAACATGATAGGACCCTCATCATTTCACCAAAGGTCAGAAGTTCAATCAGCTAGAGGTGTGCCAACAGTCGTTGAGTTGTTACCAAGCTGAAGAAGAGTTTTTGCATCAAATCATGACCTGTGATGAAACTTGGATGCACCATTCCACTCCAGAATCAAAATAGGCAAGTATGGAGTGGCGAAAAAAGGGAGGAACTGCATCCATTAAAGCCAAAACTCGACTGTCAGCGGAAAGGTTCTGGACTCAAGAAAAAATTGCATCATTTTTCTGAACTACACTGGAGCATCCTCCATACAGTTCGGACTTATCGCCCTGCGATTTTCATTTGTTTGGGTCACTAAAAGAAGTACTTGGAGAACAGAAATTTGAAGACTATGCTGCTTTTGAAGGGTTCGTGTGCAATTGATTGACGTCTTGCCCCCCTTCATTTTATGATAGTGGGTTCAAAAAGCTACCTATCTGCTGGGAAAAATGGTTTCCAAAAGAGTAAATTATGAAGAAAAATAATACTGTGAGTATGCATTTTAAATGTAAAACAAAAATTCTAAAGAACAAACAAAAAAACAAACAAGACAAGAACAAACAAAAGTTTTTATAAAGAGAAAATTGGAAAGTATAATAACTAAGAGTTACATTCTATCAATGTTTTCCCTATAAAAAATTGTCATTCTTGTTTCATAAACTATCAAGTTTTGTCTTTCTGTTTTATTTTTGCTTCTTATTCTTATAACAGTATAATTGCCTCTTAGCATTGGATTTGACCAGTCTAAATCAGTTGTCTTAATCATGTAGTAATCTCCATCATCTGTCTCTTCCCTCAGTTCTTACTACCACAGTTGCTCTCAACATATCCCCATTCATTTTCCTTGGTTTCCCCTTATTGAATTTTTCTTGATTATTACTTTTATGCTTTAAAGAAGAGGAGTGATGCTGGAAAAGAATGATCTGCTCATGAAAAATCCTAGTCTAAATTTACATTCCAAGGATAATATTAGAAATTAAAAAAATAAATCCTGCTTAATTCATTCAGTTGAATTTTTTTAAAATTAATATTGTTAACTGTATGTTTAAGTTTAAATGACGTAATTTTTTATGTATAAATTTAAATAACTTAATTTTTTATAACTATTTACTTTTTATTGTTAAATAATTGAATAGAAAGTCCTGATTCCACTGCCTCAATCACAATTGTTTACATAATGTCTGTTGCAAACTATAGCTATCATTCCCTTAAACATTTGATATCAGATACTTGATCTAAAAAAGAGTATAAAAATATTTTTATGTTTTATTCAGACAGTAGGTCTCATCCCACACCCAATCTTTCTGGAGATTTGGTAATTTTTACCCAGAACAGAAGGAACAAATTACTGATCATTAACTAGCATGAATATGTAATGAAAAAAAAAATTCTTCAAGAAATTAACAGCCATCTAAGAAAAGGTTTAAGTTTTCTAAAGAAATAATCTTGCCCATTCCCAGAATTGTGTGGTGTTAGAAAGGATCCAACTGAAGTGTAAACTATTTAGTTAGAAGTGCACCGGATAATGAATCTTATTAGTAGGAAATTCATTTCAAAAAGTCCAACATGGGTTGCTTTTTTTAGAAATCTAATTTTTGTGTTATTTCTCTTACATGTGGGAAGTTCAAAATTAGTTTTTTAATAATTTCTTTGCCTGATAAACATGCTTGCTTTATTAACCATGCTTGTTTGCAAGTTCAAGGGTTCATGGTAATTATCTCATCCTATCAACAGAGGATGAATAGCAATTTGTTTAAAAAATGAAGGGTTGTCTATTATTGTATGAATTTTTACCTTAAATCTTAAGAGTGAAGTTTTAACAAAAATTTAAAATTATCTTCCAAAACATTCCAATTTTTTAGAAATGTTCTTCTGAGCAGGAATATAGTTTATAGGAGACAACTATTTTACTTATAGTTGGGAAGTACTAGTATTCATATGATAAGTATCAGCTCTGATATTTACTCTCCTTCCAGCTCTCTAATATTAAGGAGTTAAAGAAAATTGAACTTTTTATATCTTAATATCTTTGTTGTAGCAGAAGCTAAAAATTTGAACTTTTGGCCCATGATGTACTATTTTTAATTAGTACATAAAGGTAAACAATTTTTTTATGTTTATTATTATCCAGCTTATTTATTCAGAAATTTATTGTAATTTTTTTGCAAGAAAATAATTTTTCTCGTAAATGTTGATCTCTCCATCACTTCTTTACTGCTTGAGAATTTTAAATCAGTTTATTCATATTCAGGCCTTTGGACAAATAACATACATAAATTTTAATGTCTATTATATTCTATCTCTGTTAAGTCATATCTCATATGAACTTTTTATTTTAATTTTATTAATGATCTGTTCTTTTTCAGCAATACATGACAGTGTTTTAAATAAAACTTCTAAAGTTCGCCTACGCCGCTCAGATATTAGTGATTGTTCTGTTACTATGAATGCTGGTGAAATGGCAAGGCTTTTAAATACAACAAATACTGGTGGAGAGTATTCAGGTTGGTTTGCTACAATAATATTTTAGGCTGTTTTGTGAGTGCATGTAAAAGAACTTTACTTCAAAATAATAAGAGAAGAAGACTTAGATAAAGCATATCCAAAAATCAAATATTGCTCTTTGTGTAACTAAAAGGCTGTTTTGAAAGTCAAAATTTCAACAATATTGTGGCTGCATTTATAAAACTTCCTTTTGTTGTTAGTAAATTAATAAAATAATTTAACAAAAATTTTAATTTAATTAAAATTGTGTAGGGTGAACTAAAATAAAAAAGTATTTGGTTCAATAATAATATAGAAACCAGTCATATCATAACATTACCTGGAGACTGGTCACAAAATTAGTTGAAAGTTATAAAAATGTCTGTAATAAATAGGAGTTAATTGAGAAGCTCACTTAATCAAATTTAATAGAAACTTCACTGTTGTGCAACAATGAGAAACCAGTTTCTGATAATTGAAAAAAATTTTAAGTTTATTAGAAACCTTTTTGGAGAAAATTTTTAATCCAAGAACATAAAAATGTTAAGGGCCTTTTTAAATTTTATCGTGGGAGGGGATATATTTTTATCGGTTCATGATTCAAGATGCTCTTTTTTTTTCAAGATGTATCTTATTCAAAAATAAATAAAAATATCCAATTGATAAATAAATAATCATTAAGTTTTTCTGACAGTGTGAGTTGAATGTTTAAATTGTTAAGCTAACTTCATGGTTTTGTTTTGGATTGCATAAATCAACATTTACTTTTCTTTTTTTTTGAGTAAACAGTTCTTTTTATTTAAGTATTCACTTTGTAGTGTTTCATAAGTATAGTTTATTAATTAACAATTTATTGTTGATTCTTTATTATCTTTTTTATTTATATGTTTTTAATTTTGTATTTTCTCACTGTTTACTGATGATTAATTAGCAATAAAAATAGACATTAAATTTAGATTAAAGCAGTTTTTTTTGTAAAGTCTCTGATGCTACTTTCCAATTTCTTTCAATAACTGTTTATTATAGGTTTGTATTTTTTAAAACTTATTGTTTTATTTTTGCAGTATTGAATGACAGCTTATTTAATAAGACTTCCAAAGCATTAGTACGTCTGCATCAGTCAGATTTTGTAGATTGTTCAATAACTTTGAATCCAGGAGAGATATCAAGACTTCTAGATGGTACACCTAATAAGTCTACTGGATTTAAGGCTGTTCCACAAGGTATAATTAAAATAATTCCATGAAGTTTCATTTATATAAAATGTTAATTTTATTGACAAAATAAAATAATAATTTGTTGTATATTAAGTAATTTCTTCACCGTGTTTGATGAACAGTAGAGTATCCTTAGAAGCTGAAACCCCACTTGCAAGTGTGAAAAATTGTGGATAAATGTGTTAAAAAAATTGTCAAAAAAATAGTAAAAAAGATAATTGTATGGTTAAATTTGCTTATCATTGATTTTAAATATTGTAAATTTAGTAATTATAATTAAATATAAAAAATATAACAGTTTTCTTTTATATAAAACGAGTAAAGTAATTGATATTCATGATAATGAAAAATACTATTTTATTTCATATAAATCTAAAATTACTAAATTATTTAAATCAATCAAATTTATTTGATGGATAAGTATGATTGGGATGGTATGGTATTTATAACATTTGATGAAAAAATCATAAAGAAATCTATAAAGGAAAAATCACTTAAAGAAAGATATTTTTGAACATCTAAAAGCTTTTAAAATGAATTCATTAGATGTTGCAGAAATCTCTTTTATAAACATTCTAAAAGAAATTCTTAATGTTTAGAAGATAATTGAGTATTTAGAAAAAATGTTTTTGTAAATATTAAATAAACTTAAATTATTGAATTAACCACTATTTAAATTAGTGGTTAATTTAGTTAACCATAGTTAATTAATTACTTTCATATAATTAATTATTAATAGTGTGTATAAATTACATAAGTTACATTACATGTATACATAATTAAGAGTTTCATTAGTAATTAGTTATTAATTTTAAGGAAAATTGTATATTTGTGTACACTTGCTATATAATTGAAGATTATCAGTTTTTTTTATCTGAGTAGGCTGTAAATCTTTCCATGATAATCTGAAATCTCATGAATATATCTGCTAGGTAAATAATTGCATCTCTTGGATTTATGTCCTTTTAGTGTTTGAACATCATCATTCAATGAAACAACACATATTAAAACTTTTTTTTATGCCATTGTTTTATATTCTAAATAACATGTTGATCATCATTTATCCAAGAGCTGTTTCACTAAGGAATAGAGTGTAGCAAACACTTGACGACTTTTTCAATTTTTTGTTGACAGATGTAGGAGCATTATCTAAGAGAAGTATAGCTTTAATTTGTAAAATCCATGATTTTAGAGACAGTAGAAGTATAAATTTGTTACAGAATTAATAAAATACATATTCCTTATAATGTATGTACTTTATAATATGATAAACTTGCCTGTGTAATAGACAAATAGGTAGGTAATAAAATGGAAAAAAAAAATATGCCAGTTCCATAATTTGTCAAATATCAGAGTTAAAATTTTATCTAATGAAAAATTAAATTTTGTATATAGTGTCTGTGTAACTAATCTACAATGTAATTATTTTCATATTTTGCATGAAATGCTGATTGAGAGTAGAAATTTAGATTTTTTTGTCATAGAAAGTTTTGTCAGAAGGTTATATAAACAAAAAAGTTTTAATTATACCTTATCTGATGAAGTACGCCCTTTTTGATTACATAGACATTCTAAGGACAAGGAATTGAATGCTAGACAAGGTCTTTTGATGAATTCATTCTGTTTGTACTGAATTGAAGTCAATCGATGATTTGTTTGAGTTTACCTTTTTGGCTGGTCATAGAGCATCTGTTATTGATTATTATGTAGTTAGAACTCAATTTCTACCATGTATATCTAAATTTGAAATGAATTATTTTCTGATTGCTGTTTTAAAAGTAATACTATTGAAACAAAGAATAATAAAATACTGCCACTGTTGCTAAAATTGAAATGGTAGGCAAAAAGGAAAGAGTCATTTCAAAGTTATATGAATATCCTTGTAGAAATTCAAAGACATTTAGGAATGAATAGTGTTGACAATTACATTAGTGAATATATTGTAAAAGTCTTTGCCAAGATTTATTAATAAATCTTGACAAACAACTGTAGTAATAATAATTTAATAAATAATTTGCATATATATTTTAACCAGGAATGGTTTAATTTGGATTCACTAAGGGCCTGAGGTTAAGTATTCAGGTAATGAAGTGATTTAGGAAAACTAACTTCAGTGTAATGAAGTCACAGTGTTTTGATACTTTTAAACACATGGTTATGTTGAAGAGAAGAAAAAGATGTTCTGTGAGAAGTGTGTGAAGGATATGAATACTGTAAATGTTTCTTGATATCTTTTGGGAAACAGTCAGATAGTTCAAGAATAATAGGTTTCTAGTTGGTATTTCCATTGCAGACAGGGATTTGCATTTTGAGAATTGCTCAATCCTGAATCAACTTACAATAAATGTGCTACATTGAAGTTTAATGTGCTTAACAGCTTTAGTTGCAGTTTTCAGTGATGGAATTAAAAAAAAATGTGTCAAAGAATGTAAAAAATAATAAGGCTCCAGCAGGTGATAAGGTGCCATGTAAATTTTATAGAAATATAAATCAAGTATTTTTAAATAAATTATTATGTATGAATAAAGAGTTTAAAAAGACTACACATTCGTTTGTGTTTGTTGCAACTGCCAACTTACGGTATACCATATACTTGTGGACTGTATCTGTTACACAGCATTGCATCGGAAAATTAAATTTGGGGCTAACATCAGAAATAATTTAGGGAACAATACAACTATGTTATCGAATGTCTTATGATTTCTTAAGGCTGTACATTGGGATTCAAAAATTTCATTATTCAAACAATCTTTTTAGTCTATTTATGATATTTGGCATGTGCCAGATGGCATTTTTGTTTTTTAAGCTAAATTTCAATTATTGTATTTGAGATTTTATTTCGCTTTTAACATATAACTTAGACATTTTTCATGTATATTACTTTAATCTTTTAAATTTATTTTTTTATTATATAAATATTATGTTCAGGCGCTAATGACAACACTTTGTTTTTCACCAAACAAAGAAGACTGTACAAGAAGTACAACATGTATTTAAAAAACCAGTAATATACCCTATTATTAAGAAAGGTAATTTGAAAGATGTATAGCTTGTCCAAGCTGAATTGGCACAGATCTGATCTAGGCGATAGTTGCCTAGCTAGTGCAGGGCTATAATATGCTACTTGTGGAAGACAGTATACATGGTATAATAAGTGTTATGGTATTTATACAGTATACATTTTTTTTCTTGTAGTAATTTTTTTATACTAATTTACAGTTTATATTTTTTTTAGTATTTTTTATACTAGTGTTTATTCCAATCAGTAAACAAATTCACATCATATATTTTTAAATTATTTTTGGTCTAATATTTATATAAAAAAACATAAATAAATTTATAGCCGAATAAAATAATACACAAATATTTAACACACTTATTTTTACCACTCTTATATTAATTTGCTCTTGGACTATGTATGTGAGATTCGTGGTACAGAACCTTTCAGTAAAATTTTGAAACACTTCCGGATATCCATTCGCTCTGAATTGTTGCATACAAGTTTGATCCTAATGACAACACATTTTAGCAACATTTTCAAGTTGCTAAGATGCCCCTAAGTTGCTAAGTGAAAAAAATGCCCCTTGAACTTATGCCACCTCACTTCATGCATATTTTCTTATTGAAAGAAATTTTAAGTGAGATATATATTAGCGTATATAGTTGTTACTAGAAATTCTGTACAATGACCACTGAAGTTTTGGAAAAATTTAGTACTTCTTAAGCGGATCTGAATTTTCAGATAAAAATTTCAAATATCTCAAAAACAGTCGATCGGTCCTAGTGCTG
This sequence comes from Lycorma delicatula, assembly GCF_047948215.1. Classification (NCBI taxonomy): domain Eukaryota; kingdom Metazoa; phylum Arthropoda; class Insecta; order Hemiptera; family Fulgoridae; genus Lycorma; species Lycorma delicatula. Next base: position 218,301,409 of record NC_134455.1, read on the forward strand.
TGTATTATTTTTTCAACCACTCTTATTGATACCCCCATTTGCATTTGCTCCCAATGTTACCTGTCAGATGATAATATTTTCAAATGCCCTGCGGTGCTGTTTGTAAATTGGGGAGGAGGTGCAATAGGAGGGTACCATCATAATATTTCAGTAACCGTCTGCCCAATTTTCATGATTCAAACGGCATATGTATCAGCAGATTGAGTGCTAACTGTTTAACACAGTGGGTACAATCTTGATCGACCAGATCTTGGTTATCCGGAAATTAAATCATGTAGCTCTGTGTTTTGATTCCTGTGGCAGACGCAACACGTTCTACAACTTTTTTGGGGTCACTAACAAACATTCCAACTGCAGCTTCTCCTACCATGTAATTAAAAACCTTGTATAATTTCTTTCCATTGGTGGTAAATGCCTTTTTAATGTAAATTAGACGTAATATGCAAAATAATAAATCAATTCACTACCATAAGAATAGAGCCAACAAAAATTTAGTAATTTAACATGAATAAATTACTTGTAAAATTTCACTTTTACTTCAATGACTTTCAAAAATTGAAACTCAAAGAACGCTATAATCGGATAATAATTTTATACTCTTTGGATACACACAATTAACTGAACAAGTTTTAACTGCAAATATAGTATAAATTAGAATCATTTACAAAAACAAGTTTGTCTGAACGAATCAGGAATGGTTTGTATTAATAGAGATTTAATGTTTCATTTGATTGTTTAGAATGACACACACATTGTTCGGTTATTATTTACACAACCTGTATAAAGAAATTTTTTTTACGTATGACTGATAGCCTATGGTAGTGAACTGGTGTTTGCCACTCCCAAAACAAAGGGCAAAGAATGTAGCATAAACGGTAGACATCAATCTTGTGTGTGTTTGGCTTGGATATTTTAAAAATTATAAAACTATAAATAAATACATTTAGGTCTAAACACTAATCTGTAACAGCCGATTAGTCTGCATAATATGTCTATTTCAGCATCTAATAAAGAAATAAATTATTAATTTAATAATATATAAACTCAGGATTAAATAAGTAACTAATAATTTTAAGACGGACTTTTTCATTGCTTGGAATAAACAATAGTAATAGTGAATATATGCTGTCTTTATTCGAGTAGTATTTTAAACTCATGCTCGTTAGGCAGCAAGATATACATTTATGCTGTTCACCAGATCTGTTCCAATTCGGCTTGGACGGCTATAACAAACTACAGAGTATAATGACTCGGTATAAATATGGTAAATACTTACCATATTTTGGAAATATGGTAAGAAAGTTATTCAAAATTATTGAATAGACTAACACTATAGATTACTAAAAGTTGTTAAAGGAATGGCAACTGAGTTTCAGGAAAGTGTGTTCAGCAATCGATAATATATTCACATTAGCAAATTTAATAAACATTAAGTTGACGCCAAAACATGAAAAGGTTTTCATCTTTTTTGTAGACCTTCATTGGTCTACTACAATAATTCTTTATTGTAATAGTGAATAATACGTTGTATTATAAACTTTTTTGTGTTTGGTTTGTCATATTAATTTATTACGCTGCTAAAAGATCTATTTGCAGGAACATCTTTTGCAGTTTGGAATTTACAGTCTTTAAATAGTTCAAAAGTCTGACTGGACTCAGGCAAGAACATTTATTAAGTCCAATTTTGTTTTTACTGTTAATGAATATGATGGACAAGAGTGATTAGATAAATATTTAGATGGAGGAGTAATTATATCAGGTGTGTAAATATGAAACCAGAATCTTTGAGTAGAAAATGTACGTTTATTGTATGAAGATTATAGAAAATATTTTATTTGAAATATTGCCCATCGCTAGCTATACATTTTTCCCATCTCTGACAATTTATGAATGCCACGCCAAAAAAACTGTTGCTCTTTTGAGACAAACTAGTCATCAAGCCATTTTCGTACATTTTCAAAAAGAAGTGAAGCACTGCTCAGCAAGTGCATGTCCCATCGATACAAATAAATAATAGTTGGACGGAGCCAAGTCTGGTAAGTAAGCCGCATGCGAAAGTATTATCCAACTAAACCCCATAATCGTTTCCTTGACTGGTTTTGCTGTGTGTGATGGTGTATTATCATGAAGCAAATCACTTTGTATTGCCTTTTTGGATATTCTGGTCGTTTTTCACGCAATGTTTGATTCAAATTGATCATTTGTTATCGGTAGTGTTCAATATTATTGGTTTTGTCAGGTTTTAGCAGCTAATAGATCACACCCTTCTGATTCCACCAAACACAGAGCATTGTCTTCTTTCCATAGCGATTTGGCTTTGAAATCGATGTCGATGGTTCGCCTGGAGTTACCAATTATCTTTTATGCTTAGGATTCTCAAAATTATCTACTTTTCATCACCTGTCACAATTCAATGGAGAAATGACTTTCTTTCGTACCTGGCGAGCAATATTTCACAAGTGGATTCTCAGTTTTCTTGCTGTCTCATTCAGTTCATGTGGAACCCATTTTTCCATCTTCTGGGTCTTTCCCATGACTTTCAAACATATAGACACAGCTTCTTGTGTTACATTTAATTGATGGTGAGTTGTTGCGTTTGAGCATCATCCTCATTCAGCAATGCTTGCAATTCGCTGTCTTCAAACATTTTCGGTTATCTTACATGTTCTTCATGTCTCACATCAAAATCGTCATTTTTTAATTTTTTTTTAAACCTCTCAAAGCACTGTGATTTACCAAGAGAATGCTCACTGTAAGCTTCGACAAACATTCGATATGATTATGCAGCAGTTTTCTTTAAATGGTAACAGAAAATCAATGCTATCTGCAAATCGTAGTTTGTAGGTACAAAAGTTGACATTTCAACGCTAATTAAAACTATGCATTGTTTGAAACTTGTATTGTTGTGATTTGAAAATCTGTGTCAGCTGTCAAAGAAAGAAAATGGTGCCAATGATGTGGTATGATGGTAACTATATAGGGCCATCTATGGGCAAATTCTGGTTACATATTTAAATACCTGGTAAACAATGTACATTTTACATTTTAAATTGTTGGCATGTGCAGATGGTATCATATTATTTCCTTCTGATATGCTTATGTTGCAAACAAACAGTGGTATTTTGGCACAGATTGAAGTTATGAAAGACTACAAATATCTTGGATTACACCTGACCTCAAGATGATTGTCTTTTGAAGTACAGTATAGTAAAAGCAATGAAAACCAATTAATTAATCAATTCCTTTAACATTATTATTATAATAATTAGATCAATTTTTATACTAGTTCAGTATTTTTAATGCAGTCTCAAGATCATTTATGATGTGTTACATTCTTCAGGCTGTAAAATTTATGACATTCATTCAGTCAGTTCTTCATTTAAAAAAAATAAATTTAATTTACTGGTTTACTTATTTGCTGTTCTTGAAAACAATATTATACAAAGAACTGAATTACAGTTCTTACTTTAGTATTAGAATAAAAGGGTTATTAACTGGCTCCTTTAAGGCTAAAACTCATTAGAGAAGAAATGTTCCATGTGTAATACTTGAGTAGAGGAAAATTCTTGAGGACTGAATCTAGATTTAAGTTTTAAAAGAAAAAAGTGTTTGTGTTTAAATAAACTTAAATGTCATTTAATTTTATCTTCTTTTTTAATCGCTTCTTTTCAGAAAATATACTGGAAAAATCTTACAAAGCCTTCATTCATTTTATGTCTGGAGATCTCCCATGTAAACAAAAGTTTTGTGTGGCAATATTATCCAATTTAGCCCTGATTCATCACCCCATGTAAACAAAAGTTTTGTGTAGCAATATTATCCAATTTAGTCCTGATTCATCAACATTGTACTTTTGATAAGATTTTAAGTACTATTTTTTGGCTACTTCTTATAGAAACTTATTTTAAAATTCATAAATCTATCACACATTAGGAATCTTTGTCTCCAATTAACAGACTAATTTGCTATTGGTTTTTTTCTTAGAATTATCCATTCAGATTTTATTGGCTTTAAAAACTTTCTACCATACTGCAAGAAAAATATGAATGATATTTTGGACTTTTTTTTATGAAGGATTGTCTAATAAATTAAAAAAAAAAAAGGTTTTGAAGGATGATTGTATACTGGAGGTTTGGATTACCATGACTGTCCTATTTGGTTTTTTAATTTTTTAAATAATTAGTAAGTAATATTTTTCTATCAAGATCATTATTTTATAGGAAGCAGATTTTTGTATTGATTAAAAAAAGGCATCAACAATTTTTCTTTCTTTTTAGGCAGTGATCGTTTATACAGAGATTTTTTGGAAAGTGCTTTTTTCTCCGATGTACATGGCCTTTCAGGCCAAGTGTTTGATATAGTTGCAGATTTTATTCAGAACTGTGTTAATCTGCTGTCTCTTAAATATAACCCTGATTCAGATAATATTATTGATCCTGTAAGTAACTTCCACATTTACTTAGATAATACATTATAATACTGTACAATACTATTACAATAAGTATAAACAAAAAGACTGTGTGTGTGTGTGTGTGTGTGCGCATCCACACGCATGCGCGTGTATAGTAATCTTATTTTGATGTCTGAAAAGAAGCCTATTATTATTTATCATGTTTAATTATGTTTTATACATACATAGAATAATAATTTAATATATAATGTATTTAATATGGGTGTCTCATAAAGAAGCAGAATAAATTTCAGGGACATGTTCTGCAAGTTAAAATAAAGAAAAAAATTCATTGTAATTCAATTCAAGTAAGATCCAGAAATGCTATAGCTTGTGAAAAATTTCACCTTGATTTCTACATCTGTGGTATAATAAAGCCATACTGAAATTCTTGGAACTTAAATTAAGACATAAATTTGATGGTTTCATGTAGTTCTTGACTTGAAAATTGAAATAAAACAAGACCCAGGACTTTATTTAATTATTTTTAAGAAAATTATCGCAAAACACAAACATTGGTGTTTAAGAAAACTGTTAGTTTTTATATGTAGTAAAAACTTCATTAATTTGTCAGTAAACAAATAAAAATGTTGCTACAAAGTTTTTTGAGAATTTAACTCAGAAAATCGATGTAAGTAATGTCAACTGAACATGAAGAAGATTTAAGAAATTTGACTTATATTAAATACTAAACTGACTAAAACATGACAGAAAAATAAAATTGATTGTAATTTTAAATCAAAAGAAAAATCATTTCAGTATTGAAAAATATATGGAAACAAAATCAGTCATTAAAAATAAATAAATAAAAACATACTGCAAATTTATAATAGAAAATTATCCAAAATGTTTTCCTTTATTGTTTACACAATATTCTACTTGATTTAAAATTGCTTTTAATGTGTTGTGATTGTTTCATATAATTTCAATTGTGCTGAAAATTCTTGTCTCTAATTTTCCTTTTTTAATTATTTTTTATTTGTATACTAATGATTTCATATGACCCTAACGATAGTAGTCAGGTCCGACTGATACCATTAGATCGGATGACCTAGGAAGCCAATTGTTGATCTACCTTCCCAATCCACTTTTTCGTAAATCTTATATTCAAATAATTACTAACGTGTGTAAAATGAGGAGCCTTGTCTTGTTGAAAAATTAATTTCTGTCTCATTATTAGTGTGATGTCTTCTAAAATAGGTGGCAAATTATTTTGGGTAAATTAAAATGCATCTTTCCCCTTTAGATAATCTTCAAAAATAAATGGTTCAATAATGTGCTCATCAGTAACACTACTAATACCATACCAAACATTAACGTAAAACCTATGCTGAAAATTACTTTCTACAATGTTTAATGGATTTTCAAAACTCCAGTGCTGACTGTTTCGTGAATTAGCTTCATTTCTTAAAGAAATTGCCTCATTAGTAAATAAAATAGAACTTTGTAATATTAGTCTTGAAGATTTTCCAAGTATTCACCACGCTGTACTGCATGACAAACCACTGCAATTTGAGATCTGTCTAATATTGAGCTCTGGACTACATTAAACTTGCCAAATTAGATTTTGCTTTTCATCAACACAATATTGTTTTTGGCATTCAAAAGAATATGTGCGTGATGGAAAAGAACCAGTTGTGTGTAAATACAGAAAAACTGAAGGAAAGATTTTTGGATTTGGAGATTCCTCTGGAATATTGAAGTAATTCTTGTTTTGGTTTAAAATTATTATACAATTTTTTCTGCTGTATTTCAGAGTATTTTATATATAACAAAACCAAAAAATCTTCTTCATGTTCAGTTGATATTACTTGCGCAGATTTCCACAGACTTAAATTCTCTAAATAATTCATAGAATGATTTTTATTTTTTACTGGCAATTTAAGTTTACTGCATGTTAAATTAAAAAACTTTGCAATACCGATTTTTAAAAAAAATAATTTTCTCAAAAATTACTGACGATACAGGTGAAAACCATTTGACTCCATAATTTATCTCTTATTTTAAGTTCCAAGAATTTCAGTTTGGCCTAATTTTATCACCGGAGCAGAAATTGAGGTGAAATTTTGCACAAGCTGCAACTTGAAAATGAAGTGTTTCAGGACCTGTATTTATATAAACTTCTTTCTTTCCTTACTTTCACTTGTAGAATATGTTCTGAAATTCTGTTTTTCATGAGATCCTATATATATATATATATATATATATATATATATATATATTCTGTCCATATATAATATTTATATACACAGTAAAGCTCATTTTTGAATCATGATTTTAATGATTTCTCAAATAGAACATTTTTTACTTGTCCCTCCAAAAGTTCATGAAAACCATTTCAAAACATTTCTTACTGTAACGATATTATTTCTTGCATATAATATCAGTTTAATCCAAGAGTAAAAAACTGTAACAGCTATTTTTCAATGACCAGTTGAATTTTATCTCCTGAGAAGAATGAGAAATAAAAAAGGGTAGAATAATGAAATAATCCTCTATGAGGTTATAAGGCATTTTACATTCAGCAATTGGTAGACGTAATAGTGATATTTTTGATGTTAATGTTTATTGTTATTTAACATTAATTGGTCAGTTTATGAAATAATGTTATGTAATAATTGTCATTCAGCATGGATGCTTAGAGTTATAATTTCTTTAAGCGTAATGTTGGCAAATGTTTTGTGGAAAGTATTGTCAAAAATATTTGTGTTTGTATATTATCTTTCATGAGTACTGAAAATATAAACCTAACCTTGCAGTTTATTATGAATGTAGTTATGTAAAAATAAATATTTATGCAACACATCTACAAAACATATAATAAATGAATATGCATATGCGGTAGGTACTAGTTCTGTGCTCTACCAATTTTTACTACTTGAATTTAGATAATTTATGAGAAAAGAAAACAGTCAGTTTTTTAAATAAAACTCATATTTTAGTTTATACATATTTACAAGTATTTATATATATAAATATATTTATTTACATCTAACCATTATAAAAAAAAATGATAGCTGAGTTAGAGGGATCCAAAATCCTCTTCCCTGACAAGGTAAGAGGACATTTCCAAGGTAACTGTGACACTTTACTGATTCTGAATTACTTGAGAAACAGATTGACTGGTATAATTCTATGAATTGTCATTCCTGAATGAAAAAATATGCAAAATCTGCTTTTACTGTTGAAATCATTAAATTTTACTAGAAAATTATAAATTATTTTCATGATTGGATTCCAAGATTGTAGAAAAAGATTCAAACATTTTTTAAATCATTTTTATTGATTTTTTAATAAATGTTTGTTGAGTTTAAAATGCTAGTGTTAAACCTCAGAGTATTTTGCCATTTTGAAATTTATGAGAACTGTTATGTAGAAATCAATTTCATTTAAAATTTTTATTAAAAATAATTTCAGTTGTCAGGCCAAAAATGCCAAATGTAAACATTGAGGTGTTAATCAGAATATTGAGAAAGAAGCAGATACTTTTGTTACTTCAGACACATATCTAATTCTGTTATCATTCATGCAATATTATTCTTGTACATATGCTACTTCTTTATTATGCCTAGTTCCGTAATATTCATTGTTACAAAAAAAATTCATTGGCATATTTTAATTGTAGCCTTTTTTTTTGTAAATTTCCAGATAAATTTTTAATAGATTTCTGTTAAAGTTTATTGAATCAAAAATATGTGTAATATTGTTATCAATAATATTTGTTAACTTTTATTAAAATGGTATTACAGACCTGATTTCACAGTGAAGGTTATGATGTCCCTTCTTTCCTAAGACAAATAGCAGGTAACATAAAAAAGGATGTTATAAAAAACTAATGTAATGTATGTTCCGTGTTAAAAATCTTACTCTAAATGAAGATATATCGTTAAAAAATATAACATTTTTATTGTTAAGAAGATTAATATTCTAAAAACATATTTTTATTAAAAATCTTATTTTTAAAGTGTCAGCTTGTTAGCATTAAGAAATTATTTTACCTACAAATCATTCATTTTCACAGCAGGGTTCGTAACTGAAAAGCTATCGTGCAGTGACTAGCCTCATTACGTGAGTAATGAAATATAAACCACACTCCTTACACAGAAATGTATGAATTTCATAAAAATTATGACTGATTTGAGCTGAAAACCATTGAGAAAGTTTAAAAATAAAAATATGATGTTTGCTTGTTGAGGTTTTTCAGAAGTAAGCTAAACTTACTATCCCTTGTAATAAACTTTTCTATTTTCTGTTAATGGCTGTTGTAGGATATTGTGTGGTTAGAAAATGAACGGAACACATGGAGATTGGTGTATGCTTTATATCAGAATAGATTATGTTCCAGAACATCAGCTGATGGTGCAAAAAAAGAAAGTGAATCAATGGAAGTAACGTTGTCAAAGATTCTTAGTGAAAAAGAAGTAGTTTCTCAGCTTTACAGGGATGATAATGCAATTAGAGAGGTATGCTCTTAAATTTACTGCATAATTACTTTTGATTTAACTTAAATCAATTTCTAATTTTCTTTGTGTTCCCTTCAACCAGTTATGTTTCAGGTAGTTTGTGAATCAGTGACTTCTATTTTCTTCCTTTCCAACATTCTTAAAGACAAACTTGAAAAATTTCAGTGTATTTTTTTTACAATTATCTTTTTTCCCTTACAACTTGCAAACCATCCAGTTCTATTCAGTCTACAATCATGAATAACAAAGTTAACTAAAAAAATAATTGACTGCCTTCAGTCTTGTGTGTCTAGGCATTTTCAGTGTCTATCTTGTTATGAAACATGCTTTTTATGAGCACAAAGTGAAGTAATACCTCTTGACACCTATTTTTGCTTTATTGCTGCTTTCAGCTGTACATTCAAACCTAACTGTCCACAACTTTGTCATATACGTGTTGTTTTCATAAGATCACAAAAAGTTCCTGTTTTCAATTTCTTTGGTACCACCTCAAAACTTCCTTCTATCACACATTTACTTCTCTTCAACTTCATTCTTAACAGTTTCTTTAACAGTTCATTTAACAGTTACTCTTAAACTCTTCCAGTAGCAACATAACGTCTTTAACTTCCAGTACCATCACATCTTTGTTTTTATATATATATATATATATATATATATATTGAGCACAGAATATTGAGATAAGACATATCATACCTTAACGTTTTATCAAAGTACTTTCACGGGATCCCACATCCTCATTCATGATTGAAATAATTCTATTATTGGAAAACAAAAATACTGAAATAATGAGTTTGCTAGACCATCACCCTCAAACATTTTCTGATGGTTTATCAAATTGAAATTTTGTTTTTATTTATATATGCAATATTTTTCTAATATATTTAATTTTATGGCATCTTTATTAATTTCTAATATTTCTAAATTTGTGTTAATATCAGAAATAGGATGTTTATTGTTTATTAGATAGTCTATCATATTAGATAAACCTAATTTAATATTTTTGTAATTTCTGTAATGTTCAAGAAATCTAGTTTTAAAAGATCTGTTTGTTTTTCCTACATAAGTACCATCGCAATCATTACATTTAATTTTATAAATCCACACAGATTGTTTTTTTATTACTATTTTTTTATATATATAGATTTTATGTGGTTATTAGATTTGTAAGCTGGTTTAAATATTTCTCTATTGTAAGTTTTACTAATATTTCCAATGATATATTATTAGTGTATAAATACTTCATTTATATTTTTCACTCTTTTGTGTCTTGCGTGTTGCTTATGAGATAGTTAATTTGTTATTGTGTTTTGATAATTGCTTTTTATAAATATTTTTAATTAAAGTAGTATCATATCTATTTTCTACTGCTATATGTTTTATGATGTGTATTTCATTATTTAACTTTTCTTTTTTATTATGTGTGTGTTTAATTGCCCTATTTATTATATTTGTATAAGTGTTAATTTTTACGAGACCAAGAGTGATCTGATTTTTTATGAATTGTTATATTATTGGATGTAGGTTTCCTATATACTGATTTTACAATTTGGTTGTTTTTGTTTTTGATATTGATATCTGAATAAAGATTCTATTATTATCTATTTTAAATGAAAATTTTAAATTTTTTATAAGAATTTAATGTTATTAGACGTTCATTGTTTATTACCAGATTATATATATTGAAATTATTCATTCTATATTAATAAAAATAATATATTTTAGTTTTAGAAATGATTCATTCCTTTCATTATACCTTTCTCCTCCATATTTTATCTCTCCAATATATTTTCTGTTCTTTTTCCTAGTTCCTGAGCTGCTACTTGTTTCTATTGGTCAATCTACTTAGATGAGGGGCTCTGCCAATTAATCCTTTCCATATAATTAGTCATCCATGCATTTACATCATTTTTACTGCAGGTGGCATTTCATTCTTACCAAAAACATGTTATTTTTCGCTGTTTTGTCGGTGACTGTTGGTAATGATAATCTAAAAATGTATTTGCAATGTAGACCAAACTAAATTCTACAATAAAACATTTTTACAAATTTTCTTCAAAATATTTTTCAACCAGTGTAAGAACAGCAGCACCAATTGCTAAAGATTATTTGAAAGACAACTGAAAATGATTTTGAAGTAAATTTTTAAAAACATTTTATTATAAAATTTGGTTTTGTTAGTCATTGCAAAAAAATCATTCTTTAGATTAACTTACAGTATTATCTTGTTTTATCAGTTTTTAATTCATTTGTGTTATCCTATGGTACTAAATACTACATTACAGTTGATTGTATAGAATTAATTATTATATATTCTACAGAGATTCTGCAGACTTAGAAGCTTTGTATATTATCCTAGTAAATGGTTTTATGCGTGAATATACTAAATTTCTTGACAAATTTTGTTTAATATAAGCTCTATCTAATGGAGGAGTCATATGATTACTAATATATAAATAATGGAGAAAGATTTATTGTTTTTGTAATAGGTTTTTTGATTTTTCATTTCAGTGTCAGTTAGTAGTAGATTGGTTAGAAAAAACTGCTTCTGATCAGTTTGAATCGGCCATTGCTCCACAACTGGGACATTTTACTGACAAAACTGTTGCATGGGAAAATACTTTACATCAGTTACAAGTAAGTTTGAGTAGTTATATGTAAAGTGAGTAAAACTCACTCCAAAATTTGTGAAAATAACTTTGGAAATCAGATTAAAAAATAAAATTAATATCATAGTAGTCACCTAATGTCATATTTAAATCTAGCAAGGGAATGGTCTTATTATGACCTTGAAATGATCATAAAGGGCACTTGTCTACTTCTGGCTATATTATACTTTATTCAAACACATAGTTATGCTTAAACATTAATTATTAGTGTTACATTATTTGTTGTTCTTTGTTTAAATAAGTTAAAACATAAATACTAATACACTTGCGTACGTATAATTTTTCTATTTTTTTTTTTATAATCAATTTTAATAATAATATTCTGTTATTTAATTTGTAACAGCAGTATTATATTTTATTGAATTAACTGATGACTAGAGTATGCACTCTAGTTTATTATCAGAATCGACATTATTAAATCCTTGATGGGGGGGGGGGTCTTATTCTTTAAGATTTTAAGGGTTGGCATCCCCACGGGCCTAGTCGCTGCAACTTTTCTTCTCACTACACACTGAGCTGCAAAACCCTTTACACTATACACATACTCTACACCAAGAACACTATACAGTTGACAGCATATATTGTTACACAATTACATTAAAATTTTCTGTACTATTTCTTACACCTTTCAATGCGCAATCATAACCCAAGGTGGAAACTCTCATGCCAATGGGTGATTGGTTCTATGTAGTGAGTCTCAAACGATGTCCTCCAGGCACCTGGGTGAACCTAGTTGTATTTAACTCTAGTTGCAGTACACATGTGTTCTGCTGGGGTGGTCTGTTATATAGCCAGTGTGGGACCAAAATGTCAAGTCCACAAACAAATTTATGATGGTTGGTGGTCCATCTGCAAAAACTACCAACATATGTCTTGTGAGAAGACCTCGATCAGCTTATCCGATGAAAATAACTGTCCTCAGGTAAATAATTTGAATAGTGACAAAACACCTTTACAATACCTGAATGTCAGATTTGTAGTTTTACGCATAATCAGGAAGGGTGGCACCCTTCATAAGGTTTCACCTTTCCTGATCAATAAGGTAGTGACAGGTTCAAGCAGTCCCCCAACCCCCAAGAACATCAGAAAATTAAGAGATGGATCAATTCTAATAGAGACTTTCAGTGATGAGCAAAGTCGATCACTCTTACGTCTCACTAATATGGATGGTATAAGTGCGGTATGTCATGGAACCCTGAATACTAGCCAAGGAATAATTTTTTGCTGGGAACTTCTTGAGATGGATGTTAAAGAAATTGCCGAAGAACTTCGTCCCCAAGGTATTACAAAGGTGAGGAGAATGATGAAATGTCAGGCTAGGATGGAAGAACGTACTTCATTTCTTATTTTAACTTTCAACCTTCTCACTCTCCACTAGAGAAAATTAAAGTAGGATTCCTATTGGTTAGAGTACAACCATTCATCCCTAACCATGACCACACAACATTCCATTGTCTAAGTTACGACCACACCACAACTTCTTGTCTGAACACCGCAATCTGTGCTAGATGTGCAAAAGAAAGCCACAAGATCACCGACTGTCAGGAGGAAGGAAAATGTGCAGACTATCGGGGAACACATTCAGCTAGATCTTCAGATTGCCCAACTTTCAAAGAAGAAAAAACAATCCTAAAAATCTGTACTGAGCAAAAATGTTCTTTCCCAGCTGCCTGAAGAGAATATAAAAAGATGCTTAGCTCAAGAAACCTGGTTAAACTGGATGTCTCTTTCGCTGCCACGACATCAAGTAAAGTTTTTGTAAACACAGACAAGAAACAGTGCAGATCCTGCAGTGAGCTGAAAAAGGTTGTTCAAGTGTTATCTGATCAGGTCGCTTCACTTACAGCCATTATTTCAGAGCTGATGAAAATGAACAAGAAGTTGTTAGTTGCAGTTAGTGAATCCAATCATGGGGTCCCTCTGAAGGTCCCTGTCCCCAAAGTTTTACCCATGCGGGCAGGAATAATCCCAGCTGGTGGTAAGCCATCTGCTAAGCTCCCTGTTAAGAGAGTCCCCACAACCATCCCCTCTGGGATGTCATCTATGATATTCCATTCATCAAAATCCCTGCCTCCATCACCTTGTATATTGGAGGATATGCCCAGGGCATCGGAGTTCCGTTCTATTACACAGATACAACTGTGTAATAGACAGTAGAGAGAGTGGTTGAGTTGCTATTTTCGTGTGGAATGTGGTGTTGGCTACAAGGACACCACTAGCTACCTTTATTCCTGCTGTTGCTGTGGAGGTCTCTATCCCCTTCAGATTGCATATCTGCAATTTGTATCTCTCACCAAAATCTGAGTTCAATGCTTTAGAACTGTCAAATCTCCTCACACAAATCACATCACTATCGCAAATATTAGGAGACTTCAATGCCCACCATATTTCCTGGGACTCAACTTTCTGCTCCTCTTGAGGAAATAAGGTAAACAGAGTAAGACAAGACCTTTGTCTACTGAATGATGGTTCACACACATACATGTCCTTATCATCTGGTACATTGTCCAACATCGACCTCTCCATATACTTGCCAATTTATTCCCTCATCTTAATTGGTCTGTTTGTGATGACTTTCAAGGCAATGATCACAGGCCAATTATTATTGCTTTTAAAGTCTATCCTGAGGTAAGGAAAAGACCATGCTGATTGAAAAGGTGGATTGGATCGGTTACCATAAAGCCTTTCTGTCACAGTACAACGGTGGTGCAGATGTCCTTGATCAGCTTCCCTCCTTTATGTCCATAATACTTGAGGCTGCTACTAGATATATCCCACAAACATCAGGAAACCCTTGACATCCTTCCATTCCTTGGTGGAATGATGTTTGCCGAAACGGTATTAGCAAATCACAGAAGGCACTGCATAAATGTAACTGCAGGCCTACAGATGAACTTCTAAATTTGTACTGTAAGACTAGAGTGGTATGTTGTTGGATATTCTTAGACGCTAGGAGGAAGTCATGGAGAAAATACGTGGACACCATCTCATGCACTACTCCGACGTCTACTATGTAGAAAAAGATGCATGCAATTTGTGTTACCAAACCAGTATTCTCAGGCTTCTTCATGAAGGAGAACTCCTTTTATCATCTTCTGCGGTGGCAACTATATTAGCAAATACTTTCCGCTCGGTGACTCTCACCTCATCATATGGTAACAAATTTTTAGAGGTACAAGATACCGATGGAAAGATTATCATTGAACATTGGTGATTTGGTTGGTGAATTGAATGCTCCATTTGTATTCAACAAGTTGTCACATGCACTTGCAAACTCGCATGAGTTCCTTGGACCTGACAACATTTGTCTCAGTATGCTATCACACCTTCCTCATTAAGCGTTACAACATCTATTGAACGTGAATGATCTATTCTTTGCACAAGTCTTCCCACCCATCTGGTTGGAAGCCATTGTCATACCAGTGCTTAAACCTGGTAATGACAAAGCAAGCCCCTCAAGCTACCACTCTATCTCCTTGACAAGCGTCCTATGCAAAGTAATGGAGAGGATGGCGAATCGCATACTTATGCGTTACTTGAGAGAAATGCCCTTTTATCTTCAGAACAGTGTTGTTTTCGACAATCCTCCATTGACAATTTGGTTTCATTGGAAACTAAGTTGTTATTTTGTTATTCAAAACACTTCCAACTATGCCAGCGCCCCGTCGCTATCATCTTTGATATCAGGAAGGAGTTCGACACAGTCTGGCGATGTGGTACTTTAAACACACTCAAAGAATGGGGAGTCAAGGGCAATATGCTAGCTTTAATTAAGGGTTTCATGAAAGGCTGAACTTTTTAAGTGTTCGTGTTGGAGTTTCTCTCTCGGGTAACATCGATTTGGAGAATGGAGTACCTCAAGGAAGTGGATTACATGCCACCTTATTTTCTATAGCCATCAGCAATATTACTAAATGTGTGCAGCCACTTGTCTCATGTTCTTTATTTCTTGATGATTTTGCTGTATATATTGCATCCCGTTCAACATCCACAACAGAGAGACTACTACAGATCACTATATCTCACCTTGATGCTTGGTCCAAGGTTACCGGCTTCATATTTTCATCTGAGAAAACATAATGTTTAGTCTTTCTCGCCTGCGGGACCCCTTTATTCCACAAGTTTTTCTCAGTGGAGAGCTAATTGCTATCTCTCCTGCTATCAGATTTTTAAGTTTAGTTTTTGATAGCCACCATACATTGGTCAAACATATCAAAGAATTAAAAACAATGTGTTCCAAACTTTTGGATATGCTATGAGTCCTTAGCAATACCAATTGGGGTGCTGATCAGTCATGTACGTTGTGTTTTTATTATTCCTTATTTCATTCCCATTTGGATTATGGTTTTGTTGCCTACTCTTCGGCGCATAATACCGTTCTTACTTAAAATTCTAGATTCTGTACATCATGCTTTCCGTAGGCTTGCTGCAGGTGCCTTTAGATTAAGCCCTGTTGTAAGCATTCTTGTTGACTGCAGTGAGCCGACATTTTGGGGTAGATGGAACCAGGTAAAAGGTCCTTATTTTATCCACCTTCAGGGACAACCAAATCACCCAGCTTTTGATGCAGGTCTTGGAAATACCTATTTTCGAAGATATGAGGACCGTCCACGTTATACTGCATCAGGAGATATTCATACCCGCTGTTTTCTGCACCTTATGAATGTAATGTTGATGGACCTTCCGTTTTCTGATTTATCTATGTTCATATCCTCTGTGGACAATCAACCTTATGAATTTTATGTTTGACCTCATGAAATGCAATAAAGAATCAACACACTTATTTTCTTTCAGCAAGTGTTTCACCATATTCTTTCCAAGACAAACATGGGCACAGTGGTATTCACAGAAGGATCGAAATAGAATGATAACTGTTGGATGCGTATTTATTGTTAATGACCGAACCTATATGTTCAGTTCAATCTACCTGGTATTACGATTGTCTTTAGTGCTGAACTATACACTATAAATAAAGCTTTGAATATCATTAACCCTGAGTTCATCATCATATCCTTATTTGTAGGGACTTGTGTAGTGCTCTCCAAGCATTAGAAAATTTTCATTCCAGGCATCTTATCACCAAAATCTACAATACAGTCGCCGATTTGTACCACTGCAATACACAAGTGAGTTTCTGGTGGATTCCTAGCCACATGGAGATTCTGGTAAATGAACATGCAGAGTATGATGCTATAGATGCATGTAGTCAACCATCCTTCATTACCCGTGTTACTACATCAGACTTTGTTAACTGTGTAAAACTCACGCTTTGGCAAAGTGACAAGATGACTGGATGGCTACAGTAGATAACAGACTCCGACACATTAAAGGTTCTGTGTTTCTATGAGACTCCTCATACAGGAAAATTCATCGTGAGGAAGTGGTCCTCTGCCGATTGCGGATAGGACATATAACAGCTACTCACGGGCATCCGATGTTAGCAGTAAACACACCAATATGCATGCGATGCAACTGCCGCTTGACTGTGCTCCACATTCTTGTGGAATGCATGTGTTATGCAACCTTGCGTGGTAATTTAAATTGCCCATGAATTTTCATCAAATCCTGGGCAATAATAAAGAAGTTTTGGACCAGGTCTTTTTGTTTCTCTGAGTGCTAATATTTTTCTTTTTTTTAATAGTGTTTAGATTATTTTACAGTAGTTGTATGTTTTGTGTCTTAATTTTGTCTTGTTTTTTGCTTTGGTGTTTAATATTTTAGTTTGTTTTGATTTTTTTTTTTAATTTCTACCTTAATTTTTATTATTCTCTTAGGTTTTGTATTTATATTTCATGTTTTTGTTTTCCAGGCATTTTTATTTGATTACTAATTGTGAGTGAAGTTTTAAAGTTTAGTTTTTTGAAACACATACATTATGTTCGGGCAATGATACCACTGAAGCATTTTTCGCCCAGGAAAAAGCCAGATAAAAAAAAAGAACATATTAAATGAATTTAAAGATAGGAGTCTAGACAAATGTAGTGAACCAATGATGTTGGCTTGACCATTATTTATTTTCTACTTTTTTTTAATGAGTTATTTTCATATACATTGGCAATTCAACACAATTCTTTTTTATTTTTGTCCCTGCACACTTGTGAGTGGCATTCATTTTTGTTTAGCAGTGCATGATGATTTTTGACTTTGCAGATGTTAGCATAAGTTTAATATTTTGAATTGGATTATCCTAAAACATTGCAAAATACTCCAATTTTTTTTTTCATTTTCATCCAATTCTACTCTTTAGTTTGAGTCATTCACATTAAAAGCCTTAATAAGCCTAATAACTCCCTCTATGAATCATGAGACCTTGCCGTTGGTGAGGGGGCTTAAGTGCTTAGTAATACAGAATAGCTAGACCGTAGGTGCAACCATATCGGAGAGGTATCTGTTGAGAGCCAGACTAAAGAATCATTCCTGAAAGAGAGCAGCAGCTCTTTCAGTAGTTGTTAAGGGCATAGGTCAAGATGACTTAAACGGCCATATAAACAGCAATTAATCCTCTGAGTACTGTGCAGCTGAAAGCAATGGAAAACTACAGCTGCTTTTTTTCCAAGAAAATGTAGCTCTCTGCATTTTCATTTACAAATGATGGAGGCGCCTTCCTTGGTAAAATATTCCGGAGGTAAACTAGTCCCCCGTTCAGATCTCTGGGTGGGGACTACTAAGAAAGGAGTCACCAAAAAATAAAAAAATAACATTCTACGAGTCTGAGCATGGAATGCTAGAAGTCAAAAAAAGGTTGGCAGGTTAGAAAATTTAAAGAGGGAAATGAATAGGGTAAATGTAGATGTAGTAGGAATTAGCGAGGTTCCGTGGGGAGAGGAAAACAGCTTGTGGTCAGATGATTTTAGAGTAATTAACTCAGCTTCAAGTAATGGGCAGGCAGGAATGCGTTTTGTAATGAACAAGAAGATAGGAAAAAGAGTAGAGTATTTCAAAATGCTTAACGATATAATCATTGTAATAAGGTTAAAATTGAAACCTAAACCGACAACTATTGTTAACGTCTATATGCCTACAAGTGCCCATGATGATGATGATGAGGTAGAATGTGTATACGAAGAAATTGCCGAAGCAATTAAACACATAAAAGGAGATGAAAATTTAATAATAGTTAGAAATTGGAATGCAAGCATTGGAAAAGTCAAGGAAGGAAATATTGTGGGAGAATACAGGCTGGGCAAAAGGAATGAAAGAGGAGACCGTCTTATAGAGTTTTGCATGAAGTATAATTTAGTAATTACCAACACCCAGTTTAAAAATCATAATAGAAGAATATACACATGGAAAAAGCCAGGTGATACTGTAAGGTATCAGATAGATTATATCATGCTTAAGCAAAGATTTAGAAATCAACTCGTCGATTGTAAAATTTACCCTGGAGCAGACATTGAATGCGACCATAATTTAGTGACAATGAAATGTAGATTGGGGTTTAAAAACCTGAAGAAAAGGTGTCAGATGAATCAGTGGAATTTAGAGAAGCTTAAGGAAGAGGAAGTAAAGAAGATTTTTGAGGATGACATCGCAAGAGGTCTGAGTAAAAAAGATAAGGTAGAAAATGTAGAAGAAAAATGGGAGAATGTTAAAAAGGAAATTCTTAAATCAGCAGAAGCGAACTTAGGCGGAACAAAGAGAACTGGTAGAAAATCTTGAATTTCAGATGATACATTACAGCTGATGGGTGAACGTAGAAAATATTAGAATGCTAGTGATGAAGAAAGTAAAAGGAACTATCGACTATTAAGAAATATTATAATTAGGAAGTCAAGCTTGCGAAAGAGTGGATTAAAGAAAAGTGTTTAGAATGGAAAGGGAAATGAACATTGGTAAAATAGATGGAGCATACAGCAAAGATATGGAAAATTTTGGGGTACATAAATTAAAATCTAATAATGTGCTAAACAAATGGTACACTGATATATAATACGAAAGGCAAATTTGATAGGTGGGTGGAATATATTGAAGAGTTATACAGAGGTAATGAATTAGAAAATCGTGTTATAGAGGAAGAAAAGAGGAAGTTTAAAAGGATGAAAGGGGAGAAACAATACTGAGATCTGAATTTAAGAGAGCATTAAAAGATTTGAGTGGCAGAAAGGTTCCTGGAATAGACAGAATACCTGTAGAATTATTGCGCAGTGCAGGTGAGGAAGTGATTGATAGATTATACAAACTGGTATGTAATATTTATGAAAATAGGGAAGTTCCATCAGACTTAAAAAAGAGTGTTATTGTCATGATACTAAAGAAAATAGGAGCAGATAAATGTGAAGAATACAGAACAATTAGCTTAACTAGCCGTGCATCAAAGATCTTAACTAGAATTCTGTACAGAAGAATTGAGAGGAGAGTGGAAGAAGTGTTAGCAGAAGACCAATTGGTTTCAGGAAAAGTGTAGGAACAAGGGAAGCAATTTCAGCACTCAGATTAATAGTAGAAGGACGGTTAAAGGAAAACAAACCAACATACTTGGCATTTATAGACCTAGAAAAGGCATTCAAAACAGCAACAGTAATAATTGAAGAACATAAGAAAGAAGTTGTAATAAGAAAGGGAGTCCGACAAGTTCCTTATCCCTGTTACTTTTTAATCTTTACACAGAGCTAGCAGTTAATAATGTTAAAGAACAATTTAGATCCGGAGTAACAGTACAAGGTGAAAAGATAAAGATGATATGATTTGCTGATGACAATAGTAATTATAGTTGAGATTAAAAAGGATTTAGAAGGAACAATGAATGGCATGGATGAAGTCCTACGCAAGAACTACCGCATGAAAATAAACAAGAACTAAACAAAAGTAATGAAATGTAGTAGAAATAACGAAGATGGTCCACTGAATGTGAAAATGGGAGGAGAAAAGATTATGAAGGTAGAAGAATTTTGTTATTTGGGAAGTAGAATTACCTGAGGGATGAAGCAGGAGCGATATAAAATGCTGAATAGCACAAGCAAAACGAGCCTTCAGTCAGAAATATAATTTGTTTACATCAAAAATTAATTTAAACATCATGAGAAGATTTTTTAAAGTATATGTTTGGAGTGTAGCTTTATATGGAAGTGAAACTTGGACGATCGGAGTACCTGAGAAGAAAAGATTAGAAGCTTTTGAAATGTGGTGCTATAGGAGAATGTTAAAAATCAGATGGGTGGATAAAGTAACAAATGAAGAGGTGTTGCGGCAAATAGATGAAGAAAGAAACATTTGGAAAAATATAGTTAAAAGAAGAGACAGACTTATAGGCCACATATTAAGGCATCCTGGAATAGTTGCTTTAATATTGGAGAGACAGGTGTAAGGAAAAAATTGTGCAGGCAGGCAACATTTGGATTATGTAAAACAAATTGTTAGGGGTATAGGATGTAGGGGATATACCGAAATGAAACGACTAGCACTAGATAGGGAATCTTGGAGAGCTGCATCAAACCAGTCAAATGACTGAGGACAAAAAAAAGAAAAGCCTAGAAAGTGAAAATGATCTCCAACATTTAATATAATAATTTAACAAATTCCTTATTTTAGAGCTTAAATTTGCAATTAAGGGATGAAATAACAAATTTAATTTTTTTTATTATTATTATTACTTATGATACTATATTCATTATAGCTAGAATAAAAACATTGATAAGTGATTTTTGTAAATCATTTCAAGATTTTTTTTGTAATGTTTGAAAATTAAAATTTTTTAATTTTTTGAAAGTTCAGGCTTGATATTTCTGGTGAGGCATGAATTAAACACCCAATTTTTTCAAATTATATTTGCCTATATAAGCGCAAACTACAGTAAAAATTCCAGTTTTGATATTTGACTGAACAAAGTTATGAATTCTCAAAAGATGCACAGATAATGTACATTTATGCTTCAATTAACAACACTGAAAGTTCAGAAATTTATATTTTCCTAATTTGAATCGTAGAAAACATTTTCCTGAATGTAATAGTTATTTTATTAGTGTTGAATAGGCTTTAGAACTAGCTTACAACATATTTAATTTAACAAATAAAAATGGAAATTTAATTTTAAAATTAAATACAATTGAAAAGTTAAATAAAAAGCAGTATGTTTACATTTTCTTTTATAATAAAAATATGGAATGTATTTTTGAAAATATATTTGCAAGTTTCAAAGGATTTAAGAATATGTGCAGAAGCTCATGCGTGTCATGTCTCTCCAAACTTATACAGAACTGTACAGGAACAGCAGGCTACTGAATGGAGATATGGGTCACAGAAGTAGATCAGTCGGTGATATAGTAGTCTTTTACAGTGCAGAGTATTACTTATATATATATATATATATATATATATATATAGCCTTATTATATGATTAATTGTGTAATTTATTTTTTATTATTAGGACTCCTTTTTCTTTTTCCTGTTTAGCCTCCGGTAACTACCGTTTAGATAATTCTTCAGAGGATGAATGAGGATGATATGTATGAGTGTAAATGAAGTGTTAGTCTTGTACATTCTCAGTTCGACCATTCCTGAGATGTGTGGTTAATTGAAACCCAACCACCAAAGAACACCGGTATCCACAATCTAATATTCAAATCCATGTAAAAATATCTGGCTTTACTAGGACTTGAACGCTGTAACTCTCGACTTCCAAAGCAGCTGATTTGGGAAGACGTGTTAATCACTAGACCAACCCGGTGGGTTTTATTAGGACTCCTGCCCTTATTTATTGTTATTAAATTGTTTTTAAATTTTTAAAGTGGATGAATGTTATTCTATTGGTCAACTAATAATAATTGAAATGTACCTTAAACCTCTTTATGGTTCAGTTTCAAAAAAGAAAAAAAACTGGAAACAATTAAGTGATTTTGATGAAGTGTACAAAAATATTTAAATTAAGAGTAATTAATGAGATGTCTTAGTCTGTGTAAAGGAAATGTAAGGTATTACAGGGTGATTCAAAGAAACTGGAAATTAAAAAAATTAAATAATGTTATTGAAAAATTTTTTTTAGAAAATGAATTTTATTTCATGTAATTGTACAGATGTTGCCATTTAGGATACATACATTTTAGTTTATTTTGTAAAGATGACATCTTGCAGGTGACCTCCTCTTCTACATAAGCACTCACGAAGTCTCTTCGTTAAATTGTTCATGGTTTGACGTAACATCTCAACTGGAATTGAGATGAGAATTGAGATCCACAATTGCTTCTCGGATCTTTGCCTTCAGTTCTTCCGTTGTAGCAGATCTACTGCGGAACACTTTTCTTTTAAGGTGACCCCTTAAAAGCAGATCAGGCGATCTGGGAGGCTATCTAATGTCACCATTTCGTGAAATGACATGTTGTCCAAACAATCGGCGTACAGCTGCCATCGATATTCGTGCAGTATGTGACGTTGCTCCATCTTGTTGAAACCAGGCTGTGTTAAGAATCTGTGGAAATCTCTTTTGTTGTTCCACAACAAAGGTTTCAAGCATGGTTATGTAACGAGCCGACGTCACTAATCGCAAGACTGTTGTCGTCCTCAAAAAAAAAGGGCCTATAACACCATAAGATGACATAGCACACCACACGGTCACTTTCTGGCTGTGCAACGGACGCTGGTGTAGCTGCGTAGGATTTTCTTGTGCCCAGTATCTGAAATGTTGCTTGTTAACAAATCCACTGAGGTGGAAATGCGCTTCGTGCCGTCCCAGATTAAAATGACGGCGAAATTCTCTACGCGCTCCCTCCACACTCATTGTTTTAATAAAACGCTTTGATAGCAAATGCATGTTGCTCACCACTCCAAGGATCCATGACAACTAAATGACAGGTTAGGTTAGAGAGGCTGGCGCCACTTATGAAGTGGTACCAATCGCCCACGGCTACCAACACAACTTTCAAAATTTCCCATTTCTTTGGATCACCCTGTACTTTGTTAATCAAGAAGAAATTGTTCTCATATTGAAACACAAAACCACATTTGAAAATTGTTTGAGAATCAAAGGAACAATAAAGTTTTATAAATTTCATGAAATTGCATAGAACATAATTAGATGCTGTACAACTTGAGTAACAGACCTTTCAAAGATAGTATTTGTAAAATTGTGTCCTTAATATTGGAGATAAATGACACAGTGGCATGCATATATAATGAACATTGGTGGTTAGCAGATATTCAGCAAATAAGTTTGGAGAAAATGATGTGTACTTTTTTATCATCGTGCAGGACCTAGAACTTTTTTCAAGAAGTCTGTTTGTTAGTGATTGAGTTTGGATTCCAATTAAAATTATTTTTAGAAAACAAAGAAATAAGTTTACTCCTAAACAGTCATTCAGATTAGGAAAAACCAAAAAAAGTAAGTTTATCTTAATTTTGTATCATCTATTTTATTTCAACAAAATAAATTTTTGGTATTATTTTATGGTAGTTTTATTAGAACTTCATATTTTTAAGGCTATACCTTTCATTTTTGAACAAAGTAAATAAGCACCAAGAAAACTGTCTTAAAATTTTACATATTTAATATGTAAATCATAAATTTTAATTTTTAAGAAACATGAAAGATTTTTGTTGATCTTCACTTTAAGATTAGACTAACATTTTTTATGGATAAATAATGGAGTATGTTTTTCCTATCTTCTTTTTGAAAATTTGTGAATCTTTTTACTCTAGCTATGGTGAGTGTGGTAGCCTATGTAATAATAATTATAAATAAAAACAACTTTGTTATTTCAACCCTTCATTGCAAATTTAAGTTCTAAAAAGTAGAATTTGTTAAATTTTGGAGGTCATTTTCACTTATTAGGCTTATTAAGGCTTTTAATCTAAAGGACTCAAAGAGGAGAATTGGATAAAAAAATTGGTGTATTTTACAGTGTTTTGGCATACTCCAATTCAAATAAATAAAAATTTACGCCAATGTCTGCAAAGTCAAAAATTAGAATGTAATACTAAACATAAATGGCTGTCACTCACAAGCAGGCTGGGATAAAAATAAAAATGACATGTTTTAGATTGCCAGTGTGTAAGAGATGTCGCTGAATGGCTTTGACAGCACATGGCACTTAATAACCTTGTAGCAAGCCTGAGAAGGGCTGTTGTTGTCGTCTATTGGCTTTGACGGCTCATTGTCACTAATAACCTTATGGTCGCCTTGAAAAGGATCGTTTTTGTCGTCAATCGGCTTCAACAGCTCATTGTAATTAATAACCTTATGGTAGCCCCAAGACAGGTTGTTGTCACAGACAGTTGTATTAGCTCTGAGAAGAGCTGTGGATCCGGAAGCTGATCTCCAGCAAAGTCAGGGAGTTGCGGCTCATCCATTGAAATCAGAACAAGCTTCCCCTCAGCGGCAGTTGGGTCCCCACTATAGCGTGTTGCAGTGGTGGCCCCCAGAGCCACACAGTGTTGGGTCAGCATTGGTTGTCTTTCGCCAGCGTGGCCAAGGCGATTCCATGCTGGGTCGGCTCCTGCTGCTGAGTCCACTGGCCAGGGCGATTGAAGCAGGAAGGTAGTGTCCGTGTCCAGTGGCTCCCTCTGCTGGCCAGCCAGGCCTGCTGCTCCAGCGGGGATGTTGACATCTGCCGGAGGTCTCACATTGAGGCAGCCAGGGAACTTTTGTCTTCTCCCATCATCTTCGTCTTCTCCAGGTGGAGGTCGGTGAATTAAAAATTCACTCTCATGCATGCTCTTTTATTGGAGCCTGAGAGTGGTGGGGCTGCAGAACCGCTATGGTGGGAGAACTGCACGATCATCTGCACAGCGGGAGTAATTCTGGTACCATTGCTTACATATACTGTGCTTCAGCTAACATCTGAGCTGCTACCGTGTTTGTCTGCCGATATTAAATTAGCCATATGTGTGGAAACAGAATAACATATAAAAAAATAAATAACAGTCAAGTCACCCTAATTGGATTGATTCATAGAGTAATAAAAGAAAATAGTAAATGAATTTCTTTTGTTATTGTTGTTTGATCATTTGACCCATAGATCTTCAATCTTTGATATAAATTATTACTCACAGAATATTAATGGGGTAATCATACTTGTTGAGGAATCATATCTGATCACGAAGTGAATTATATATTATTATTGCATTAATAATGTGTTTTTAATATTCATTGCCTTGTAGTAGCTTTTTTTTTTAAAAATTAACTTAAAAGAAATGTTATCTGTGATGTCCTTCATTTGTTCATAGTGTTCTGTCATTAGGGCAGGTCCTGTCATGGCTGGTGCTCTCTACCTTGTTCTATCCTTTGCTCGTTGTTTCTGCATATTTTCCCTTTTCCATAATCCCATCCATCATTTGAAATCACTTCCTTCCTCTTCCTTTCCTTCCACTCACCAAACCTTCTATCGTATCCACTAATACTTCTTCTTGTACAGTGTTCTTGCCAGTTCCTTTTCGTAATCAATCACATTTAGCATTTTCCTGTTCTCTCTGATTGTCTTTAATAATTATTTTTTCTTACATGGTCTTGCCATCTGACATTTATCATTCTGCACCACATCTATATCTCAAAAGCCTCAATTCATTTTCTGTCCGTTTTTTTCTCATCATTCATGTTTCAGTTCCATAGAGCATCACACTTCAACTCTTCATTAAGCTCTTGCTTAATGCTAAATTTAACTTTCCACACAGCAGTCTTCCCTTCTTATTAAATGACTGCATACTTCTTGATATTCTTGTTTTAATTTCTCCTGTACAAGTTAGATCATCAGCTATAAAGCTCCCTAAGTAGTGAAATTTTTTCACCTGCTCTGAAACTTTCCTATCTTCTCAATCCTCTCCTCTTTTCCATGTAATACAATACATTTTGTCTTATTTTTGTTTATTCCCATACCCTGACTTTCACAAGCTTCATTTAAGTATCAAACATTCATTTAGTTTACCTGGACTTTCCACTTGTACCGCCATGTCATCAGAAAAAGTATACACTCTATTCGTTCTTCCCTCAATTTTTATTCCTCTTTTCCCATTCACACTGCATTTAATTATTTCTTCCAGATATATACTAAACAATGTTGGTGACATGCAGCTTTCTTGTCCCACTCCTCTTCCAATCCCTATCCTTCCTGACATTTTGTCTCCTACCCCCACTTTTATTCTCTAGTTATAGTAAGCTCTTTTATTAGGCACCTCTCTTTTCAGTCGCCTCCCTTCTTTTCCAAAATTAGCAGTAATTTATCCCATCTAACTCTGTCGAATGTCTTTTCTAGGTTAACAAATGCAACACACTCTTTGTCTTGCCTCCTTTCTATGTATTTCTTGCCTATTACTCTTAGCATTCCTACAGCGTCCCTTGTTCCAACACTTCTTCCAAACCCATACTGTTCTTCCTCAATACTGCCATTCAATTTATTGTATATCCTCTTATTTAGAAACCCAGTACTTTAGCTGCATGTGAAATTTGGCTAATTGCTATATAGATGTAACTAATTTATTTTTAAATTATAAAGCTTGTAATTTTTATATATATTAAGTCTGGCTCAATAAATAGCTCTGTCTGGCTGAACAAATTAATAAATCACCATATATTATATAATGAATTACTGTTTTTTTGTTTTTTATTTACATACTGAAAATAAACTTTTTATTGATTATAGTATGTTGTGTTGTAATTTTGTTTGTACTAGTGGCTTTTTTAATGGCATAAAAACTGTTAATTTTTTTAAATTTGTTTTTATTTTTTTTTAATTTCAAGATTGAGGACATTTTACTCAAAAAATTCAGAAAAAAATTAACTATCATCACAAGATATTCACATTAAGTCATTTCTTACTATCAAAGCTACATTTGTATAATTTTTAATATGTGTAATTCTAGTATAAATATGATTAATATGAGATATTTTTTTACTGCAAGATTGACCTTAGCGTCAAGAAGGATAAGGATATTTTCTTTGAAAATTTATATCTGCACTACCGTGATAACTTTTTATAGTGATTCTAGAACTTTATATTTATTTTTTACAACAAATTATGGATAAAATAATATAATAAATTATAATTATTAAGATATATTTACTTGGGTTCCTGATAATACAATTTAAAAAAAAAAATTGTTGAGTAGGAAAAGAAGTTAAAAAAAACTACTGTCTACAGTAGTTTGAGTTTGTCTATAGTAGTTGGGGAATGCGTTTACTTTACAAGATAAACAGGATCAGAGTAAAAGCCTGTACATTATTTATTAGCCATTAATTGTTCACAAAATCATTGAACACAAGAAAGAATGAACTAAACACCAAACCAGCGTGGCAGATCCGGTTGGCTAAACAGTGATGATGTTAATATGACACGATAGGCAATGGATTTGTTTTAATTGAAGACTAAAGATTATCTATGATTGTAAGACTTCTCAGTTGTTGATTCTGTTCTGTTACTTTATTTAGAAGTCAATTTATTAATATATAAATATATATATATATATTGTAACAGAACCAGGATAACAAATTTCTTCCAGTTGAGAAGAAAGAATAAGAAAATAATTAAACAAAGAATCCAGAAGGAGCTAAATGTGATCCTTTTTAAGACTAACAGATCGTTTAACAATCTGTTCTTGTGATATAGACAATGACACCTCCAAAAGCTTCTGCTCGACCATAAGGGTTACTGAACCAGAATAAGAATTTATTGGGAAAGTTAAGAGCATGGACAATGAAAATTATTACACTTCAACAATTTAAGGGATAAGGAGGTACTGGTTCTGCAGACCAGGGGAAATAAATACTGCCAGGACCAGTGGGAACAGTCAGTATTTCTGTGAGGTCTTGTTTGATGCAGTTACAGTATCAGTAAGCATGTGGTAATAACATGTGAAGATATATCACAAGCATTCTATTATGGATAAGTTGAGTAAGTGACTCCGTATAGGAAATATGTGTTGTCAGTTTAGTGGTTTTTGGATGGTTTTTTTTGATATGGATGTTAGCGATTGTGGTTTGAACTACACGTTCATTAAGTTTTATGCGTTTGTGGATAACGGATGACTTTTTTATTGAGGTTTTCTTGGGATAGACCTTATTGCCATAGGCAATATGGATTATATTTCATCATTTCACTGTTGTACGTGCTTGGACAATACAGTTGTTTATTAGTATAGAAGTGATGTCAGTTCGACTTATAAAATTTACATTAAGCTCAGGTGAGTGAAATATTCTAAGTTGTTGCCTCTATTTTAAGGGGGAACTTTATTCCGCTATAACTCCATTAGTTCGTTGAAGTCTGCCGAACCACTTCAGGTCTATCCCAATTCCAACCCCCGGATCCCCCCACCAACCTTCCAACCACCCCAAAATCCGACCCTGGATTTGGGTGGATATAAATGACCCAACCCCCCCAAAAAGCCCCCCTGCTATTTTGTTGATTAGGTACTCCACAAACGTAGAATTGGGTGCTGAAGACGCTCCTCACACTTACTTTGCGTTCGGACCCGTGGTTAAGCCATGGAGTGCAGAAGATCACTGCCATTGACAGATACAGCAGAACCGGGTAGCTCAAAGCTTCCAGAACCTCCGACGCTGAAGCGAAAGTATGGTAAAGGCAAGAAAAATCCAGACATATGTCCTCTGAAGAGGAGGAACCCATAACGGGGACCATGGATGAGTTAACTAGTAAGTTGGGGCTTCTGGTGTTCAACTTGAAGCAGAATTACAGTGCAGATTTAGCAAACAAAGTATATAATGACCCATGAGTAGGAGTTGTATAGAATTTACAAGGGGTTCAAGGGTCTAATATAGTTGTTTCCACCCTTGTCAACGATTACACAAGCAATGTAGACCGAACGGTCCCATGAACAAGGAATAAGAGATCAACTTGATTTGGACTTGTCGAATGAAGACTTGATCACGTTATCTGCTAGACAGTGGCCAGCAGAAATAATTTCCCGGGTACCTCAAGTCGAGGAGCTTCCAGATGAAGGAGACTTTCACAACCACCAAAACAGCGACCTTCACGTTGCCAGGTGGCATACTGGAGAATCAAGTGAGGAAGATATTAGTCTACTTAACAAAAGATAGAACAGACCAAGTACAAGTCCTACTTGCAAAATCAGAACCTAGTCAAGATGACAAGAGTGTGGGAATCAAATGCTCTACCCCACCGGTGGAGGATAGCGTGCTGCTATCCTCCACCGATAGCACTACTGTGCTAGTAGTGGTGAAGGCCGAAAGGTGAGACAAAAACACAACAGTAATCATGACCTATAGAGCAGCGTTGAAATTAACAGAAGCTTGCATACGGATCGACTGGGTGCATTGCCGTACATACCTTCGCGTGTCTGAGGACAGATGTTTTCGTTGTTGGGGTTCAGGCCACGTCTCTGCGACATGCAAAGGAGAAGACTGGACCCAATTATGTTTCAACTGGGGAAGACTGGGCCATAAGAGTGCACATTGCACCAGCTCGATGACATGTGCGATATGCGGATCGCGGGACCATTGGACAGGAGAATGTGTGTCCCAGAAATGAAGATCTTGCAGTTAAACATGAATCACAGCAGAGGGGCATGACAACTGCTGGGAGATAGTGATGCAACAGAGAGTAGATATTATTGCAACAAAACCCAACATGTTTATGATTAATCGACCCAAATGGATCAGAGATGAGAGCATGGTTGTGGCAATCAGTTTCCCTTCGATGGGGACACCAATAGGGACATGTGGATCTGGCAAGGGTTATGTATGGACGGATCTGGGCGATACGGTCATCTTTGCTGTATATCACTCATCGAATGCGGGAGTTGCAAGTTTTGTGACCTTGCTTGATGAACTGGGAAATGAGATCTGGAAATTCAGAGGTAAAAAGATAATAATTGCTGGGGATCTTAAAGCAAAGTCATCAGAGTTTGCGGGTACAGTACGTAACGTAGAGGGACGGTATCTAGCTGATAAAATCAGTGCTTTAAGACTGACTTGCATGAACGAGGATGAGCCAACAACCTTTTGTTGTGGGGACGCCAGCTCTGCGATTGACTTCACCTTTATTTCCGAAGAGCATATCTCCACCCTATGTAACTGGAAAATACTAGAAGAAGAAAGCCTGTCAAATCACCTCATAATAGAATATGAGGTCACAACAGAACTAAGACTAGCGAAGCCGGAAAGAGTAATTACTTCTAGGTGTGGATGTATACAGTTTTCCGAAGTGATAGGTGTAAAGTTGGCTGACATAGTAGAGCCAGAAGAATTGACAGCAATAGTCACCGCAGAATGCGACAAGGCAAGAGTTCTATTAAAAGTACCAGAGAAAAGACACGCGTATTGGTGGGGGACCAGAACTATAATACCATGTAAAAGAACTTGGGCATCCAAAAGAGTGTTACAAAGAGCAAATAAACGTGACTGTCAGTCTCGTAAGGACAGTGCCTTAAAGGAGTACGTGGAAGCCAGATCCGTGTACATCAGCTATTAAAAAAGCCAAGACTAAATGTTGGAAGGAATTATGTGAGAACATTGACAGGGATTTGTGGGGGAGAGGCTACCAGTTAATATCAGGAAGATTAGGTCGACAGTTACCGATGATCGCAGAGGATAAGGTACGTGAATACATCGAGAAGCTCTTACCAGAATAAACAGAGCCTGCCAGAGAAGAAATAGTAGCTGATGATATACCGCTTTTTACCATGCAGGAGCTTAAGACTGCAGGTAAACAAATGAACCTGCTTAAGAGTTTGGATCCAGATGGCATTCTGGTTGAAGTCGTCCGAATACTGGTAGATGAAGCTCCAGTTCCAGAATGTTAGAGGCGAGGCAGAGGAAGTAAATTGAAGAGAGAGGTGGCCTTAGTTAACAGAAATTTGGTTTCGGTCGAGGAGATCTGCCACTGATGTGGTAAAAGAGGTGATGAAAATTGTCGATAATGTGGCGAAAGGTACTTGGCGTACGCGTCAAATCCCAGTGGTCATATTGGTAGATGTCCACAATGCATTCAATTCTCTCAGTTGGGAGGCTATATTCAAGGTGTTGAAAGAAGTCAATGTGCCTGCATACCTCAGAAGACTGATTCAAAGATATCTGCGGGAGAGAATCTTGGGCTATCCCAGGGCTCAGTCTTGGGCCCTATGCTGTGGAATAGTACTTTTGATGGGATCTTACACCTAGAGTACCCAGAAAGAGTGAATGCAGTAGCGTTTTGCAGTTAGCGTTTGTTTGATGGTTGCAGCAAAGCAAGAAGATGTTGCGAGGGTGCAAATGAGGCTTTAGATATGGTAAGTAGATGGATGAAAGCCAGAGGCCTTTGATTATCACATGGGAAAACAGTGGCTATCTCTATGACAGGTAGGAGAATTATAGGACCTATACTGATTGTGACTGATGAAGGGTCAATCCAGGCAGTTAAGACTGCAAAATACCATGGGTTGTGGTTGGACCATAGGAGGTCCTTCACGTTTCATGTCCAGGAAGTTTGGGTAAAAGCCGAACAAGTTGTTCAACGCCTGAACAGATTACTGAAAACTACGACTAGGCCGTGGGCCCCTAAAAGGAGACTGTATTCACATGTAGTAAATTCCATTTCACTGTACGATGTACCGGTATGGTACAGAGCTCTGAGGTATGGTTGTAAAAGACGACAGCTGGAGGGAGTACAAAGGAGGATAACCTTGAGAATTGCATTTGCCTACTCCTCAGTATCCACAGAGGCTTTATTTGGGGTCACTAGGGTGTTTTCACTGCAGCAGTTGGCAGATTCATGGGTGAAAATAGACAAAGATATGAGTAAAGAGGAGGCATATTGTGAGCTATTAGAGTGGCAGATAAGGTGGACTGTTTCACGTAAAGGTGAATGGACGAGACAATTAATATGTGAGATTGGGCCGTAGATTGGGAGGGAATTTGGCAAGCTAAATTAATGGCTCACACAGTTCCTGACCGGCTACAGCTCCTTCAGAGCATACTTGTTGTGAGACACAGAGCAGATAGTCTGGAGTGTCAGTAGTGCAGTAAAAGAGAAACAGCAGATCATGTCATCTTTTCCTGTAGTAGATGGGAGAAGGAAAGACGAGAGTGCTCAGCAATTACAGGACAAATTAATCCTGACAATGGGATATTTACATATCATATAAAAGAGTGCTTTTTCCAACAATACAGAGCAGTATGTAACACATCAAATGAAAATAGAAATTGTAGTTACAGTATTTATTCAATTTAGAATAATAAATTAAATTTCTAAATCTAAATTAAATTTACAATAAATATTAAATTCTATTTAGAATAAATTCTGTACCAAGTATTATTGAAATGATTGATTTAAGTAGATGTTAGAAAGTAAAAGCTTCAACTAATTGCATGATTATTAAAAATGAAATGAACTAGTAGAGTAAGGTAGTGGTTATTTATGATTAATTAACAAAATTTATGTGAAGATAAGAATAAATATGAATAATTTAAAAATCTGAGAAGGGTACAAAGAATGGTTTACAGTTACATGCCTGTCTGGTTCACTGGACGTAATGCTGAATTTAGATTATGATTATTTTTAAATAAAACTTTGTAGATTAGTGATTTGTTGTTAAACATATGTGAAGAATTCTGGATTGGTGGATTTCATGTGCTGGCAGACCATATTGTTAAGATGACTTATAATATTTAAGAGTTTCATTTAATGACCTTCATCTGTTTGTTAGGTTTGTTATTCAACTAATGTTGAACAATTAAACTTAGGTTTGATGTTCAAAAATATGATTAATTTTTGTAAATTTTCCATTTTTTATTGGGTAACCCACATTTTTATTAGCATTATAAATTTATTGGTATTTTAATACAGATTGTTTCTTTTCAGAATGAAAAAGTTTCTTACACAAGTAGCCGCCCAATTATTACAAATTTGGATCCAGACGCACCCTTTCGACAAAAAAAACCTCTTCATGACTTAGATATGGTAAATATAATTTTAATAAAGGATGTGTGTAATTATAAACGATTTATTTAGATATTATTTCATGATTATTTAATATAAGTATGTAATCAGATAAATTTTATAAGATGTTTCTTCTGATTTTTTTTAATGATAATGTTCTCTTAATATACGATGAAAGCTGTGACATAATTTCTTTTTTCTCTGTTTTTAAAAATATTTTTCTTGATGAAAACTGATCTTTATAATGTTCAATCAGTGATGAAACTGAAGCGTTGTCTGTATAATTATGTAATTACTAAAGAAAAAAAAATTGAAATTCTAGCAGGTCTATTAAGAAACAATGAAGTGAGCATTTTGTAGCACTAATTTGTCCGGAAAATAAAATGATAAGTGAAAAAAGGTTTGTTTACTGTAAATTTTTAGCATTTTTAATCTTTTTGGGGCAGGTATTGAGTATGTAATCAACTTACATAACCTAGATCAGCATAAATTAAGTCAATTGCATTGTTGCATTAATGATTTCAATGAGTACAGTGAAATTTTGCTTGCATCTTCTAGTAATAGGTCTTTTTATTCATACAATGCTATTGTCATGTTGTATACATTTTTAAGAAACAGTTTTTCAATTTTAATTCGTGTATTTATCGTACTTTTAATATTAAAGGTGGTAGAAAATTTCTTTTCTTGCAATCTCATGGCCTTGAGGATATTGATTTCAGAGCTGTTATTTTCTTATATACATTTTAGAACAAATTGTAAGACTTCTATTCTATATTAAATTTTTATTTAAGTTAATAACTTTTATTAAGTTATTGATAAAACGTTGATCCATTGGCTGCAATTTACATTGGCAGGTAAATGTTATAGTTTAACGTGGTCTAAATCATGTATATTATTATGGGGTGTACAATTATCAGTAAATAAAACAATTTTTCGTTACTGCACCTTCATTTCCGTATTCACTCTTTTTAGGCAATCTGCGAAGATATCTGATGTTATCCAGGCCTTTTTGTTATTTTGATAATTAACAGGTAAATTTCTGATACCTTCGAAGCATCTTGGATTTTTAGATTTTCCAATTAAAAGAAGTAGCAGCTTTCCAATTACTGACATTGGGACACAAAAGTACAGTGATCCAATCTTTGCTAAGTTTCCCACCATGACAAGGCTGACCTTTATATGTGAAAGTTTTATTGGGAAGACACACCCACTTCATCAACATTGAAGACATTATTACAGAGCTTGAAGTTCTTCAACCCACTGATTACATATGCAGTTGTCCATGCCATTGCTTTCTCCACAAATATTTTTGAAAACTATATCATTCCTTCTCTTGAAAACTAAAAGTCCTCCAACCAGCCATTACTGCCACAAAAATTATCAATGTGGAACCTACTAGAAAATTCTTGACCCTTCTCTTTAATCATTGGACCGCTTATTCGAATGTTTTTATTACGTACCTGCTTCATCCATACCGACAGACATTTTTGAATTTCAGAATACTCTGCTGATCGTATTCGTTTTAGTTTTCCTTTCACTTCAGCACGTAGGGAAAGTTTATGCTAAAAGGAAAGGAAAACTAAAATGAGAACGAATTTTCTTCTTGTTTTGAATTATTCTGTAGAGGGTAGATGTCAGTACATTAAACTCTGTACACATTTCATCACATGACTTTCCATTATCATAAACTGATAAATAGATAAGTGTATCAGCAGCTGTCAATGAATTACACTTTCGTTTCAATATTTTGAACACTTTTATTAATTTATTTATCATACAAAACCTTAGAACAATGTAAAACTAAATGCGTTCAGAAGAAATTTGAATAAGTTTGTAAACAAACCTGTTCAGACCAATATCCAAAATGACAAATTATTAATAGTCTTACTTATACAGGCTGTTAAGCTAAACGGTCCCAGTTATAGATGTAAAAATTTCAAAAATGAAATCTCAGATAAAGGGGTTTAATTATTCCCAGTAATAGAGGAATTTTGATGCAGAAGTGTTG
The DNA here is from genome assembly GCF_047948215.1 of Lycorma delicatula. Classification (NCBI taxonomy): domain Eukaryota; kingdom Metazoa; phylum Arthropoda; class Insecta; order Hemiptera; family Fulgoridae; genus Lycorma; species Lycorma delicatula. Next base: position 218,336,811 of record NC_134455.1, read on the forward strand.
GGACCTCATTGTGAATCTCAGTAGTAGAGGTTTTTCACTTTAACAGGTTTCACTGTATAATAATACTAATAGCATTATTAAATATTAATAGACATTGCTGTTGGGAAAACAAGTCGTCAGTATATAGAGACTGTGTAACATGTAATAGAATAATAATCACTCTTTTTCAATCTCAATCTCTCTCTCTCTCTCTCTTTCTCACTCTCTCTCTCTCTCTCTCTCTCTCTCTCTCTCTTTCTTTCTCCCAGATATATATATATATATATATCTTTCTTTTTTCTAAAATCAGTTCTGTTACTAATATTCCTCTGTACTAATATACACATTTATGTTTATATGATCAACCTAAGTATAGAACAATAAATAAAGCAGGATGACACTTATTTTATCATATATGCAAAAACGTTTACGCAAATTTCTCACATCATCAGTTGTTTCACATCAAATTTTATATTACATATAATTATAAAATAGTCTTTTTTAAAAAAATCAAACCAACCACAACCAATAATTTTACCAACAAAATTATTTTAAATTTGATGGAAAATATACTCAGGAAAATACCTAACCCATAAGTTTTCCTTTGTAAGCCAGCGTGTCTTAGATATCTACAAGATTTTGAAAAAAAATTGTTTGCAGTGTTACTCATACTCATGATATTTTATTTTGGACTAGGTATGTTGACGATATTTTTTTGGTCTATAATCCTGTTATTTATAATGAACATCTGATAATTTTGAACAAGTTGAAATTGATAAAAATAGAAGAATAAATTTCTTAGATTACTTAAAATTACTTAGATGGTAGTATCAAAATTAACAATTTCAAATCATCTGGTCACACAAAATTAATACATATACAAACATGGTTAATAGAGCAATTAGTCACACAAAGTATAATGAAAATAAAAATAAACTTAACAAAGAAATAGATATTATTAAACAAATTGCAAAATATAATGATTTTAATGAATCTTTAGTAGATAATATATACAAAAAATAAATGTCAAAAATTAATAATACATATTTAATACCAATAAATAACACACAAAAAATTAACAATGTATATTTATAGTATGTAATCAGTAAAGTAAAATCAGTGAAATGGCTAGCACATGATTTTGCTTTGCTTTGCGTAAGTTTTTATTTTAAAAGTTTTAATTTTTAATTATGTAATTTTTATCTTTGTTTTAATTACATTTTAATTTTGACTTTGTTAGTTTTAATTAATTGATCTTTGTAATTTTAAACAATTTTTTATATACTTCATATTTTTTAAATTTTATGTTTTTATCTCTTGTTGGGATTATAATTTTAAATTTTCAATTTAAATAAAAGGTTTAAATTTTTGTATGTTTTAAAGTAGTTAAATTTAATTTAAAAATCTAAAAAAAAATTTAATTAGTTTAAAAATATTTTTAATATAAAATTATAATTGAATGGGTGGTATGCTGTCATGGATTACAAGTTTTTGATGGTTTTGTAATATATATATATATATATTATATGCAGCTGATGACATGAATCAAATTGCGAAAGCGCTTCTATTATGTAATGAATAAGGTAAGTCATCCTATTTCAATTGTTCTGTACTTAGAGTTGATCTATTAAATATAAATTAAAATATGTATATACTGATAAAATTGTTGAAAATATAACAAAGGTTTACAATAAAATTAAATTTAAGCCTGCATACCAGATAATAAATAACCATATAATAGAACATTTAAAAAACAATATACATACTGATTCACATGGTTATTCAATTGAGAGGCATTTATAAAATAAAATGTAATGATTGTGACCATACTTATATACAAAAAACCACTATATCATTCAAAACTAGATTCTCTGAACATTTTAGCTATTAAAAAAATGGAAAACTGGGTTTCTCTAATGTGTCTAACCATTTTTTTAACACACATTCAATATCTGATATTCAAACAAATTTGGAAATACTGAAAATTAAAAAAAATAATATGAATACAAATAATAGTGGTTTTGACATTTTAGAAAGATTTTATATATACAAATATAAAATAGTATGAGGATGACAAATTTTTAAATTTTATCAACTGATGTCATATTTCTATGTATGTAATTTTTAATTTTTATTACTTTCAGTGTTATTAAGTAATTTTAATTCCAATATTTAACTTTGAAGTTTTTATTGTTTTTTATAAAAAGTAAAAATTTATTTTATAATATTTATGTGATGTAATATTTATAATATTAACTGATGATGCGAGAAATTTGTGAAAATGTTTTTTCGTATTGGATGCTTGTTATAAAACGGTAAAGTGGACTGTATAATAAATTGACACAGTTTTAGTGTAACTAAAAATTATGAGATTTTTATTGTACTAGATTGACACTGATTGTAACTGAATACTGGTACACTAACAAAAAAACTTTTGTTAAAACATAACTGACCAAAGTCCACTTCACCAACGCAACTGAGCAAGCAACACACATGAATAAGGGAGTGGGAGAACTCCCCTCTACACCATACACACAGATATGCACCACATGCATGTATATACAGAAAAATATCCAACCTGCCTCTCACCTTGAAGCAACACCAAAAAATAAAATTAATAAAAATATAGACAGTCTAAAAAATTAATTACATTAATGTCAATAATACATGAGAGAATACATGCAGGTTTTATATGTATAAAATTAAAAAAAAACATATGCACATAATACGCAAGAAAATCATAGTGTAACAATGAACTTACTGTTTTGGTAATGGATATTTTTGAAATTGGCTTTTTTAATGTTCCGGTTCAAGTTTTGTGTCACCACATGCACTTTTCCATTGTTTCCAGAATGTATATTGATAACACGAGCCATTTTCCATTGGAGTGGAGGCAGGTTGTCCTCTTTGATAATGACCAAATTGTTCTCTTGCAGATCTGTAATAGAGTTTTTCCATTCTGATTGTTGCTGAAGATTGTTCAGGTACTCATTGGACCAATGAGACCAGAAGTGCTGCACTTGTTGCTGATTCTGTTGCCAGTGTAAGTCTATTTACAGGAAAGGGTTGCAGATTTGGTTCTGTTAGGCTGCTAAAAATATTTTGTATTAGGAAATATGTTGGTGTTAGAGGAAGAAGATTGGAAGGGTCGTCCGATATTGGGATTAAAGGTTGGAAATTTACACATTCCTCGATTTGAGTCAGTAGAGTGGTAAACTCTACTATTCAGACTGTTAGTATCGATTACTCTTTTCATGACTCTTAACAAGTTAGATTGATGATTCCCAAAGTGTGGAGCACTGGGAGGTTGAAAGTGCCATTGAATCCCTTCAATGGATGAAACTTCTGCAACACTTAATTAAAAATATTCAGTTCTGAATAATTTTGCTATCTGAATCACCTCTCTTTAGGTCCCGACAAAATTTTTTCCGTTGTTGGAATATATTTCAGTAGGTTTGCTCTTCGGTAGCAACGAGATGAAAGAATCTGTTGATAAATCTTCAGCCAACTCTAAATGAATGACTTTAGTGCTGAAACAAACAAATAATGATACGTAACACTTCTGAGCTAGGACTCCACATTTTTTGGATAATTTTATCCAAAATGTTCTGCAATAATAAATTCCAGTGCTTACAAATGGTCTAAGACTTGGATTTACACGTGATTTGGGTAGGTTTCCCATTATCTGGGTGATTCCCTTTGGATTTGCTTTGAAGCATTTTACATATTGATGAAATATTCTATGAACTAAGTTTTTTCCTCCAATAGGCCAATATTTTTGTCTAATCACATTCAGTAGTGATCCAATATGCAGATTTTTGACATAGACATGTCGGGTTATCAGATCAGTCAAGATGTGATTCTTTGGTGAAATGATGGGGTTCCTTTGGTTAAAATGGAGGCTGGAATTCTGCAAACGACCTCTGATTCTTAGTATATCGTTATCTCAATATATGGATTTAATGGTTTTTAGTTGACTGTTATTTTGAATTGGTTTCAATGATTTGAGATCACTGATTTCCTTGGAGAAGGCATTATGTTGTAGTAATTTCAATATCTTAGTTTCTGCCTATTCAATTCCTGTACAAAGAGTGGACCCTTGAGATGAGTGTTGTGGTTTTGACAATTGTTGATAAAATGTGAACAATATGCGATTACTCTAGTTGCCTTCTTAAAACTTGAAAATTTACTGAAAATTGTATTATCTATCACAGCAGAATGAGAAGAAACTTGAACTCAGCATTCGGGAATCTTGCCAGATATGTTTTCAGGAACATCCCAGTGTGTATTGCCTTCCATCAAACACTTTAAAGTCATGCCAGTATAATTTTTTATCAACAAGTTGATAAGGTAATAATCGCCTTGATAAGAAGTCAGCTGGATTTTCATCCAAAGGGACATAGTTCCATGACTCGATGTTGGAGTTGTCTTGAATTTCTGTGACTTTATTTGCGATGAATGTTGCCCAATGTGAAGTTGGTGCTTTAATCCACGCAAGTACGATTGCAGAATCCGTGTAAAAATATAAAGCTGATCTGAAGTAGTAATGAACTTGTGATAATTTTTGTTAATTCAGATAAAAGCAGTGCACCACATAATTCTAACCTTGGTAATGATAACTTTTTTAATGGAGCTACTCTTGACTATATGTAATTAGATTTACCTTGATCTTGTTTGATGCATCAATAGATTTCAGATAAATATATGCACCATATGCAGATTCAGATGCATCCAAAAAACTGTTTCAACTTGACAAATTGGTTCTGTCTTGTTTGTGAGGCATCTGGGAATTTCCTGAGCGGCCGATGACTGAATGAATTCTTGAAATGAAATCAATTTGTTAAGCAAGTCCTTTGGAATCTCATCATCCCAACCAACCTTGCAAGACCATAGATTTTGCATAATAAGTTTGCAATGACTATGACAGGCCAAGTAATCCTAAAGGATCAAATATTCGTCTGATCGCAGCCAAGATTGTTCATTTTGTTGGTTTTTGACTTTGGCTTTCCTTATGGAATAAGAACTGAATTGCATCCTTCAATTAAAAAAATTCCAAATTAGTCTCAAAGTTTTAACTCTAGGATCTTGATTTATGTTGTAGTCAGTCTGATGTACCTCTTCACACAGAATATTGGATTAGAACACTAGTTCTTGATTTGCACACCACTTTCTGAGGTGAAATCCTCTATGACTAGCAAGATCAATTAGATCTCTCTGAAGTTGTTTTGCTTCTTGAAGGGAAGATGCACCTGTCGTAAGATCATCCACATAAAATTCATCTATCATTACAAGAGATGCCTTTGGAAATGTTTCCTTTTCATCTAGAGCTAGTTGCTTTAAAATTCTTGTTGCTAAGTACAATGCACTTGAAGTCCCATACATCACGGTTAACAGCTTGTATATTTCTATTTCTTCATTGAAGTTTTCACGCCATACAATTAACTGAAAATTTGTTTGAGAAGCATGAATCTTAATTTATCTATGCATCTTTTCTATGTCAGCTGTCATAGTATATGCATGAGTTCTGAATCTGATGATAATGCTGATAAAATTGACTATCATAGGTCCAACAATGGAAAAATCATTTTAGTCAAATCTCAGATGTTTTCTTACTGGAAGCGTCAAAAACTACGCTTACTTTCATTGTGGATGAATCTGCCTGTATAACACAATGATGTGGGATGTAATATGATTTAGACCCTGCAACTTCTTCATCTGATATTTGTGTCATGTGCTCTAGGTTTATATTCTCTCATGAAGTTAATGTATTGTGATTTCAATTCAGTGTTTGAATTCAGACGTTTCTCAAGCTAAAGATGCCTTCGCACGGCAGTAGTTCTTGATTCATCAAGTTGGTTTGCATCACCTTTCAAAGGGATCTTCACACAGTGTCTTCCATCCATAGATCTTGTATTATCTTCATACAATTCTTCACCAAGTTTGTCATTTCCTGTAAGTTGTTTTCCAAAAGAGCTGCAGTCGTCTAATTCCCAAAATTTTTTTATGTTTTCATTGATGGTGATCTAAAGGCGGATAGATTTCGTACAGATTTTAAAATTGTTGAATGCTGATCGATTGATATTTTACTGGAAATTACCCAGCCAAATAGGGTATTTTGAAATATTAGATTTGATTTACTTGCTTTAATGTTTCCTTCACATAAAACATAAAATAATTCTGCACCAAGAAGCATGTCAGTGTCACTTGGTTTGTGGAAATCTGGATTGGCCAGTAGCATATTCTGTGGTAATTGCAAACTTGACTTTTTGATTTGAACTGTTGGCAATTGTTGAGTAATAGTTGGTTAAACTACACACTATATTCGCTGCGAATCTGTTCACTCTTGATTTAATAACAAATTCCATGGAATGAGTTGTAATGGTTGCGGCCTTGCCTACTCCATTAACTTGTAACATGTTTTTCTTTGATGGTAGTCTTAAAAACTTAGCAGTTTTCTTATTGATAAAATTTGACTGCGAACTGCTGTCAATTAACATGCAACAACAATGAGAATTATCATGTATATCTAAAACTAAAACAATGACTTTTGACAGCATGACAACAGGGTTGGATTGCTTTGAACTAACATTTGACTTGGATACTATTGTTTGTTGTGGAATTACCACTGCAGATGATTCATCGCCGCTGCCGAAATCTTATTTTGTGTAACATTAGAATTAGGTCTGATGTAATGTAGCAAACTATTATGTTTTTTGCCACAATGTTTGCATGAGCCTGCTTGGCAGACCACAGTTTTATGCTGACTGTTTAGATAGTTGAAACACAGACCATGTTTTTTAACTTCAAGTTCACGGACAGGAATTGATAACGTTTTGAACGCTTCACAAAAATAAATTGGATGTTGCAGTTGATTACATAAAGAAAAATTTTTTGAAGACATGACAATTTTTGGATAATGTATTATTTTTTGAAAATAATTTAAATTTTGGTAGTTGCACTTTATTTTATAACTGATTGTTCATGTGTGATTTATGAGACTTGCTAGTTTCAACTGATTCCATAACTTGACATTTATGTTGCAGAAATGTTTTTAATTCAGACATTTGGCAACTGATTTATTTCTAAAGAATTTTCCCATTTGCATAAGGTAGTCAAATCTAATTTGGTAGGAATTACATGAATTAAGAGTGTATTCCATTGCTGATTTGGTTGCCCTAATCCTGCTAGAGCATGTATGTGTTTTTATGTACTGTCTAAAAGCTTTTGTAATGACAAATAATTTTCTCTTATCATTTTTAGAGAGATTGAATAGTGCACTTACATGTTTATTAATTATAAACCTTTTATTGCCATATCTGGCCTTCAAAAGTTTCCAAGCAACCTCATAATTTTCCGTTGAACTTTCTAAAGATGATAAACTTTCAGCTGCTTCACTCTTTAAAGAACATCGGAGATAATGAAATTTATGAATTTCTGACATTTCTTTAGAATGAATGAGTGACACAAACATGTCATGAAATGACACCCATTCATCGTAATTTCTGCTGAATGTGGGAAGTTTTATGTCTGGAAATTTAACTGACACAGATCGAGTTTTTGTTGGTTTGATTTCACTGCTAAGTAGGGTTTCATAACTCAGACCAATAATCTTCAAGCTTAGCAAGTCTAACTTTTAATTGTGTAATTACATTTACAACTTCTAATCAATTTAAATTTTTGGAACAACCTTTTTTGGACTAAATTAAAATGGTATTCTTTCTGCTTCTACTTAAAATTACTATGATTTCCATTATGAATTGATTTTTGCTTTATTAATTCTTTATGTTTATTTAGATGATTTATTATTTGTATTTGGTCAGTGTTAACTAAGTCTTGTTTTTTTTTTTCACACAGGAAGATGAATCAAGATTGTTACAACAGGTTTTTACTGAGATCCGTTGTGGTCGCTTAGATCAAGCTCATACACTTTGCTATCATGCTGGTCAACCATGGCGTGCTGCTACTTTAGAGGGTTGGAGATTGCATCACGATCCTAATTATGGTCTTTCATCAAGTGCTGAAAAATTACAAGTTGAAGGCAATCCTCAAAGGTATATTTGTGCAGTTGATAAAATTAAGTTATTTTTGTTCTATTAGTTTTTTTTATAGTTTCTTGCCCCTACTAATGCATATTTCAAATGGTGAAAAAGTCTCTCAGTATTTTAAAAATTGAAGTGAAGTTCATTCACTGACATATCTGTGGCTATAAAGGCAGTAGTTCTTTTAAATAGAAGCATTTTCTCCTAAAATTTAAAAAAATAGTAAAGAAATTAATTTAATGATGTATATGTAAAATTTTTAACAAATTTTATATAATTTTTTGGATAATAAAAATTGTCATATTATAAGCAAGTATTGATGAATGCGTATCTTAACAGATCTGATAACAAGTAATATAGAAATAAAATGTTTGGGTTTAAACATTTCATTTTTTCTTTTATTTGCATATTACATAATATAAATATAAAAATAATTTGAAATTTTGAAGAAACGAAAATGACCAAATTAATATTCTGACGTTCTAACTAGGTAAAATTTTAATGGTGAAAATCAGTTCATTAATTTTAGATAGATTTAAATTGAAGTTTGAAGATTAGAAAACATTCACACAATTAGAAAGAATTTTTGCTTATATGCAAGGCTTATAATTTTTTCCCCCTGAAATTAAACTGCTGTAGAATAATAGTTGTAAAACAAATAATTACCAAATTATTACATCATCCAGTACAAAATTTAAACACTTGTAAATTTAAAATTTAAACACCTTTATAGATTTTCACTTAAGGTTAAAATATATTATTTGTAGAAATAACACAATTAAAATTTTACTTATTATTATGAACATTAGTTATAAAAAAAGAATCTGTTAATTCACCACCTTCCTATTCTTGCTCTAATAGTTGATGTTGCAACTATTGTTAGCCTACCAATTAACTAACTTTCAAAAGACCTCAAATATTTAATACCAAAAAATTCTCCAATTTCATACTTCCTATTTTATTTTCTGCTTACCTCCTATTTTATTTTGAAACTGTCAGTATTTCTTATACTCCAGTAATAGTAACCCAATTTCAAACTATTCTTATTTCAATTTCCCTTGAATAATTTTGTTGATTCAGTCAATTAATTCCTAAAGTTAAAACTTGTATATTAATTGAAAAGGATAAATATACACCCTGTATAATTAAAATGGTTGTCTTTATATAAAAAAAAATCATCATATGTGTTGTCATATCAAAAATTAAAGAAAAATACTAATTTTTTCCATATTAGTGTGGATCAAAGACCTGTTCTGAATATCATGCCCTACACATACGGGAAATGCTATTCAGATGAGACCCCGGCTTGTCAGGGTTCAACTGGGACTTATAGCAGGGTCCTGTAACTCAGCTACACTTAGAGCCAGAAAATTGATTCTAGTTAACCCTTATGTTCTATCAAATTAATTATATGAATTATGATTTATGTCCACAGCTGGTGGGTGAATTAGGCCAACTGAATTATAACAACTTTATACTTTAGATGAATAAGAAAAGATAGTTATTTATAATTAATGAGGAGGAAATGATACATGAGTCTGAACATAGTGCCCGCCAAAAATCATATGATAATTTTTTTTTTTATTGTAATGAAATGTTATAACAATATAATTGTAAATGAATGCATTATATAATGTAGTCAATAAATAAATAATATAATATACAATGTTGCATAGATTATGCAACATAATCTATATATGCAACATATGTTCTATATATTATAGAACAACAAAGTTTAAATGTGCTTATCTGTTAAATATTATAATGCAATTAGATTGTTAAATCTGTACGTAATTTAAAATTGTGTTCCTGCTAATTTCACATGTAGTACAATAATGATTATATAATCCTATAATACATTTTTTTGTCTTTTTAAATCATTTGTCATTTTATAATGACCAGTCATTTAACTAGTTTGATGCAGCTCTCCAAGATTCCCTATGTAGTGTCAGTTGTTTCATTTTGGTATACCTCCTATATTCTACTTCCCTAGCAATTTGTTTTACATATTCCAAACGTTGTCTGCTTGCACAATTTTTCACTTTTACTTTTTCACTTCTACCTGTTCCTCCAATATTTAAGCGACTATTCCAGAATGCCTTAATATGTGGCCTATAAGTTGTCTCTTCTTTTAACTACATTTTTCCAAATGTTTCTTTCTTCATATATTTGCCGCAACAACTCTTCATTTGTCACTTTATCAACCCATCTGATTTTTAACAATCTCCTAAAGCACCACTTTTCAAAAGCTTCTATCTTTTCTTCTCAGGTACTCTGATCATCCAAATTTCACTTCCATATAAAGCTACACTCCCAACATATACTTTTAAAAATGTTTTCCTGATGTTTAAATTAATTTTTGATGTAAAAAAATTATATTTCTGACTGAAGGCTCGTTTCACCTGCACTATTTGGCATTTTATATCGCTCGTGCTTCATCAATCTTTAGGAATTTTACTTCCCAAATAACAAAATTCTTCTACCTCCATAATATTTTTTTCTTTCTAAGCTTATATTCAATCATCCATCTACATTATTTCTACAACATTTCATTACTTTTGTTTTACTCTTTTTATTTCCATGCGGTAGTTCTTGCATAGGACTTGCCGTTCATTGTTTCTTCTAAATTTTTTTTACTCAGCTAGAATTACTATATAATCAGCAAATCATAGCATCTTTATCTTTTCATCTTTACTGTTACTCCAGATCTAAATTGTTCTTTAACATCATTAACTCCTAGTTATATATAAAAATAACGGAGATAAGTCCGACTCCCTTTTTTATTACGGCTTCTTTCTTATATTCTTTGATTATTATTGTTGCTGTTTGGTTCCTGTAAATATTAGCAATTGTTCTTCTATCTCTGTACTTGAACCCTAATTTTTTTAAAATGCTGAACATTTTATTCCAGTTTATGTTATGAAATGCCTTTTCTAAGTATATAAATGCTATGTATGTTGGTTTGTTTAATCTTTTTTCTACTATTAATCTGAGCACTAAAATTGCTGCCTTGGCCCTATACGTTTCCTGAAACCAAATTGGTCTTCTCCTAATATTTTCTTCCACTCTCCTCTCGGTTCGTGTGTACAGAATTCTAGTTAAGATTTTTGATGTGCAAGTAGTTAAGCTAATTGCCCTGTATTCTTCACATTTATCTGCTCCTGCTTTTTTTGGTATCATGACAATAACACTCTTTCTTATTGAACTTCCCCTTTTTTGAAAATATTACACTTCTGTTTGTATTATCTATCTATTGCTTCCTCACCTGCACTGCACAGTAATTCTGCAGGTATCTCGTCTATCCTAGGAGCCTTACTACCATTCAGATCTTTTAATGCGCCATTAAATTCAGATCTCAGTATTGTATCTCCCTTTTCATCCGTTTTGACTTCCTCTTCTTCCTCTGTAACATCATTTTCTAATTCATTTCCTCCATATAACTTCAATATATTCCACCCACTTATCGACCTTTCCTTTCATTTATATATCTATGTACCATCTTTGTTTAACATATTATTAGATTTTAATTTATGTACTACAAAATTTTCCTTAACTTTCTTGTATGCTCTGTTTATTTTACCAATGATCATTTCTCTTTCCACTTCTGAACACTTTTCTTTATTCCACTCTTCTTTCACTAGTTAACACTTCTTGTTTATATTATTTCTTGTTGATAGTTCCCTTTACTTTCTTCATCACGAGCATTCTTACATTTTCTATGTTCATCCATCTGCTGCAATATATCCTCAGATATCCAAAGTTTTTTTACCAGTTCTCTTTGTTTCACCTACATTTGCTTCTGCTGTTTTAAAAATTTCCTTTTTAATATTCTCTCATTCTTCTACATTTTCTACCTTTTTTTTTTTACTCAGACCTCTTGCAATGTCCTCCTCAATAATCTTCTTTACATTCTCTTCCTCAAGCTTCTCTAAATTCGATTCCTCTGATACCTTTTCTTCTGATTTTTAAACCCCAGTCTACATTTTGTTTATTGTCACTAAATTATGGTTGCTATCAATGTCTGCTCCAGAATAAGCTTTGCAGCCGACCAGTTGATTTCTAAATCTTTGTTTAACCATGATATAAACTCTTTGACACCGTGCACTATCGCCCAGCTTTTTCCATGTGTATATTCTATTATCATTTTTAAACTGGGTGTTGGCAATTACTAAATTATATGAGATGCTACCCAAAAGTTCAGGGAATTTGAATTTCGCGCGTGAACCATTGCTGGTACGACCTGCTGCCGCTAGATGTGGCTAACAGTACTCTTTGTGAATCAGTGTTCCAACAGCTGTGACGTTGAGAGGCTGCATTGTTGACTTTTGTGCGGTTGTGTAACGTTGTGTTTTACTGCTTCGGCGAAGTTCTAAATGGCAGATTTTAAAGAGCAAAGAACCTGCATCAAATTTTGCTTCATGCTTAAAAAAATTGGTGCAGAAACCCATCGCATGCTTATGAAAGCATTTGGTGACAATACTATGAGTAAAAGTAAAACTTTTTTGTGGACGAACGACAGTCGATGACGATGAGCATTCAGGAAGACCATGAACAAGCGCAACACCGGAAAACATTGTGAAAGTGCAAGAGGCTATTGTTGCAGATCATAGACACACAGTCCATGATGTTTGTGCAATTGTACAAATGTCATACGGGTCCGTGCAATGCATCTTGTCGGACAATTTGAACGTGAGACGAATTGCTGCAAAATTCATACTGAGACTGTTGAACAGCAACCAGAAACAAAATCGCATAGCTGTCTGTAGTGAATTGAAAAATTCAGCAAGAGATGACCCTAACTTCATCTCCAACATCATAACCAGTGATGAGACATGAGTGTACGGGTATGACCCTGAAACTAAGCAGCAGTCATCACAGTGGAAGTCGCCAAGTTCACTGCGGCCAAAGAAAGCATGCCAAGTTCACAGCAACGTGATCCATGATGATTGTTTTTTTCGACATCAAAGGCATTATCCGTAAAGAATTTGTTCCTCTTGGTCAAACTGTCAATGGGATGTTCTGTTGTGAAGTTTTGAAGCGGTTACGTAAAAGCATTAGGTGTAAACATTCAGATCTGTGGGGTAACAACAGCTGGGTTCTGCACCATGACAACACGCCTGCGCACACATCCCTAGCCATTCAGAATTTCTTGGCTTCCAAAAAGACGGTAGTGATTCCCCACTCACCCTATTCGTCTGACCTAGTCCCGTGCGACTTTTTTCTCTTTCCGAAAATAAAATTTCAATTGAAAGGCCATCGTTTTAACACAATTGAGGAGATTCAGAAAAAAACACAGAACGTGCTTCGAACACTTACACCTGCAGACTTCCAGGGATGCATGGAATCATGGGAAAAACGCTGGGATCACTGCATCAATGCCCGAGGGGATTACTTTGAAGGAGACAGTCGAAATTATAAGTTATGGTAAGCTATTTTATTTTTATGGTAAAATTCCCCGATCTTTTGGGTAGCACCTCGTACATCGTGCAAAACTCAACAAGTCGGTCCCCTCTTTCATTCCTTTTGCCGAACCCGTATTCACCCACAATATTTTCTTCCTTTCCTTTTCCAATGCTGCATTCCAATCTCAAACTATTTTTAAATTTTCATCCCCTTTTATGTGTTTAATTGCTTTGTCAATTTCTTCGTATACACACTACCTAATCATCATCATCATGGGTACTTGTAGCCATACAGATGTTAACAGTCGTTGTCAGCGTAGGTTTTGATTTTATCCTTATTTCAGTGATTCTATCGCTATGCATTTTGAAATACTCAACTATGTCCTCTATCTTCTTGTTCATTACAAAACGCAGTCCTGCCTGCCCATTACTTGAAGCTGAGTTAATTATTCTAAAATCATCTGACCAAAAGTCGTTTTTCTCTTCCCACAGAACCTCGCTAATTTCTACTACATCTACATTTATTCTATCCATTGCCCTCTCTAAAATTTCTAACCTACCAACCTTTTCTAGACTTATAACATTCCAGGCTCCGACTCGTAGAATGTTATTTTTTTATCTTCTGGTGAACTCTTCCTTAGTAGAGTCCCCACCCAGAGATCCAAAAAGGGGACTAGTTTACCTCCGGAATATTTTACCAAGGAAGGCGCCTCCATCTTTGTTACATGAAAATGCGGAGAGTTACATTTTCTTGGAAAAAAACAGCTGTAGTTTTCTATTGCTTTTCAGCTGCGCAGTATTCAGAAGATTGAGTGATGTTGATATGACTGTTTAAGTCCTCCTGACCTACACCCTTAACAACTACTGAGAGAGCTGCTGTCCTCTTTCAGGAATCATTCGTTAGTCTGGCTCTCAACAGATACCTCTCCGATATGGTTGCACCTTTGGTCCAGCTACTCTGTATCACTGAGCACTCAACCCCCTCACCATCAGCAAGGTCTCATGATTCATTGAGGGAGTTATATGATAGTCATAAATGCTCATGTGTATCTTTAGTTGGTTTACCAGCTATATTTCCTTGTAGAATATATTTATTGATCAAAGTTAATGATCTTAATATTTTCAATAAGCGTGTACCTAAAATCAGATAGACTTAGGATTTCTTCTAGTGTGTTGAACATGGGTTCATTTTAAAGGTGTTGCACTTTTGCATACAGTCGTATAGATTTAGGATTTCTTCTAAAGTGTTGTTCATGAGTCCATTGTGAAGATATTGCTCCTTGATAATAAATCAATAAATAATCTTGTGTCGTATTGCACCTAGATAATGTATTGCACGTTGAATAAATGAGTAAATACTCTGTAATGAATTTTATAATGTTTATGTGTACATGTTGCATGAATGTGTACATGTATGTAGTATAGTAACTAGTTTGTAGACTATCTAGTAGCGTTAAAGCAATATGTGCTTAAGTTATAAACAATACAAAATTTATGAACATATCAATAATTTATTTTTTATTTTGAAAGATCAAATCAATGAAATTACAATAACAATAAGTATATAAATATTGAATCAATTAAGTTAAATTGTAATAACAATAAAGTATACAAATAATAAACTCAATCATTAGAGATTGATACTAAACAATTTATGCACAGGTCTTCTAAATTGACCATTAGCTGTATTCAAATCAACAACCCTACTAGGTTGTCACAACTTGAATAATTTGTTACTTGCACAATGTGGATGTGTGTGTTGCTACCAATGCATGGTGAAGTATTCTCGTTGGTGAGCAACACCAACTTCTAACAGAAAGGTTACGTGAAGGAAAACGGTTATGCAATAAATGGCATTGCTGAAAGTAATTGCACAAATACTTGAAATAGTTGCCACCGGTGTAAGTAGTTAATTGGAATTTTCCGACAATTGAGCTCAGGCAAAGATGTGAACAGACTTCCAATGAAATAGTGTTCCGGTGATAGTAATTCTCAGTTTAAAAGTTGATACACATTATGAACAATATTTTTGTCACAATAGAGTGTAAACTATTGTGATAAAAGACTTGAGTATGTGCACCCCTAATTGTTATGAATCTTTTAAAGGTTGAAATAAATGACTGAAGTCAAGTCATATACTAATTCCAGATGAATAGCTTTGTTAGCAAGACATATAAAGCACTAGATAAGCCCTGCTCAAAGTTTTAGACCTCTCCCCACCATGACGAATCATAATTGGGCCACCATAGTCTACTGTGAAAATGTTCAGGATGGAATCGCTCTAAAAGGTGGTAACTGACCAAATTGTTGAACCTAGGTTCTAGACCTCTGCCAACCATGAAGAATCATAATTGGATAGAACAACAAACATAATAGGTATTATATCTAATAAATCTCCAGTTTTACTACTATCAGTCATTAACTCTAATCTAAATTCTACAATTATCTGATGCCCTGTTAATATAGTCAATGAATCTTTAACATGATCACCATCATTCTTGTTTTTGTATTTTCTGATGTAGTTGAATAAGTTTCAGAAGCACTAAAGAATTTACGATCACATAGTTGATCAAAATTAGGAAAGCTATTAAGTGAATTTCAATTTATACGAGTCTTGAGTGCCCAAGAGGTGGAAGCTGAATGAGCATGCTATGGGGGAGTCTTTCGTGATACCATTACTGACAGGCTAAGAAATGCTACTATGCCAGACGAGGTAACTTCAATAGTGCAGGAGGCACTCAATGAGCTTTGGCCGGAAAGCACTGCCAGAAGTAAGGGACTCTACTGTTGGTACGAGGAGGTGGCGAAGCTACGTAGTGAGTGTCTCAGAGCAAGAAGGCTTGTTAAGGGGTGGTGACCGTCCAGGCATCCTCCAAGCTAGAGGGATGCATAATGAAGCCAGGCGAGTATTAATCAGGCTGAGAGAGTTAAGTGGGCTGACCTGCTCAGTGAGGTTGATGGTGACGTGTGGGGGAACGGCTAAAAGATAGTGATGAAGAAGTTTGGTCATTCCCTCCCCGTTCTGCCGAGAGAGCTCCTGGTGGATTATTTGGAAAAACTATTCCCAAAGGCTGATTGGGTGTCTTGACAGGAAAGTAAAGTGTCTATGTTTAACTGGGATGAAGTAACAGCTGCCGCTATGCATGTTAGCCTGAGGAAGATCACTGGACTGGATGGCATCATTGGTGATGCAGTGCAGGTCCTGGCCAATGTGGTCCTGCAGAACCTATAAGATGCTGCCAACTAATGCTTAACACACGAGTTTGTGCCAGATGCTTGGAAGGTTGCTCGGTTGGTACTATTGAAAAAGGGTAGGAACCATGAAGATAATGTCACTGGCTACCGCTCTTTGTGCCTACTGAGTGCACTGGACACACTATTCAAGTGCCGTCTTGTGGATAGATTGACGACCAAGTTGGATGCTGGGGTAGGTTTAAGCGATAACCAATATGGTTTTCGCAAAGGTAGGTCCATGGTGCATCCTATCTACCAAGTAATGAAGCTGGTGAATGAGCCTGCTGCTGGTTGTTGGTGTTCCAGGAGGATTACTGTTGTTATCCTTCTGGACATTGAAAACGCTTTCAATAGCCTGACCGGGCAAGTGATTCATGATTAACTGGAGAGACATGTTGTGAGTGCATACCAAAGCACTATTGAAGTTACCCATAGGTATGTAGTGCCAACTCGCCAAAAGGAATGCAAATTACACACAAGTTGTCTGTGAGGTGTGATGCGGGGCTTGGTAAAAAAAACCAATTTATTATGGAATGTTGCATATGATGGTGTATTTAGGATTGGGTATTCAGAAGGGCTCACGGCTCTGTAGGCTTTGCAAATGACCTGACTTTGGTAGTAGTTGGCAGTTCAGAACACAAAGTGGTTGAATAGGGCAATGCAGCAATTCGCATGGCAAAGGAGTGGCTTAAGTCAAATGGCCTTAAACTGGCATAACAGAAGATGGTGGCAGTGGTCATGGCTGGCAGAAGAAGGCTTGACCCCCATCATTTTCCAAGTCAGTAAAACTGATGTTGCGACCTCTACCAAGGTTAAGTACCTTTGTGTTTAGTTGGTTCAGGTGGAGGACTTTTCCCCCATCATTTTCCAAGTCAGTAAAACTGATGTTGCGACCTCTACCAAGGTTAAGTACCTTTGTGTTTAGTTGGTTCAGGTGGAGGACTTTTCCTGAGCACATTCGAGAGGCGGTTAGCTAGACCAGGAGGACAGTTAGTGCCTTAGCCAAGCTAATGAGGAATCGTGGCAGCCCATCTACCAGCAAGAGGAGACTCCTCGCCTGTGTGGCATGGTCAATCTGTTTGTATGGGGTTCAGGTATGGATTAGAGTCCTTAACACCAGGCAGGTCACGGAGCTCCTGGATGGGCTGTAGAAAATGCTTGTCTTGCGGATTGCTTTTGCATACAAGACTGTAAGCAGTAAGGTGGTGTTTGTCATTGCCAGAGTGCCACCCTTAAATATTATGGCAGAGAAGCAGGCTATGAGACAGCAGGGTACAGTGGCTGGTGACGCATGTACACGGCTTATCAACCAGTGGCAGGAGAGATGGAAAGAGTGGAGGACAGGTGAATGGACCAGATCCCTCATTCCAGAAATTAATGTCTGGATGAGGAGGAAGTTCAAAAACCTGTCTTATGAGGACACAGTTTCTGAGTGGCCATGGCTGCTTTGGGGCATATTTTCATAGGATTGGGAAGATGGCTTCTCCCCTATGCTAGCATTTTGGGGTCATTGACTCCCAGAACATGTTGTGATATGGTGTGGGCGATTGCATGATGTAAGGTACCCAGTAGTGGATGAGTTTGGGGAGTTAAGGATCAGGAATGTAATCGCTAAGATGCTTGCCCCAGGAGCAGTATGGCAGAGTATAACTGCTAAGGTTGAAACTATTGTGCATAGAAGAGAGGCAGAGGATGGCAAGTAGGAGTACCTCACATGGGTCGTAGTTGATGAAGTGTTCTTTTTCAATCAGGGCTTGTGTTTTATTGTTGTGTATTTCATTATTATTCATTGTATTGTATATATGCAGTTATATGTTGTTGGGCGAGATTAGTTTCTGTGTGTTTTAAGTGTATTGATTTTTATGTATGTAGGTGATGTTGTGCTGTCGGTATTTATGTATGTATTTTGTGTTTTTATTAATCATCTATTATGTAGGCAAGTATTCAGGTCGGGACTTATCTTGTGAATTTTATTGTTTCATATTATGTATTTATCATAGTAATTTTCAATACTATTATGTACAGTTCTCTAAAAGGGTATTACCGTAAGAAATTACTTTCGGGAGTAAGTTCAGTAGTTAACCCATGTAAGGGAAAAACGTGTGGATCATAACATTGTTCAGTACACGAAAATTGTACTAAACAATTATTTTTAACTGTGTGTCCAAAAATTATTTGGGGTGGCTGTTTTTGCAGAGGTGGTGGTGACCTCTTGCAGGGTGGTGATTGAGTTAAGCTTAAAAAGCGGATCCGGTCTCCAGCTGGTACAATTGCAAAATAATAATAATTCTTGAGTGAACTGAACACAAGTGTAATGTGATATTTGAAAAAATTCTTCTTCTTTTATGTTATTTGTAGGTGTCAATGATATTTTAATGAACAAAACACTTGGTGTAAGCTTTCTTGAATATTTCTAATAAGCCTGAATTATTACAAAACCATTTTATCTTGTAATAAATGTTACAATTACATTAAGAAATCCTTTGATAGCATTTATTACAATAGGATGGCTTTCAGTGTATCACACTTGCCAATAACACCAAATGATGTAGCATTAAAAAATTGTTTATATTCATCAAACTGCAACTGGACATCTCCAGTACTTAACTCAATTACATTCACTCAGTTTAAATTGATTGACAAGTCACCCAGCCTTTGGTTTTTAAATCAGTCAAAATATTGAGCCAATAATCCCATTAATGATTTTCAGTTTGTTTATTTATTCTGCATAATAAATGGACTAATATTTTTTATAAATTTAAATCTATTACCTTGTATATTTTTATTGGTATTATTAACAATTGCTTTGTTTATTTTAACTTCATCCATATTTCATTTAATAATGTGTTATTTATTTTAAAATAAACAGTTTTAGTGCTGCTGTTTTAATATTTAACTCATTTAAACTTCCATAGAATGAATGTGATAATTCAGTTTTTAATAAATGATTGTTTGGCATACCAGTGTACAATTGATAGCTTTCACTCAAATCGTAAATCATAAATACTCCTGCCACTCATATCATTCATAAATTTTTCATACCCAAAACTTAGATAATTTGTATAATTAAATTTTAAAGCAGATCAAAATTATTTTCTTTAGTTTGAGTAGATTTAAAAGTATTTTATTTTTTCATCTTGATCAAAATATTTAAATACTAATCTATTCCGTTTATTTAAACCATGTTTGAATCTTTAATTCTGAAATAGGTGTAGGATTATAATATGGAATGTTTGAAGGAAGTGAACTTGTTGAAGAAAACATGTTTGCAAATAATATCTGAGGACCTTGTATTAGATTTTTTATCCTCACTCCCCTGGGCCGGACCTACAATCAAGTATAACTCAGCCCAGGGGAGTGTCCATAAAACTAATGGGCCTTCCCACCTACAGGCATAACAGGTCGGCCCGGCAGTTGGATCCTATTTTCCTGTCTGCATCAAGCCACCGGAGTGGGGTAACCAGGCCCAACTATGTTGTTCCTGGGCCCCACCCCAGAAGCCAGGACTCAGACTTGATACCCAAGCTTTTGGAGACATCTCTGAAGGGTCATCTTCACTGGGACTTGGTCTTTTTCCACATGGGGGTTCAGGAGTCCCTGTACCTCATCACTACTGCCCATCTGTGCAAGCACAGTGAACAGTAGCTACGCAGGGGGCTGTCCCTCACTCCCATGACCCCCACAGGCATCTCAGTCTGCCCCCAATCATGGTAGTCAGCAGGAATAATCATAGCTGGCGATAAACCATCTACTAAGCTCACTGTTAAGGAAGCCCCAAAAACACCCCTCTGGGATGTCATCTACGATTTCCCATTCTTCAAAATCTCCTCCTCCATCACCTCGCATTTTGGGGGTATGGTTGAAGAACTGTACAACCCCAGGGGATCAAAGTTCCTTACCATCAAAACTACGAAAAAGAAAATCAGATCACATACAACTAATCTTTTAAATATTTTCCTAAAATTCTGTATCTATAACTACTACCTAACTTATGAACATTATTCAGTGGAACGTTAGAGGTCTTTGGTCCCGCATTGAGGATATTAGGGTATTGGCGAGTGCACATGAACCACTAATCATGTGCTTCCAAGAAACGCATCTTCTACAAGATGCAATAACACTCAGAGGCTATTTCTATGAGAGATACGATTATCGAATGGACTAATTATCTAATGGAGAAAATGATGGAGTTGCTATTTTCATGTGGGATGAATTGTTGGCTACAAGGATACCATTAGTTACCCCATTTTGTACTGTTGCTGTAAAGGTATCTATTCCCTTCAAATTGCATGTCTGCAATTAGTATTTCTCTCTGAACTGAGTTCAGTGCTCCAGAACTGTCAAATCTCCTCATGTAGTTCCCATCGCCTTCGTTAATAGTAGGAGACTTCAATGCTCACCATATTTCTTGGGACTTATCTTTCCGCTCCTTTCAAGGACATATGGTAAACAGAGTAAGGCAAGACTTGGACCTTTGTATGCT
Source organism: Lycorma delicatula (assembly GCF_047948215.1). Lineage (NCBI taxonomy): Eukaryota > Metazoa > Arthropoda > Insecta > Hemiptera > Fulgoridae > Lycorma > Lycorma delicatula. The sequence goes on from NC_134455.1 coordinate 218,357,948, forward strand.
GAATGTGGGTCACATACATTCATGTCCTTATCATCTGCTACATTCTCCAACATCAACCTCTCCATATGCTCGCCAAGTTTACTCCCTCGTCTTAATTGGTCTGTTTGTGATGACTTTCACGGCAGTGATCACAGGCTGATTATTATTGATTTTGGTGTCGACTGTGAGGCGAACAAAAGGCCATGAAGATGGATTGTTGAAAAGGCAGATTGGAATGGTTACCATAAAGCCTTCCCGTCACAGTATGATGGTGGCGCAAGCGTCCTTGATCAAGTTTCCTCTTTTATGTCCATGATACTTGAGAATGCTAATAGATATATCCCACAGACATTGGGAAACCCAAGATGTTCTTCTGTTCCATGGTAGAATGATGATTGCCAAAACACTATTAGCAGACGGCAGGCGCTGCATAAATTTAACAAATGGACATCTGGATTTGTACTGTATGGCTAGAGCGGTATGTATTTTTGTCTTGGGACACTAGGAGGAAGTCATGAAGCAAATAGGTGAACATCATCTCATGTACTACTCCCATGTTTACTGTATCAAAAAAGATCCATGCAATTTGCGGATCACCAAAACAATCTATTCTCGAGCTTATTCATGAAGTAAAACTCCTTCCATCATCTTCTGCAGAGGCAACTACTTTAGCAAATTCTTTCAGCGCAGTGTTTCTCACTTTATCATATAGTAATGCATTTCAAAGATATAAGTTACAGATGGAAGTATTATCGCTAAACATTGGTGATTCAGTCAGTGAATTAAATGAGTTGTCTCACACACTTAGAAACTCCCGTGACACCTCCCCTGGACCTGAGAACATTCGTCTCAGTATGCTGTCACATCTTCCTAATTCGGGATTACAACACCTATTGAACATTTATAATGATTTATTCTACGCACAAGTTTTCCCACCCATCTGGTCAGAAGCCGTTGTTATACCAATACTTAAACCTGGTAAAAACAAATCATGCCTCTCAAGCTACTGCCCTATCTCCTTGACAAGTGTCTTATACAAAAAAGTAGTATAGAGAATGGTGAGCCGAAGGCTTACTTGGTACGTGGAGAGACATGCCCTTTTATCTCCAGAACTGTGTGGTTTCCGTCAAGGATGATCCTCCATTTACCATTTAGTGTCACTGGAGACAGCTATTCAAAACTTTCCTACTACGCTAGCACCTCATCGCTATCTTCTTTGATATCAGCAAGGCATTTGACACGGCCTGGTGACATGGTATTCTGCACACCCTCATAGAATGGGGAGTCAAGGGCAATATACTTGCTTTTATTAGGAGTTTCTTAAATGACCAAACTTTCAGTGTTCGAGTTGGAGTTTCTCTCTTGGGTAGCATCGACTTGGTGAATGGAGTACCTGATGGAAGTGGATTACATGCTACCTTATTTTCTATAGCCATCAACAATATTACTAAATATGTGTTGCACCCTGTCTCATGTTCTTTATTTGTTGATGATTTTGTTATATATATTGTGTCCCGTTTAACAGCCACAGCAGGAGACTACTTCAGAACACTATACCTCATCTTAAAGCTTGGTCCAAGGTCCAAAGTGTGGATTCACATTTTCACCTGAGAAAACAAATAGTGTAGTCTTTTCTCATCTGCAGGACCCCTTTATTCTGCAAGTCTTTCTCAGTTGAGAGCTAATTGCTGTCTCCCCTGATGTCAGATTTTTAGGATTATTTTTTGATAACCACCTTATGTTATATATTAACATGTAATATTATATTACATGCTACCTTATTTTCTATAGCCATCAACAATATTACTAAATATGTGTTGCACCCTGTCTCATGTTCTTTATTTGTTGATGATTTTGTTATATATATTGTGTCCCGTTTAACAGCCACAGCAGGAGACTACTTCAGAACACTATACCTCATCTTAAAGCTTGGTCCAAGGTCCAAAGTGTGGATTCACATTTTCACCTGAGAAAACAAATAGTGTAGTCTTTTCTCATCTGCAGGACCCCTTTATTCTGCAAGTCTTTCTCAGTTGAGAGCTAATTGCTGTCTCCCCTGATGTCAGATTTTTAGGATTATTTTTTGATAACCACCTTATGTGGGTCAAACATGTCAAAGAATTAAAAACAGAATGTTCCGAACTTTTAGATATCGTACAAGTACTTAGCAGTACCAATTGGGGTGTTGATCAGTCATGTATGTTGCATTTTTACTATTCCTTAGTTCATTCCTGTTTAGATTGTGGTTGTGTCGCCTACTCTTAAGCACACAATACCATGCTTAAACTGCTGGATGCTATACATCATGCTTTCCTTTGGCTTGCTACAGGTACCTTTAGATTAAACCCTGTTGTAAGCATCCTTGTTGACTCTGGTGAACCATCACTTTGGAATAAACTGAACCAGGATTTAGCATCTTATTTTGCCTGTCTTAACGAACAACCAAATCGCCTGGCTTTTGACGCAGTTCTTGAAAATCCTTATTCAAAGATATGAGGACCATCCACGTTATACTGCACCTGTAGGTATTCATACCTGATGTTTACTACACGTTATAAATGTTGACGCACCTTCCATTTTTCCAATTTATCCGTGTTTGCATCCACCGTGAAGAATCAGCCTTATTAATTTTATATTTGACCTCACGATATTCAATAAAGAATCAACACCACCTATTTTCTTTCAGCAAATGTTACATCATATTCTCTCAAAGACAAACCCGGATGCAGTAGTAAATACAGTTGATCGAAATAGTACAATACCATTGGATGTGCATTTATTGTTAATGACCAAACCTACATGTTTGGTCTACTTGGTCTTACGAGTGTCTTTATTGCTGAACTACACACTATACATAAGGCTTTGAATATCATTAACCTAAGTACTGTCATATCCTTATTTGTAGCAACTCGTGTAGTAATCTCCAAACTTTAGAAAACTTTTATTCCAGACATCCTATTGTCACTGACATCTACAATGCTTTCGCCGAGTTTAATCATCGCAACATACAAGTGAGTTTCTGCTGGATCCCCAGTCATGTGAGTGTTTCGCGTAATGAACACGCAGATTCCGCTGCTAAAGACACATGTAGTCAACTATCCTTTACTACCTGTGTATCCGACTTTATTAACCATGTCAAACACATACTTTGCACGGAGTGGCAGCAGAAAATACATAGATATGCGTGCGATGCAAGTGTGACTTATAGCAACATATAATAGCACATAGCAACTATTTTTTCACTGGTGAAATTTTAACAAAAGGTTACCATTGAAAAATTTAATAGTTTTTAACTGTTTTCTTGGAATTTCTTTCATACCACCATGAATTTTTTTTATTTTAGGTAAGTAATTACTTTTAAATGGGATTTAAAAAGACTGTTTAATGAACAATGGTTAGACATAAACTTCACACCCAGAATTCAGTTGGTTGAGAAGAGGTATAGATATGTACAGGATGTCCCATATAAAACGCAACCCAACCATATATTGGTAGGTATTGAAATAATGAAAAGGCATGTGTAAATGTAAATGTAATTTTTATTATTACCATCCATTACCTTACATTTAGAGTAAATGTTGGAAGTGGCCGCTATCTTCTTGAATACAAGCTTCAATTCTTTTTACACCGTTTCTTGCAACTTTTTTCAAAGTTTGTGGCTGGATATTTAATACAGCTTGTTCAATATTGACTTTTAATTGTTGAAGTGTTCGTGGTTTGTTGCTGTAGGCTTTTTCTTTGAGGTAACCCCATAGAAAAAAATCCGCCGCAGTCAAATCTGGAGATCTTGGTGGCCACAAGCCTCAACCAATAACACGATTACCAAAGAATTCCTTAACGAAATCAGAAGTTGAACCTGCGTAGTGCGATGTCGCACCGTCATGTTGTAGCCAGCAGTGTCTGTCTTCCTCTTCCAAGAGTGCAATGAACTGAAATAAAATATCCTGATATCGTTGTGCATTAATGGCGTACTCCAAAAAAATAGGACCGATTATTTTCTTCCGCGATATCGGGCACCACACGCCCAACTTCTGCAGGTGTAATTGTTTTTTGTGATAAACATGGGGATTTTCTACACTCCAAATTCTACTGTTTTGGCTGTTTACGTAGCCATCCAAATGAAACCATGCTTCTTCATCTGTGAAAAATAACGAATCCATAACATTAATTCCCTCACGCAGAAATCGACGGGACCATTGACAATATTATAGCTGTTTTTCTTTATCGGGCCCAAGAAGTTGATGAACTGTTTGAATGCGATAAGGTCGTAATTGTAATTGTTTGGTCGCTCGATGAACAGTTGATTTAGACAAATTAACTTCAGCAGACAAATGTCTAATCGATTTTTTGCGAGGCGAGTAATCAATCTTTGATTTCAGTGACTGTATCTGTATTCAACACTGACGGAGATCGTGTGTGTTTCTTGTTATTAACAGAACCAGTCTCTCTAAATTTTGCAACAACCTTAATACTGATGTTTTGTTAGGAGCTGGTTTATCCGGGTACTTATGGCAAAACAAATCTTGTACTGCAACCGCTGATTTCGTACTGAAGTACGACTCAACAATGAAAACACATTCATCTAGCGAAAACACCATCTTGTCTCTAGCAATACACTGAACGTTATGATTGTATTGTTGTTACTATCGGTAGTGTTCTACTGCGTCGCCACGATGTTCAGATGTTGGACGAGTCCATTTCAGTAACGAGTAGGGGAGTAAGCTTGACTTTTGAAATTTCATGGATGAGTGATTGATGGGTTGCGTTTTATATGGGACACTCTGTATCATGCTTTTTGTGATGTGTGTAAAAACATTTTGGGACTGGGCAATATGGGCCAAAAGGTATTGACTTTGCACAATAAAGGAAAGTAGCATAATGAAATAATTAAGGAATTCTCAGCCTTCACTGAACATTTTTATCTTCCAGTGGTACTTCAACTTAGCAGACTAAAATTTTGATTAACAGTTGAGAGGACGGTGGTTGTGATACATCTATGTATTCTTCTGATTAGAGTAATAGCTTTTCAGCAGCAAATGATGCATTTGATTGAATCCTCAACTTCATTTATGCAAAATGACAACACAGTTATTTTTTTTTTTTGTTATAAAGATGATGTTTTTTAGGTGGAGATTATGTGGGTTCTCAATGTTGTACAAAATAAGTTATCCGTAAGTTTGTGTGAAGATATTGGTGCAGCTTTTAAAATTATGTTTCCTGACAATTGTATAGCCTCAAAATTTCAGTTTGGAGCTACTTAATGCTTTTATGTCATCAGTCATGGTCTTGCACCATGATGATTAGATGGCATTCTGTGAAATCTGCTGCATTCTTGTGTTAATTATGTGGTATGCTTAATTGTGATGAAACACTAAATCAAATTGTACAGAAGGGTCAAATGGACTTATTTGTGTGATTTTTTGATTCAGAGACAAATAAAGTACAAACAAGGTATTATAACAGAATATTTTTGGGAAAGTCCACTGGTCAACATCTCAGTGATTTCAGGAAAAATGATAAATGAATCTTAAAATCCTGTGGGAACCCTGTAAAAGTGAAAGCATTACATGTATTTGTAATTTTGTTTTGCCTAATTTATAAATTTAAACAAGAAAAAACAAATAACTTTTATTATAAATTTATGAAAACAATATTCTTTAGTATTAAATTTACTAATAACATTATGTTTACTAATTAATAAATAAAAGCATTTGTTGTAATTATGCTTAGTAATATTTTCTTTTTTTTTAATTATTTCAGTTTTAATTCTTTGTACTAGTTTTATGGAAGTTGTTCAAATGGTTTCATTATGTAAATCGTATATAAACTTAAATAAAGTGTATGAAAACTTAATTTAATTTCTTTATAAAGAAATTGAATTATGTTTATTTAAAAAAATTTGATTGGCTTTTTTAGCAGTTACAACTGTAATAGTTTTTTTAGCTCATACTTCTAGCTTGATTTGCTCTTGAAATTTTGATTTTAACCATTCTTCAGAATATCTTGCTTATCATGCCATACTTAATATCAAAAGTGAAGGGTAAAATATTTTTCCACTGATTATTGAGTCAAATATACTGTTTCTAAATAATCACAACAAGCCCCCCTGAGATACAGGTGATATTCATTCCTACAAGGGATAATTCCTATCCACCACAAGAACCAGCTCATTAAAATTGGAGAAAACAACTTTGATACTTCTTTTACTTCAAATTTATCAAAAAGAGTGGACTAGGTTCTATAATAACAAATAAACTCCTTCTTCTGTGAAAAAATAAAATATATATATATATATATATATATATATATATACTGTTTCAATTCAGTATAAGATGAACTGAATTAGCTTCATTATAAAATAAATAGTCATTTACATAAGTACAGTATATATCATAAATTGTTTATATGACTTGCAAATACAACTTCAAAAATTAAACTATTTTGATATATTTGAATTTAAAATTAAGATTATGAATTCATAATGAAATTAAAATGTGTTAATTATGATTTATTTCTTCTGCAGTTATTAATATTTGCCTTAATCTACAACAACAAAAAAGATCACTTATTGTCTTAAAAGTTTTTTCATGTAAAATAATGTGATATTCTGTAGTTCCTAAATTAATATAGAGTTCAGCAGGGAAACCTATGCTTTTTGTAATGATTATAAAAAGTTATAATTTGATTAAAAGAGAATTTTTTTTTACTTACAAAAAGGTTGATGTCATTTATGGTTAATAAGAAAAAAACTGAATTTGAAAAGTTAAATTTTGAAAATGATGACCATTTCTGTGAACGCTTTCTTCCACTCTGTCAATTAAGTTCCACAAAGCATGCAGAACCATAAACCTGTGGAATCGCATGGGTTTCCTTAAGAATTGCATCCCTTAATTCCTGAGTAGTGCACTGTTTATTTGCATAAATCATTTCTTCTTGATAACAATCGCATAGCAAAAGGTTAGAAAAAAGCTAGCTGCAGTATTTTCTATTCCAAAAAATCAGATATTTGAGAAACATTAGTCTGTGAAACTCCATCAAACCTCTTGATGTTTGGGCAGTCTGTCCATTGTGTATAAAGTAAATAATCTAGGGTTAATGTGATGTAAGCAAACTTCTGGTAAGAGGTTTGCCAAACCTGTTGGTGAGAAAACTCTTGTTTAGCAAAAAGATGTTTCTCGATTATATATTGAGAATTAACTTTTGACACATGGCCATTTTCTCTCAAAGAATATGGACCAATTACTCCAAAATTTCCCTCAGGAAAACACCACAAAAAAACATGTTCAGATTGAAGATGTTCATAAAGTTTTATGGATTGTTGAATGAGCAATACAGAAAATTCAGTTTGTTACACAACTAGGCAGGTAAAAATGCAGTTCACTAATCACAACAACCATGTCATCATCCAATATTTCAACCATCATTCAGAAAGTTTTTACTTTTTTCCAATCAGTATGCTTTTGAACAGCCATTATTTTGTACAGATAAAAGTTCAGATCCAAATGCAGAATCTTTTCCTCCTTACATTTCAATCCAAAATATACATGTCTCATAGTTAAATGATGGGAGAAGCTCTACCATCTCTCTTAACAACCTTGATTTTGTCCAGTGTATGGACCATCCTTACCCCTCCAGGTAGTTCCTTTATCATTGCAGAACTAGTGGCTCTAAAGGTTTTTAACCAAACCAATACCATCAGGTTTCCTGTCAGACTGTGTATTTATAATGAACAGAGCAACTCTTTTTTTATTTATGTAATCTGAAATTCTGCTTTATTTGGTAACTGTTTGATCCAAACAGGTAAAAATTCTACTGAATTAGAATAAAACAAAGGCACAAGGATGCTTCTTTTTATGCTTTTTTTATGATGATTTTGTGTCTATTTGTACTTTTAAATTACTCTATTACATTTGCTCACTTGATTTTTAACCAGAAAAAAACATTTTGCATAAACAATATTTATACTGATACTAACTTGTAATTCTTTTATTATTTTTTACTTAGAGATATCTGGAAGTTATGCGCATGGAGACTGGCAGATGATGTAAGAGCTCCATTAATGGCTAGAGCAGTACATGGTGTTTTATGTGGACATCTACAATCTTTAACTGCTGTATGCAAGGGATGGGAGGACCTGTTATGGGCATACACAAAAGTATTGGTTGATGTAAGAGTGGAACAGGAAATAAGGGCATGCTGCTGCATGAAGGAATATGTTCCTATGCCTGAAAACTACTGGAACCATAAGTACTTAATAATATTTTAATTTTTTAAATAATTAAACTTATTTGTCAGTTTCTATATTTCTCAGAATGATTAATTGATACTAATGAAAGTGGGATTCTCTAGCAGTGAATTTGAAAGTATGTTTGTGTTATGCCTTATTATTACACCAGTGTTTGGTCAATAATAACTTCCATATGTAATTACATTGTTAAAAATATTGAGTATTCAAATCCATGCAATTTTCTAGAACAATATTTTTGAATCTACTTTTTCGCAGAATGAATAAAACTTACATGTGCATGAAGAATATAAAAAGAATAATGTTCTAAATTTTCTTTTCAAAATTAAAAATTAGTTGTATCACAAATTTAATTACTTGGTAAACTCAGTAAACCAAATGACTAGATTGTTTGATAAGTAAAGCATAAAAAAGTTTTTAATAATTAGTTTATATTATTATTCACCATGTCAGTCAGGCAGTTGCATTATCACAAGAGAATTTTAGTTTTAATAATTGTGTACATCTCATTTGATATTTTATTTACATCCATGTTCATAGGAACAGGCTGCAATTCATCAATAAATAAGCCTTTTTTATTATCTCAGATTGCAGAAAACAATTTGAAATAATCAGTTCTACCATATCAAAAGTGAGATTTATTCAAAAATATAAAACTGTTGAAAATTTCCTTGTATTTTTTTAACATATCATGATTCTAATTAAGATTAGGTACAAGGTCTATTCAGAAAATATCTGACTTCAGTCTGGGGGGAAAAACGATTAATGATTCCCCTATATTGTAATCTCCTTCAAAGTAGCCCCTTTGTACTCTGCATACTTATCTCAGCAGTTCTTTCATTGATGAAAACATTTTATTTTTGTATGGTTATCAGCTGTGTAGCCATGTTCTTTATAGCCTTTTGACTCCCAAATCAGAACCCTTTCAACAGCATCTTCAACTTGGAGAACAATCAATGTCTTGAATATAAGAGCCTATCAATCCTGGAGAATTAGGTTTCAAGAAATTTTAGACATGAATAGTAGTCAGGGCATTGTCATGATGAAAATGCCAGGTGAATGATTCCCACAGATCCAGTCACTTATGCCAAATAACATCACAAATTTGGTAGGAAGGCCTGTAATAATCCTGTTTGTTTTTACCTTATAGAGCACATTCTTGATACACAACTTCACAATAGTCAGTATCAGTTACTTCACTCCTTATTTGTCTCACTTTATTTGGCTACGGTGAGGATGAGACTTTCTCTGCAACAACCAAGCCTTAGTTTGAGTTGTAGCCATCCATCTAGCTCATCACCAGTTACTCAGTTATTACAGTCTTCAAGAAGTCACGAATATCACTGGTGTACTCCAGCTGTGCCATGCAATATCACAAAAAAGCTCTTTTCATTCACACAAAAGCAGATTTAGCACAAATTTTGCAGCTACTCTGCACATGACCTAATCATTTGTTAAAATTGTACATGTAGAATCATAATTATTGCCAATGTCTGCAGCTCGTATTCTGCACAAGTCGATTGATAAAAATACAAATAGAGAAATTAAAAAAGTTTAATTAGATATGTATAATATAGTCAAGCAGATAGCTGGATTTAAGATGGCCTTGTCTAAGAGATCACTGGAGTTAAGCACTCAGGAGATTGTAACACAGACTGATGCAAAGACAGATAATGATGATATTTTATAGCAGCTTAACAGTGGAGTCGTGGATGATGAGGTGGTGGGTCTGATAGTTAAACACTGGCCTAAAGCTGCTTATAGTTATGTGGAAGAGAAGAAGGATTCCTGTTTTGATAGTGTGGATAAGGACAGTTATGGTTGATCTGGTGGCTCTCGATGACCCTTTTACGTTCTCAGTTCTTAGAAGGGTTCCTGACATTAGAAGCCTGGCAGAAAGGGGCAGATTGAAAGCGGGACAGCTGTTTGCATTTAAACCGCAGACAAAGGTTCTCATTGGTGAAGAAATTGAGCTGCAATTTTAACTGGTGTTTGACTCCTCACAGAGTGACAATAAGATGGCTGAAGATTTGAAAGTGGCATTGGTTGAGTATTTGAACTATCAAACAACAAGATGGTTTTTGGCGCTTCAGGTGGTAGAACTGGGTTCTTTCTGAAGAAGTTACTGGAATATGCCAGTAAGAGGAAGTTGTTAAAGATAGAGGTGTTACTCGATCAAAGAGTGGGCCAGGCAAAATCATCTGAACATGTTCAGGGCCCACCCTCGAAGACTGTAGCGATAACAGCTCAAAATAGAACCTATGCTGACTTGTTAAAACAAGTGAAGGATGGAGTGGATGATGAGCTTAGAGATATTGTCACTAAGGAAGGGCCAAGCAGGAGAAGTGATGATCAGGGTCAGAGATGATGTATGAGATGCGGAGGATCTGCAGAGGAAGATAGTTGCTAGGATAGAAAGTGTCAAGGTGAGCTGCACGAGTAGGGTGCGCACAAAAAATCATTCTGGACATCGATGAGCTCTCCACGGAGGAGGATGTTACTACGGTCCTCAGGGCAGCTGCAGGTCCGGAGCTGGTGGAACTCCAGCAGTTCTCTGTGAGGCCTGCATTTGGCAGCACCAAGGTGGCCTCTATGTTGGTTCCTGCTAAGCTGACAGATCACTTAGTGCAGAAACTGAGACTGAAGATTGGATGGGTTTCATGTAGAATTGCCCTCAGTGAAGACATAGAAAGATGTTATAGATTTTGGTCGGTGGGCCACAGGGCTGCCGGCTTTATGGATCCTGATAGACGCAGGGCCTGTTTTAAATGTGGCAAGGATGGTCATTTTAAGGCCGACTGTCGTATGAATGTTAGAGGTGTTGATCTTCGCAGCAGAGGCTTAGGCTGCCAATCAGGAAAAGATGATTAAATTACTTTTAACAAATGCTAATCATAGCCCTCTCTCACATGATTTGACCGAGGAGCTGGCTAAATGGATGGATGTTGATTTTGTTATCACGCCTGAGCCAAACAAGTATGCCGCGTCTGGTAATGGCAGGTGTGCAGATAGAAATGGTGATGTTGCCATCCGTGATGTTGGTGGTAAAGTTCATTAAAGACTGGCAGAGAGGGGAGACAGCTTGATAGCCTTGGAGTTAGCTCCGGCTATACTTGTTGGGGGTGTACATTAGTCCAAATTGTGACATTCCACGATATGCCAAGTTCATGAACAGATAACATGAACTGGTCACTCAAGCAAGAAGAAGGGTGATAATACTAGGTGACTTCAATTGCAAGATAATAGAAGCCAGCTGCGCTGTTACTAACAGGCGGGAAGAGATCCTTGCAGATTTGATGCATCTGCATGGACTACATTGCTTAAATGATGGTATTTCCATGTACATGGCTAGGGGACACTCTTCTGTCCTTGATCTCATTATTCTGGATGGTCGGTGGGATCGGGAGCTTTGCTCCTTGAAGGTACTTACAGAGGATATTGCTAGTGATCATCTAGCCACATCAATTGATTTCCAAGATTCGTCATTGAAAGTGAGGGTCGGTGGCCCGCCGTTCCATTTGTCCAACTGGCAGGTGGACATGGTTGTAAATAGAGTAGTAGAGAAAGTGATTGTTCAATTGAATTTAACTCTAGAGGGACTTCAAAAGATTATCAGAGATGAGATTGTACGGTTTGAGATGAAGAATCAGGGTATCAAACCGGTATATTGGTGGACTGCAAGAATTGCACTGTGATGTGGAGGGAGTTACAATCCAGCCGAAGATGTATGCAGCAGTTGCATCGAAATGATAGGGCCGAGTATGTTGAGCCTGCTCAAGATTATAGAGATCGCAGACGTGCCCTCAGTTATGAGATTAAGACAATAAAGCGCAAAAAATGGATGGAGCTGTGCGAGGATTTGGATAGGGATTTTGGAACTGGAGGGTCTACCAGATTGTGATGAAGAGATTTAGTAGGCGGTTTCCTGTATTAACAATAGGTAGGGCGAAGTGTGAGGTGAAAAGACTCTTTCCTTGCGCCGAACGAAGAATAGTTGGCCCTCCAGTTTTTGTAAAGAAGATATACTGTTGATGAAGTTATCATGGCAATATGTAGACTGGGGAATGTGAAAAGTCCAGGGTCGGACAGAAACCCGGCCAAGGTGCTAAAGAGCCTAATCAGTAGGGTACTGTGGGCCATAGTACACATTTTCAATAATGAACTGGAAGGTGGGACATTCCCAGCCTGTTGGAAGGAAGTGCAGCTTGTATTCCTTCCCAAAGGTGATGCTGATGACATGGCCAGAGGATTTAGACCGTTATCTCTCCTTAACAATCTGGGTAAAGTTGCTGAGAGGTTGTTGGCATCAAGAATCATGGAGGAGCTCAACAGAAAAGGTAGTACATGAAAATCAATATGGTTTTGTGCCAGGCAGATTGGCCATTCAAGCTGTATCACGAGTGGTTCACTGGGCTAAGGAGGTTAGACAAGGCACATGGAGAACGAGGGGTATCACTGTTTTGGTGTTCTTTGATATCCGGAACGCGTTTGGTTCAGTGCCTTGGGATGTTATAATGTCTGCCCTGGTAAATAAGGGCATTAGTAATTACCTGATTAAGCAAGTAGGCGATTATTTAAATGAGTGATGGATCAAGACGGAAACTTTGGAAGGGTGTTTCAGTTTTCCAGATGTTTGGGGGAGTCCCACAGGGTTCAGTGTTGGACCCCCTCCTTTGAGACATTGTTTTTGATGACATATTGGGTATACGGTTGCCGTAGCATATGCAGTCAATTGCTTATGCGGATGATTTAGTCCTTATGATTAGTGGCAGGACGGAGCAGGAGATCCTGTACATGAGCAATGCTGCACTCGATTTGGTCCATGTATGGCTGAGAGACCACGGTCGGAAACTTGCTCTTGATAAGTGTCAGTATGTTTCCTTAACAGGGAAACATAGAGTTGATCCCATCAGGTTGGTGATCAGGAATCATCGCATACAAGAAAGCCTTAAGGTGAAGTACCTTGGTGTGACAATCAACAAGTCACTATGGTTCAGTGAACACGTTTTGGAGTGCTGTGAAAGGGCTGTAAGGACTGTAAGACATTAAGTCATCTGATGACTTCCAAGTTGCACCGCAGGCGTCTAAACATCGAGCCATTATGTTGGCGGTTTCTTCCATTATGTTATATGCTACGCCTGTTTGGAAGGATTCAGTTGGTATACAAAGGAACAAAGTCAGACTAGAGAGAATTCATCAAAGAGCCTTGTTAGGTGTGGCATCTGGTTTTATTTTCAAACTCAGCAAAAACTTGTAACATTTTAAAATTTGCATTAAGACTTCTAATATATGTTTATAGATAACGTAGATAAAATCTGTACTTTTTTATCATCAAAATATTCATTTAGAGCCTGTAAATCAGTTACATTGATTTCATACCTTTTTATTTTTTTATAATCATTGTTATTGTATTCAAAATCTTTTTTAGAAACTAGTATAATATCTATATCTTCGATTGTTGAATTTGTCAGTATGTTATCTTCTATCTTTGATGATAAACTTACAGCTCCATTTTTGTTCAGGCTGCATTAATTTTGAATATACAGCATTGTAATCCTTTTTATTTTTTAAAATACTACACATCACATACAGATTGTTGTGTATGAGGCCATGTGTGTATCATTATTCTATTTTTGATTACTAAACATACAATTTGTTCATTTAATAACTTCCCTATTATTGCTGTTCTTGGTTAGATTCAAACCCATGCAAAAAATACACGTAAGCTGATTTGTGCACTTTCCCACATTTTGTTCATATCTTGCACATTTATAGCAGGGCTTAATGTTCAAATCATCATATACCTTACACACTGATGTCCTACATAAATTTTACCTTTATTTTTCTTGGCTAAAATACATTTCAGTTGCAGTTCCCATGATGAAGATAATTGTTTCAAATTTTTCATTAAATTAATGTTGTTTATCCTCACATTTATGGTCATCTTATGAGATGTTTCGTATATTAATATCACTTTCAGTGGCTTAATATCCCTAAAAATTCCCTTATCAATACCAACAATTTTAACCCTAGGCATCTTAATAGCTTCCTATTTCCTCATGTAAAATCTTTTTAATGTCAGCTAAATGTTTTTTAGAGGCACAAGTTACTATTACATTTTCTTTGTTATTTTATATGTATTAAATTTGAGCAGTTATAAATAGTTTGATACACAATTACAAGTATCATATTTCTTGTTTTCTGTGAAGTTAGGAAGAACCCTCTTTTACTTAGTTTTCACTTCATAAACTGCTTCAGATAATGTTATGTTACTAGCATAAGTTTTTTTTTAGTTTTCTGATTAAGTTTTCAGTTTTTAGGCTTACAGTATTATCACTCGCCTCATTATCAGTCAAAGAATCTAACAATGATTTTTCTGTAAAGATTTTATTCATACTATATTCACAGTAGATTTCCTTTAAAACCCTTTTACTTTCATTTAATTTAATATTAGCAATTAACTTTCTTGTATCTGAATCCACTATCTTCTCGTTGCAGTCTGCATGTCATTACATATGACAAAAGTATCACTGATTTATTTTTTTTGTTTCAACTTCTCAAAATCACTAGGCTGGAAAATATTTTTGCAAATCAAATGGATCACAAAAGAAGAAACCCTTGTTGGAGGATGATGTTTGTAATTTTTAGATCTGGAGGCAACTTATCGTTGCCTGCCATTGAACTATTGTTTGTTGATGTCTAGATTTAGGTCTAACAGCCTAATGATGTTGTGGTCACTGTTAACTGAAGTTGAACCATCTTTAAACTAGTTATAATCTTTCTTTAATTTGTGTAATCCTCTTATTGCTAAAAATCTGTTGAATCTTAAATAGTTTTATTTTAGCTGTCGCCAAGCTTTTGACAAAACTTTATAGGAGTGCTGTTCAGCATACTCCATTATTGTATGAAAAGTAAAAATGGAATAAGCATGTATTACACACGCCCATACTAGCTGCCTGACAGTAACTGTTCCACTCTACTAGGCTACAAAAAATCACGCATATGAATTTGAGTGCTAGTGCGCCATGCAGAATTCAGTCATTTGAATTCAAATACTTTCAAAGAAAATTAAAAGGTTGAATATTTTCTGAATAGGCCTCACATTTACAGGAAATAGTATGTTAGTAAAACACAGTGTTATCATACAGTCTTCATTTAATTGAATCATTAATTCATGTAGTATTCTTGAGGTTTCTAGATATTTAGTCTTGTCTTTTTAAATAGGATCCACAGGCAGTTAGCTACATTTCTTGTCTATATAATTAGTATACCTCTATAGCTTGCTACATACACTAATTGTCATGTCAGGATGTATTGTTAATTTCAACTCGGCAACAGAGTAATATTGAGCACACTAATATCATATATTTATTATTATTATTATTATTTTTAAGAAACCAATTATTACAAAGTAAGATATATCATTAGCAACAATCTACATGCAATATGATTTTTATTGCTGCTTTTTATAGTAATTGAAGAAGATTTAACATTCTCATGAAAAACTTATCATCATAACAATTTTAGTTCACCTTTCTTTATAAGTATATAAAAAGAACATGGGAATAAATTTAATTAACATGTATATTCTTTTTAACTGTTAAAAAATTGAGGCAGAAATCTTAATTCCAGTCTACTTTTGTTTGGCTTTTAGAAATACAGTGTGAACATTAATTATTATTCAGTGCATTTTAGGGGTTAATAAAAACTGTACAAAGCAATGCAGAACGGAACAAGAACCGACACCGTCTCATATATTAACATTCAATCTCCCTGTTCCACCAGAGAAGATTAAAGTGGGTTACCTCTCGGTTCGGGTACGACCATTCATACCCAACCCACGGCGATGTTTCAGATGCCAAGGTTTTGGTCACACTACAACATCTTGCACGAAAACTGAGATCTGTGCTCGATGTGGTAAAGAAGGTCACAACGACACTAACTGCGAAGAAAGTGAAAAATGTGCAAACTGCAGTGGTCTACATACAGCTCGCTCCCGAGATTGCCCAACTTTTAAAGAAGAAAAGGCAATTCTCAAAATCTGTACGGAGCAAAAACTATCTTTTCCGGCTGCACGTAGAGAATATAAAAAGATAAACAATTCACGGAACCTGGTTAAACCAGACGTATCTTTTGCCACCGCTACATCTAAACAAATTCCTACAAATGTTAATAATCAGCAGTGCGGATTCTGCAATGAACTTAAAAGTTCAGATGCTATCTGATCAAGTAGCTTCACTTACAGCCACTATCTCAGAGCTGACAAAAATGAATAAAAAATCCTCCGTCGCAGTTAGTGAATCAAACAGTGTGATACATACAAAAGTTTCTGTTCCCAAAGTCATACCGGCACGAATAGCGACTATCACAGCTGGCAGTAAGCCACCTAATAAGCTCCCCATAATGGGAACCCACTTAACTATCTCCTCTGGGATGTCAACTACAGCATCCCATTCAAATAAATCTCCTCCACCATCACCTCATATACTGGAGGATATGGTTGAAGAACCACCCGACCCTAGGGCATCGGAGTTCTATAAAATAAAAAATACAAAAAAGAAAAACCGAATCACTACAACTAATTTTTATATAATTTCCGAAATTTAATTTTTTAATTTTTTTTTACACTTATGAACATTATTCAGTGGAATGTTAGAGGTATTCGGTCCCGCATTGAAGATATTAGAGTACTAGCGCACACACATGATCCACTAATCATGTGTTTCCAAGAGACTCACCTTCTACAACATGACCCAATTACACTCAGAGGATACTTCTGTGAGAGATAAGACTGCCTAGTAGACAGTAGGGAGAGTGGTGGAGTAGCGATTTTCATGAAGAATTCAAGAATTCTACAAGAATTCAACTAACCACTGTCATTCCTGCTATTGCAGTAAAGGTCTCTATTCCCTTCAAACTGCATATCTGCAATCTGTATCTCTCACCGAACACTGAGTTCAGTGCTTTAGATATCTCAAATCTCCTCATGCAAATACCATCTCCATCGTTAATAGTAGGAGACTTCAATGCCCATCATATTTCCTGGGGCTCAACCTTCTGCTCCACTCGCGGAAATATGATAAATAGATTGAGACAAGATTTTGACCTTTGCCTACTGAATAATGGATCACACACATTCATGTCCTTATCAACTGGTACTGTATCTAACCTTGATCTTTCCATATGCTCACCGAATGTGCTCCCTCATTTTAATTGGTCGGTTTGTGATGACTTTCACGGCAGTGATCATAGACCAATTATTATTAGGTGTAGACTGCGAGATTAAAAGAAGGCCACGGAGATGGATTGTTGAAAAGGCAGATTGGAACGGATACCATAAAGCATTCCAATCTCAGTATGACGATGGAGCGAACATCCTCGACCAATATTCTTCTTTTACGTCCATGATACTTAAGAATGCCAACAGATATATCCCACAAACATCGGGTAATCCTAGACGTCCTTTCGTTCCATGGTGGAATGATGAATGCAAATTAATGCTATTAGGAATCGACGGCAGGCACTACGTAAATTTAATCGTAGGCCTACAACAGAACATCTAAATTTATACCGCAGGGCTAGAGCGGTGTGCCGTCGAGTATTCTTGGACGCTAAGAGGAATTCATGGACAAAATACGTGAGCACTATCTCACGCACTACTTCCACGTCTACTGTATGGAAGAAAATTCGTGCAATCTTCGGATCACCGAAACAATCTATTCTTGGTCTTATTGATGAAGGAGAACTCCTTTCATCATCCTCGGAAGTGGCAAATAGTCTAGCAAAATCTTTCCGCTCGTTGTCTCTCACCTCATCATATAATAACGATTTTCAACGATACAAGATACAAATGGAGGTGTTGTCGTTAAACATTGGTGATTCGGTTGGTGAATTAAACACTCCATTCGTATTTAAAGAATTGTTACATGCACTTAAAAATTCACGGGACACTTCCTCTGGACCGGACAACATTCGCCTTTCCATGCTTTCACACCTTCCTAATTCGGCACTACAACAACTTTTGAATATTTTCAACGGTTTATTCTCCGAACAAGTCTTCCCACCCGGCTGGTCAGAAGCATTTATTATACCAGTACTAAAACCTGGTACAGACCAAACCAACCCCCCAAGCTACCACCCTATTTCATTAACAAGCGTTTTGTGCCGCAGACTTACATGGTACTTGGAGAAACATGGCTTTCTCTCTCCAGAACAGTGTGGTTTTCGACAAGGACGATCTTCTATTGACCATTTAGTGTCACTAGAAACAGCCATACAAAACGCTTTCCTAAATCGGCAGCATCTCGTCGCTATCTTCTTCGATATAAAAAAGGCGTATGACACAGCCTGGCGACGTGGTATTCTTAACACTCTCAAAGAATGGGGAATCAAGGGCAATATGCTTGCTTTTATCCGGGGATTCTTAAATCACCAAACGGCTCGTGTTCGTGTGGATGATTCGCTCTCAGATAGTGTCATCTTGGAAAATGGAGTGCCCCAAGGTAGTGTATTAAGTGCCACCTTATTTTCTGTAGCCATAAATGATATTACCAAATGTGTTCAGGCTCCTGTCTCATGCTCTCTATTTGCTGACGACTTTGCTATCTACATTGCAAGCCGTTCGGCACCTACAGCAGAGAGACTACTGCAGAACACTATATATCACCTTGAAGCTTGGTCCAGGATTACTGGCACATTTTCGTCCGAAAAAACAAAATGTGTAGTTTTTTCTCGGCTACGAAACCCTTCTATTCCGCAAATTTTTCTGAACGGAGAGACTATTACTATCTCTACTTACGTCAAGTTTTTAGGTTTATTTTTTGATACCCGTCTTACTTGGGCCAAACATTTAAAAGAATTGAAAACAAAATGTTCCAAAATTCTAGATATGATGCGAGTCCTTACTAACACCAACTGGGGAGCCGATAGATCATGTATGATACGTTTTTACTATTCCTTTGTTCGCTCCCGTTTAGATTATGGTTGTGTCGCCTACTCTTCAGCTCGTCAAAGCGTGCTTGAAAGTCTGGATAGTGTACATCATGCTTTCCTTCGGCTTGCCACAGGCGCGTTTAGATCAAGTCCTGTCGCAAGCTTACTTGTAGACTGTGGTGAACCATCACTTTGGGATAGACGAGACCAGCTCTTATTATCTTATTTTGCTCGTCTCAGAGGACAGCCAAATCACCCGGTTCTTGAGTCAGTCTTTAAAAATCCTAATCTAGGAAAGTATGAGGATCATCCACGTCGTACTGCACCTGTAGGTGTCCGTACCTGGCGTCTGCTGCAGCATATAAATGTTGACACACCGTCATTCTTTCCTATGTACCCTTGCTCATATCCTCCATGGAGAATAAACCTCATAAATTTTAATTTTGACCTGACTACATATAATAAACAATCAACACCATCTATCGTCTTTCAGCAGATGTTTCAGTGTGTTCTCTCCAAGACGAAACCAGACGCGGTTGTATACACTGATGGATCGAAACAAAACGATACAGTTGGGTGTGCTTTTGTTGTCAATGAGAGAACTTATATGTTTGGCCTCCCCAGTATTACGAGTGTGTTTACGGCTGAACTATATGCTATAAATAAGGCTCTAAACATCATTAACCCTAAATATAGAAAAATTCTTATTTGCAGTGACTCGTGTAGTGCTCTCCATGCCTTAAAAAATTTTTATTCTAAACATTCTATCGTCATTGAAATTTATAACGCAATCGCTGAGTTGAATAATCGCAACACAGAATTAAGTTTTTGCTGGGTCCCTAGCCACGTAGGGATTCCAGGTAATGAACATGCAGATTCTGCTGCCAAAGAAGCATGTAATCAGCCTCCTTTCACCAACCGAATTGCTACCTCTGATTTTATTAATTGTGTAAAACAATCACTGAGAGCGTGGTGGCAAGGTGACTGGACGGCTACCGTTGATAATAAACTCAGACAGATTAAAGATTCTGTGTTACCATGGGACACCTCATACAGAAAAACTCGGCGTGAAGAAGTAGTCCTTTGTCGATTGCGGATAGGACAGACGAGTATCACACACGATTACCTGATGATAAGAGGACAAGCACCCCTATGCGCACGATGCAACTGCCCCATGACTGTGCACCATATACTTGTGGATTGCATATGTTATGCGGCGTTGCGTCGTAAATTTAATCTACCCAGAAACATCCGTGGTGTCTTGTGCAATGATAATGAAATTTTAACCCGATTGTTTTTATTTCTTCGAAGTGCTGGGTTAATGCAAAAAATTTAATATCGTTGCGTATATTTTTTAATGCTAGAAGAGTTTTCAAATAAGTTTCTTTTTTTCTGAGTTTTTGATTTTTTTTTATTCTTTGTTTTTTTTTTATTTATTTATTTTTTATTTTTTTTTTTTTTTTATCCGATTAGGAGCCTTTTACACTCCTTATCGGAATTTGTTAAATTTTATACAGTTATTTTTTATTTATTTTATTTATTTTTAATATTTTAAAGACTGTCTGTGATATTAGTTGTAAAATTTTAGTAATGTTAGTTTTAAGTTTTATTTCAACTTTTTAATTTTTATTTTTAACCTGGTTTTAATTATATAATTTGTATTAGTTCTAAGTTTTATTTCATTTTGTTGTTTTAGTTTTAAGTTTTATATTAGATCTTTTATGGTTTTTAGTTTTTTTTTAGTCTTTTGTTATCCAAGAATGGGCCCTTTACACCCATCTTGGACTTTGTAAAATTCTATTTACTCTTGACTTTATATTAGTTTTTATCTGTGATATTAGTCGTAAGTTTTATCCATCTTTTAGAATAGTTTTAAATCCTTTTATTTTTTATATAAAAAAAAAGACTCCGGGCGATGATAACGCGCAAGCGTTTTTCGCCCTAAAAAAAAAAAAAACTAACAAAACTGTTACTACCCCTTCCAACAAACAACCCCTTACAGCCTGCATGTGATGAATCTTTATGTATCTTACACACTTCATAGGTGTAATCACTTCCTAATGATAAAACTATTAAATTTTTATTTGTAAAGACTACAAAAATATTTAACTTTTAATTGCTAATAAAAATTTAATATTATTTATTTTGTTTTATTATTTTTATAATCCGTTACTTTTGCAAGTTATATATTTGATTTATCTATAGTAGCAATACATGGGTGGAGAGGGAGAATTAATTCTATTTCAATGTTGCATAATATTCAAGATTGAAGATGATGTAAGGAAAGGACTAAAGCCATTGCTCAACTGCCATTTGTTCTGTTCTGTTTCTCTGTTTAGTAACATTTATTAATATTGAAGAAATTAATATGTATATATATACATACTCACATATATAATAGTTATACAACAAAAGAATGTAAGGTATACAGTTCTGTCAGAATACTCTCCAGATATTAGTAAATGTAACTAAAAACCACATTATAATTAAAAATAGATAAAAGTGGTTTGACAATTTGGCAAACTTAAACAATTTTCAATCTATATTAAATCTTGCAATTAAATTTTGTACATCTGGATTTAAAAAAATTCTTGAAAACATTCAAAATGGTATTTTAAGTTCTTGAAGTATGTAGCCGTTTTCAGCATAGTAAATCACACCTTAAAAATCTCATGGTTTATACTTTCTATTTAAAGTATTGTATTTGCTTTTCAATTTGTGTATTATAATTTGTTATGCCAGCCAGAGTTGTAGGCTTTTGTTTATCCTACACTGCAAGGAGACTGCAAATACTATCTCCATGGTGGTAGCAGGTAGCATCTTAACCTTTCTTCCTAAGATTCCATGATTCCAAGTTCAAATCTCAGTGATTTAAAGATTAACCACTTTTATAATAAAAGAGAAATGTTGGAATTTTTCTTATATTATAAAAATGTTATACCTATTCATAGACACCACTGGCTTAGAACTTATTTTTTAAATTTTGAAAAAAGTTGTTCAAAAACAAAAAGGTTATAATAATATTTTTATAGATATTTTATCAAAGTTTTGTATTTTTACTTAAGTAATATTTAAGAACTTGTACGCATATTAACATAATCAAATGAAATCAGTTGTAGCTGATTTCATTTAATGTTTCACATTGACTGTTAATTTGTACTAAAAAGAATAAATATTGGAGACTAATGTTCTATAAATAATTCTTATTTTCATCAGTTTTTGTACAAATTTTAATTGGCATTGACTGCTGCAGTCATTAGCAAAATAAATATAGTTTATTATAATTATTATTATGTAAAAGACATTTTAATAGTAGAAACTAAAGTAACATATTTAAACCCCATATTCAAGAAATTATATAAATTAAAAAAAAAACATCAATAATATTGTAATTAACCCTTTAATTATAGGACATCACATCACATTTCTGAGGAAATTGAATTACTCCTTATTCAAAATGTTCTTATACAAAATGTATTTATATGTATATTTTTTTTCAAACAGTTATTAATTTTTATACATTTAACCCATTGTATCAATATATTTTTATTTTTTTATGTATTATTTATGGAAATTATCAAATTGTACTTCAGATTGCATATTAAAATTCTTAGCTTTTGGAGTTACTTTTACAATCTATTTATACCCTAAGAAGAACAAAGGATCTTTGTATAGGTATATTCTGAGTTTTTATTTAAAAATGTATGAACTTATAAAGAACAATACATATTCCGCAACTCTATTTATATGGATGTAAAGAAGTTATCTAACTGCAGGTATTAAGTTGTACTTTATTAAGTATTGACGTTTAATTTTTCATAGGTTGAATATAGAAGAGATCTTCACTGAACTAGAAGCTAGTAATGATCCTCATGTTAGTTGTGAAGCTGTCAAACCAGAACGGATGGTACAAAAACTTCTTATATTGGATCGGATTCCAGAATTAATGAGCCAGATGGGTGAATGGATTCAGTCTGATTATTGTAAACCTCAGTTTGTTAGGTAATATTTTTAATGTTGTGATTATGAATGCAAAAAATTGTAAATTTTATATAACTTATTGAAGTATATTAAAATAATTTTTGAAACTTGATTTTATTTATAAGTTATCAATTTTAAAATGTTGACTGTTTGCAAAAACTGCCTGTTTGAAAATTCCAGTTTTTATTTATCAGAGTTATTGATAACATACATAATTTTACTTTTATTACAAGCATGTTTTCATTAATTATTTATTTATGGTAATAGTATCCATTGAAGTAAAGGTAATAGTTTAATAATTTCTCCTGCCAACTTGTGCTCAGTATATAAACTTCATGAGAATAATCAGAAAAATGGACAAAATTAATACATAACTGGAGCAATACAACCAGCAGTTATATATTGTGGGAGATAGTAGCAATATATAAATGCAGATACTGAATTTAGGTGTATGAATGTATACTGCAATCACAGAAGTCTTCCAAAATAATGCTAAGACCAGTTGCTAAATGTTACCTAAGTGGATATACTTGAATCTGCCCATTCTAGGATTTTTAATGGAACGTATATTATTTGATAAATTTATTTTATATTTTATAAAAAATTGTACATCATTTTTGTTAATGGAAATTACTATTTATTTATTTCTTAATAATTGAAATAAGTAAATTTACATATAAATTTATTTCTAGTTCTTATTAAATTAATGAAACTGTTCTATGATACCTTTATGTTTCAGATTTTTGGCCCATCTTGTTTTAGTTTTAAGATTAGTAGGAGAAAGTCACCTGGAAGATGTAGGAGATGAGATCTTAAAAGCATATGTGAAAGTAAGTTAATTATCCTGTTGACATGATATGATTTTTTTTAAACAATTTTTATGCCATTTTAGTTATTTGATAAAATAATTATATCCTGTTAACTGTTATCTTAAAAATGATAATTCTTCTAATGATGCGTGTATTCATAAAATTTGGATCATTTTATTATTAAAATTTTTGCACTTGACTTTGAATTGGATGGGATTTAAAACATTCAGATTGTTTCTACTTCTGCGTAACATTGTCAAAAGTTTTATAATGAAAAGTATAATCTCTAACTACATCACACTGCTTTTGTTAGATCTGAATCTGAATCTAGATCAGTCTTCTTCGACGTTCTTCACAGATTAAAATATAATTGTTTCATCCATCATAAAATGATAACCATTGTTTATATTATTCTGTAATAGTTAACTTAAATAAGTATTACTGGAAAATTACAGTAGCTATTGTTATAATAAAAATAAAAATTAAGCTTTAATTTTAATAATTAAAATATTTTTTATTTTGTAACCACGTACAAACTTGATCAGCAGTGACTATTGTAGTATTATTTATATAAATTATTACAAGTTTTATTCAAAAATTAAAATTATAAGGAAAGACAGAGTAGCCTAAAAGTCATTATCAAATACACAGGAAGTGACCAACACGCTGGTCATCTAAAAAGTAAAGAACATTTAATTACATTCATTTAAAACAGTCAGGGATTAAAAAATATTTATTTGATGTTTACAACAAACTTTTCTTAATTTTCTAAATAGATACCACTTCAATTTAAACCTTAAATTAGAAATGTATCATTACAGAGATCCAGCACTTCTTTTGTTAGCAACTGCTTTTTTCCTCATTATCACTTTTAGAGTACTACTGTTTACAAATACTTTTAGTTTAGGAAGTAATGATAAATGTTAACGCAAGATCAGGACAGTGCAGTGCAGTGGGTGTTCAGATATTTCCCAGCCAAAATTGTGAGCAGTGCTTCAGTAGCTGAACCCAACCGCTGTAACCAGTATCATAAAAGAATGCTGTTACAATAAACTATATTATTTTTTTTGTATTGTATGAAAGAGGCAGTTAGGGAGATAGTGACTTTATTGTGCCACTTTGTATGAAATCATCAAGTAAAAAGGTATACTGGTCCCACATATGTCACCATCATTTTCCTTATGATCAGAGATTTCATTTTGAAGGAATTCTTGAATAGTGCTTGATGCCACTCCATTAATTGTTGTTTACTGTCATTAGTTTTATGACAGATCCACAAGTGATAAAATTAAAAACTGGTTCATCAACCTCTCACTTATTAATCTAGCTATTCTCCTTGTAAACAGAAACAAACCTTCTCTCATAATTTCAAGTCTGCTCTTACTTACTCTACTTTCTAAAAATTTGTTTTCATTGACGTATGAAACAAAACTTTTGGTAATTTGGTCACACTTTACTTTATGAAAGGGTTAACAGTAAGATATTTTATATCAGACTTGTCAGTACTCATTGTTAATAATTTAAGATTTTATTGAACTAAATAACATGTTGAATATTTAAAAAGTTTTTGTTCTAAATGTTCTGTATAGATATTAGTCAGTCAAAGAGATCCAGAACTTGTTGCTCACTATGTTGCTACTTTACCTCAAGAAAATCAAGTTAACGTATTTGCCAGCTACTTAGAAACTGTTACTGATCCTGAAGAACGCCATCTGTGTTTAAAAGCTGCTGAAGCAGTTGAACTACAAGTTGAAGCTATTACTCAACGTGTTGTAGAAAATATTAGGTATTTAACTTTTCTTTTTTTTTTTGTGTATTTATGAACTCTGTGAATTAATTCTGTAATTATAAATAGTTTTTGTTTATTATTGATTGGAAGTCAATATGAAGTTATTTGTAAGTTCAGGCAGTCTAAGATATTAGGTTATTAAGTTTTATAACAAATTCTTTTTTAAATATTTTCATTATTTGTAAATTTTTTAAGTTTATTTGTTTAGAACTCTACTCAAAAGTTTAATAACTTTCAAAACTCATTTTAAGCACCTACTCTTAAGAAAATAAACAATAATAAGAAATAACACTGCCGAACAAAACATTTTTTTTTTTTTAATGTTTCCTTTACTTCAATAGTCAAATCTTACTAATTTTGGGTTGAGAAAAACAAATATGACCAAGAAAAATTTTTATTAGCTCTAGTTTCTGTGATATACAATAGGTGGAAGTATTTTATTTTATCGGATTAAGAGAAAATGGTCCATTTTAATTACATATACCAAAAACGTAGAAAGTTCATTTGACATTTTTTTAATGACAGTTACATTCTAAGAGTTCTTAATTGATGAAAGAATATCTGGCAGTTGGTTGGGTCTGAAGAGAATCAGGTGGCTTCATGAGATTGTTGTCTTTTGGCTTTCCTCTTTTAAGAGAGCTTTGGAGCATCCCTACACACAGACCAAGAGTAATCCACAAGGATTGCTTCATTCCGACAGCCCTGATATTTTTGCTCCATTACAGAAACATCCTGATGGAATCTTTCTTTGTGCTCATTACTGACAACTGTACAAAAACATCCAGGTGTGAGTGGAGAAAATGGATTTTAAGGGATATGTTGCATCTGAGTTAATGGTATTTTTGCAGAAGTACTTTCACCAACTGACTGTAGTTTCTATCTCTTTTGTTGCCTAAAAATCCATAAATGACTCCCTTTAAGACTTTCCAAGCTTCCTTTTCTTTCCTCTCCAAAATTAAGTCAAATTCAGGATCCTTTACAAGTTGTCGAATTTGTGGCCCAAAAAAAAATACATCCTTAATTTCTGCATCACTTAATGTAGGAAATTTGTCTCTTAAGTACTTAAAGGCCTGTCCTTTTTGGTTCTTACTTTGAACAAAATTTTTCATCAAACCTAGCTTTATATGAAGGGTTGAAAGAACATCTTTTGTGCCCACGAGAGGCTCGGCAACGACATTTTTCTCGCTGGAGTTAAGATTTTTTGCAGGCCAGTCTGCTTGAATGTAATGTGATTTCCTATCCCTACTGTCCCACGCACATAAAACACAGCAGTATGTAGTGTACCCCAGTTGCATTGCTAGGAGTACAGCGATGACTTTTAGATCGCCACAGATTTTCCACTTGTGTTCAGCATATTTGATTGAGTCTAGCAGATTGCCATGTTTGCATAAGTCTCCTTTATGTGAATTGCATAACCAACAGGAATAGAAGGAAGATGGTTGCCACTGTGCTTTCAAACTAAGCTTGGAGGAGTCTATGAATAGCCTCCATTCAGTTGGATCATGATTCAGATTCAAACATTTCATCAAACTACTAACATTGCAGAAAACAACAAGATTGTTTTTCTTCTCAAAAAAATAAAGCAGATACTTATGTTGATGTCTATACTGTGAGACCCTGAATCACATTGGAGAAGATTCCAATCCTGTAGTCTTGATCCTAGAAGTTCTGCCTTCACATTCGACAAATCAAGGTCTCGAATCAGATCACTCAATTTCGCTTGACTCAAGTCTGTGTGGTTTATCATTTTTGTCAAAATCAGAGTCATGGGATGTGGAAGGCTTGTTGGGTTCTTACACTGTCTTCATTTTCTACTTCAAGCTGATAATTTTGGGGTGGTGTAGGAACTGGTAAACTATCTGAATGTGGAATAAGTCAAATAGCAGATGGAAGATTAGGGTATTAAACTGTTTCTGTTTTCTTCATTGATAATCATGCCTTAATAGGTGGAGTCAAGTAGAAATAGCAGTTATCTGTATGGTTTGTTGACTCCCATCAAACCATAGGCACAGCAAAAGCCATAGATCATTTTTTTTCAGCCATTGTCGTAGTATAACTGAACAAGAGTTGCAAAATATATGTGGAGTCCATGACTTATCCTGGTCTCCTACCTTCATACCAAAATAATGCTGATAGGCAGCCTTCACAAGAGGCGTCAGATTGTGTTTCTGTGACAAAAATGTTACTTCACTACAAATACAACAAAAGTTATTCACTGAATTTACACATTTTCATGGCATTTTGATTTAACAAATTTTTCACTTCAAAAGCACTCGAAAACCAGAAATTCTGCAATAATTACATCACAAACAATATGAAACTCATAGTCACAGAAACAGTAATAATGTTTATAACCTACAAACAGCTAGAGAACGTTGTGTTTTGTCATTTAACAGGTGTGACAACTCCAAAAACAAAATATTCCCAAACTAAAAATGTAGATCTGGTAAAAAAATGACATTCTACCTCCAAAGCAAGAACTAATTGGTCATTTTTACAGTGAGTTCTGAATTCAGCAGATGGAAATATATGAGAATAAGTTACTTTTGAGCCTGAAACATTTTCATGATTGGGCAGTGTAATTAATGAACTAGTGAAGTTTGTACTTGATAATTGTATTAGGGAAGTAGTACATTTAATTAAAATTATTCAGTTTATATTTAAAAATATATTCAAATTATGATATCTTTTAACAAACCAGAGATTTCTGTGAAAATACAAAAGTACCAAGTTTTTTTTTCAACCTCTGATCGTGCATCTAAGTAAACAAGAGATAGGTAGGAGCTAGGTCTGCGCATTATGCGATTGCGCCCCCCTTCCACAATCTGTGGTTGGGGACTCAGACTGATCCTCCTTTCCATTAGTTTAAGCCAAGCTATGGGCAATTGAACATGGCCGCTACGATCTACGCTTCTATGTTTGCCTCCTGCTTGCAGAAAAGATAGATCGTAGATCTATCTTTTCTGCAAGCAGGAGGATGTAGCACTGCTGAAATCCATCGCAGAATGACTCTAGTATATGGTGAAAACTTAATGAGTGATGGTAGTGTATGGGAATGGTGTAGGAAATTTAAAGAAGGGCGAATAGACATCCATGATAAAGGTGGGCAAGGATTCAAGTCTGTCACTATTGTATGCCTGGTTGAGTGTTGTTGATTTTGTCTGCAACAAACAGAGGTTTATGGTAAGTGAACTTTCTGCAGAAATTTCAAGGTCTCTGTACACAATTGTGACTAAAGACATAGGATACCGGAAAATGTGTGCATGTTGGGCCCCAAAAATGTTAAGTGACAATCACAAAACGCAGAAAATTGTGTCAGCCTTAATGTTTTTCATGCGTTATGATAATGAGGGAGAAGAATTTTTATAGTCTATCGTTACTAGCAATGAGGCTTGGATCCATTATGACAGTCCAGAAACCAAAGAAGAGTTTAAGCAGTGGATGCATACTTCTTCTCCAAGCAAACCAAAAAAGTTCTAACAGATACTGAGCAACAAGAAAACATTGGTTACAGTTTTTTGGGACCATAAAGATATCTTGTTGGAGCATAAACAAACAAACAGACATACTCTTGTTCAGCATGGTTTAGATCTGTGACAATGCACAACCGCACTGTGTCAACATGATGCAAGACCTTCTTGCGTCATGTTTTCTACCTACATGTTTATCTACATGTCTATCTACATTTTTATCTATCATGTCTATCTACATGTTTTCTAGTGGGAAGTTTTCTACCATCCACCGTATAATCCAGACCTAGTACCTAGCAGTTTTAACCTTTTTCAAGAATTGAAGGCATGATTGGGCGGACAACATTTCACCACCAACAAAGAACTTCAGGATGCTGTCAAGACATACCTTACCTCAGTGACGGCAAACTTCTTTGAAGAGGGCATCTGAAAGCTGTTGTCACGATAAGACAAATGCCTCAGTCATTTTGGCAATTATGTAGGAAAATAATTTAGATTCTACTCAACTTTTAGTAGTAAAGTCATTTTGTTATGTCAATGTGTCTTTTTTTGTAGCCTGTCGGAAAAAAACAGCACTCATAGAAGAAAATAAAAAAGTAATAAGCAATAAGTAAATAAACAAATAAGTCTTTATAAATAAATTAAATAGGGCCTTTCCAGCCTTTAGTTATTAACATATTTTATTTATTTTCATGATTATAAACTATGATTCTCTACATAAAACTGTCAAGAGTGTGTCAATCCTTGATATTAGGCTGTGTAAAACATATAGTAGACATTACAGTCTGCAAAGAGGAAATGTTAAAGTAACTTTAAGTTTGTAAATTGTGTATTAAGTCCCAGTTTTTCTTTTTAACTTTTTACATTTCATTCAAGGCGAATCTTAACTTTCTTTATTCTTTTTTGTAGAAATAAAACTGCAGAACAACAGGCTGTTTTGAGTCTTCTGGGAGAAACAACAGAGGAAGATTTATCTAAAGTTTCTGCACTAGACTGGGTGGTCTTTTATCCACAGCAACGTACAGAGGCACTATGGCAGGCAAATGCACTGATAAGAAGTTTTTTAACATTGAATAAACTTGATGCTGCACGTATGGCTTTCAATAAGGTAGATGATTGATTATTTATTGTTAGTTATAGATACATGTTATTCAAGGTACCTGTTGTAGACTGCATTTTTTTCAAGAACTGGAAACAGGATTCTGTAATTGCGTGGTTCTATACAATATAAATATGAATTAAAGTACACATTTAAATATATAGAGTATAATTATTCAAGTCATTTGAGTGTAATTTTGATAATTCATTTATCCTCTATGAGGTATTAATAAAATTTTTAATATCGTACACTTTAATACTCTTACACTTTTTAATACCTTATAGAACACTAAACTATTATTTTTAATAAAAAATAAAATTATTTCTACTTTAAGAATAAGCTTACCAGAAAAGATTTAACCCTAATTTCCTACACTGTTTCACTATGGAAGAAAAACATTTTTATATGCCGTTAAAAAAAATTATTTTATTTATTTATTTATTTATTTTGCTTATTAATTTCATCATTGATATCCCACACCCTTATTTTTTTTTAATTGTCATGTTGCAATTCTACATCAGATGGCTTGCACAGCTGCAACTACCATTGACAAATGTATCCTATCCATGAGCAAACTCTAATTTTACACTCGTTTAAATCTAACTTTCTGCATACTCCTACAGCTGCTGCTATTACAATAGTTAATCACCCTATGGCCAATGCACCCTGCATAAGAACTGAACTAATTTTACAACAGCTTATAATGTATCTACACTCATTCCAAATGACAAAAAATTTCTGTTTATACTCTAATCCCAAGTGAAAATTAAATGTTGTCCAATCAACTGAAAAAGTTAGAAGTAGAGGTGTCTGAAGAAGGAAGAAAGTGTGATGTTAATCTATTTTAATGATGTCTAAAAATATAAAATGTTTAAGAATACAAAGAAAGAAGAATTATGTATAATTTGTTCATTCTTTGCTAGAGGAGAAATTTAATTTAAATTAAACTGGAATAAACAAAGTGCAGTAGAGGGATAATGAGGAGTTAAATACTAAAAAATGAGGCGTTAAATTACTGTCCTGAAATAAAAATTTATTCCTGTAATCAAATTCTTTTATTTAGTCCTATTTCTGATTCCTAAGTAATTCATTCAACGGTTGATTATTTCAACCGTTGAAATAATCAACGGTTATTTCAAAATTAACAGCTGTCTAAAGTGAGTTTAAAGTTTGTTAATCATATGGACATCATACCACTGAGAAAAGTAATTTCTGTATTCAACACAGTAAATATGGAAAACTTCATTTAACTACTGAAATGCAACTTGAAAATATTTAAGTATTTACTTTACTGTACAATAAATACTTTTCCATATTTACTACTTTTTATTCACTGTCCATCCATTGCTAGTTAGAGTTTTTTGGCAGTGAAATATGAACAGTAGGAAAGCCAGAAAGAGAAGAGTAGTGGCTTTTGAGACACGTTCTTAAGTAGGTTGATAGTGGAAGTTATAAGATGAATTGGAGATATGAGTAGTTTATGGAAGATTCTTATGCAAAGAACATGTATTGTGAGATATTCATTAAGGTTCCCAGGTTTGTTGAATGATTATAGAAGGAAGTATAGAGGGTAAGATCATCTTCAATTATCTGTTTTGTTGACTGTACAAAACATATAATTGAGGATGTGATGTGTAATGCATAAGTTGGGGTTAAGAGAGTGAGTGACAGATTAAAAAGGAATGAAGATGTACATCAATTAGTGAATTTACTGAAAACAAACAGAGGTTTACTTTGAATGTAGCAATATATGTATATGGAACTTATTAGCTTTTTTAAACCAGTTGAGAGCTTGTGAACCCTGTTGTTTTCAGATTTAGTTGCTGTGATTTTGAAAGTTGTGGATAAAACTTCTACAGTAGGAATAAATGTAATATTACTAGTAAAATGGATTGTAGAAGTCTATATTAGGATATTTTTTTGTTTCAAAATACTTGCTATAAGTAACATTGTTGACATAATTCTCAGAAACTAAATAATTTCATTGCAATTTCATTTAACCTGCACACACATACACACTGATGGTCTGCATATCAAGAATATCTGAATGATCTGTATAAATGATTTTTTAGGTTCATAAAGTTTGAACTTAAAATATTGTTTTTATTAAAATTACAACTGAATTTATACTATCAAAAAAATTATATTGAAATAAAATATGTATTATTTCAAACTGGTAATTAATATTTAATTTGTGAACCTCTAAACTGTAATTTTTGGTAGGCGGTGTTACTGCATTTGCTTATTTAGTCACTGCAACATTAATACTACAAGTAAAGAAGTAAAGTCCACCTTTTTTTTCCCCCTTCCCTTTTCTCCCCAACCGGATATCCATTTAAGTATACGCAGTTGGGGAGAGTGTACATATACAAAGGAGGCGTCCCCCACCCACCGGCAGCACGTCCGGCACGGCAGGTTAGCCTCCCCGGTCTCGGATCTTTTATTTTCCATTTGCCATGCCTCTAATCCCCCACCACATGGCCAAGGTCTGGCAACACCGTCCCTCAGCCCCTCGGCAGGGAACCGGGTCTCGTTCTTTGTCTTTTGCCATGCCTCAAACCGGCGGCACCGACCCCATTAAGCACCAAGGCACCTGCAGGGCCGACACCGGCGGCCGGGACTCGGTCTTAACTTTACCCCACAGTTCCCCAGGAGTTCCCTCCCTTCTCAGGAACCCACACACCTCAGCATGCGGGCTCTCCACGGAGGGACTGTCCTCCTTTCCCTACTTTAACTACGACCCCCGTCTTCTGTCTTTGTCTGTTTTAATACGGAGAATTTCCCCCGTGAACTTCTTGAACCAGTCCCAATTTTCCTGACTATACACCATCCAATTAATTAAATTGTCAGGGGTCAGTCTATTAATTAAAATTTCCCTTCTATTATCAGCCCATCTGGGACATGCGAAGATGGTGTGTTTTCTACATTGTCGATCTCCTGACAATAAACACATAGTGGAATGGCCCTCTTCCCAATTCTGAAGAAATATTGACCAAAACAACCATGGCCTGTCAATAGTTGCGTGCTATAGAAGTTCACGTCACCCAGTCTCTTACCAACCCATGTATTTATGTTGGGGATTAGCCTTCTCATCCAATCCCCAACTCTTGAGTGCGCCCACGCATTCTGCCACTCTTGCTGTATTAGCTCTATGGTCTCACCTCTGGGAAGTCCCGTGGCTCTTAATGTCCTCTCTCTAATTTGCAAATCTAAGGGGGAACTTCTGTTATACACAACGCATCATACGACACTGTTCTGTAGCCTGCAGCCACCCTAAGCAGAGCGAGTCTATGAACACTTTTTAGTTTAGTGTTATTTCTCTGTGTATTTATTGCATTTCCCCATACCGGGGCCGCATACAATAACGCCAATGTGGTGGCCGCTGTTATCAGCCTTCTGATTTCCATCTTAGTTGTGCCATGATTTTGAAAAAGCCCCCTCAAGGCCTTAATGGTGGGGGTAACCCTGTTGCAAATCATATCGACATGTTTACTAAATTTTAAGCTTTTGTCTAGCAGAACACCAAGGTATTTTGCTTCGTTGACTTCGATGACTCTTTCTCCTCTGATGTTTATATTTATGTTTCTGATGGGTCTTCTACCAGCAAGAACCATGCAACAAGATTTCCTAAGAGAAATCTGCAACTGATTTCTTTCCAGCCACTCGTCAATTAGACATAGCGCTCGATTGGCTTTGTCCTCTACGATATCTACATTTCTATATTCCACTAGAACCGCTATGTCGTCCGCATAGCCGACCACTGATACCCCTTCCGGGTAATTTAATCTAAAATCCCATCATAGAAGACGTTCCACAGGGTAGGTCCAAGCACGGATCCCTGAGGAGCGCCTCCAAACACCTGATATATAGCTTTACCTTCAAGCATTTTAACTTCGATAAACCTAAGATGGAGGTAATGATTAATCTGATTAATCAGATTAATCATTACCTCCATCTTATGTGCATATTTTGTAGGGCCTCTATTATAGCTATCCACGGTACTGTGCCGAAAGCGTTTTTGATATCGAGCATAATCATGAGGGGAATTTTCCTGACTCTTCAGGATCCACTTCTAGTTGTTAAAGCCCAGTTTTTAACTCTTTCAATAGCACTTATAGTAGAGCATCCTCTCCTAAACCCGTACTGTTCTGGGTGTAAGCATTGCCTCTCCTCAATTTCTTTCCTAAGCCTGGTTTCAATAAGTCTTTCTACGACCTTCCCCATATTGTTAATTAGCGTAATTGATCTATAACCTCCTGTTTCATTGGCTGGTCCTGCCTTGGGGAGAAAGACCGTCCTGGCTGCCTTCCAGCAGTCAGGAAAACACCTGTTTTGTAGGCCAAAGTTGGCAATGTCCACCATTTCCCAGGGTATTATTTTTGCAAGACCTTTAATGATGGCAGCTGTTATGCCATCAGGCCCTGGGCTTTTTTTATTCTTCAATTTGCTGATAGCCTCCATTACCTCTTGCTGAGTGAACCTGCCGCCTTCGCAACCAATCACTGATCTGTTAGGATTTTCCGCTCTGGGGAATAATGTTCTTACTAGTTGTGCCGACGTTTCATTACTCAACGTCGGCACATGCCTGCCCAGATGTTTAGTGATGATTTTAAATGCCTTGCCCCAGGGGTCAGCATTAAGTTCATCGCACAGTTCCAGCCATTTACTTCTTTTCATTTGCTTTATAAAAAAGTTCATTTTCTTTCTGGCTTGTCTGTAGTTTTCTACAGCTAGATTGCCTTCCTCTATCATGCCGTTTCTAGCTCGTAAACGTTGTGCAATTCTTTTACACCGTTGCATTATCTTCCTTTGGTCTTCTATTTCCGGTGACCACCAGTATACCGGAAGGTGTCTATTGTTGTTTTGAGGTATCTTGGCCATTTCTTCCTTGATGATGTCTTGAAATATCATCGGGTCTATTTGTGCGCAGTTCATGATTTTATTTGCCGCGTTTCTGATTACGCGGTGGATCTGGAAGTCGTTCAATCGGTGGTTGATGTGTATCTGTCTTGTTCCTGTAGGGTGATCTCCAATAGTGACTGAAATGGCCTTATGGTCGCTGCCGATTTCCTCATTGAGGACTGCGAAATCAATTGTATTAATATTCAACCTGCCGTCAACTAAAACTAAGTCTATTCATGTCCTCTCGCACGGTACGTGGCAGTCCCTTCATTCATGCAGGACGCCCCGGTGGCCTCCAGTAGTTCCTCAAGAACTCTTCCCCTAGCATTGGAGGTGGTGGCTCCAGCCAATGCTGTCGTACAGTTAAAATCTCCCAACACGACTGTTCTTTTACGGGAGCGTGTCATAAGTTGTTGTAAGCTAAGTAATTTCTGCTGAAAAAAAACTCATGTCCCAATTCGGGCTGATATATATTCCGATAATTATTATATCATTTAGTTCTATGGCTACAATGCCATCTTCTCTATGGTATAAACTATGATCCACGTTGCCTACGATTCTCCTAATGGCTACGTCCCCGTTTCTGTCGGGCAACCATTGACCCCTGGTCACCGAGTACATGTTGGGTTCTGTGGCCACCAGAAAATTGAAATTGCTTCTTGTGGCCATCTCTATCGACAGATCCACCGATAGCCTGCTCCTATTATTGATTAGAAATATCTTACACATGATTTTTGTTACAACTTGTATTAGCAGTTCTATGTGACGTAGATCCGCAGTCAAGCCATCTCGTTGCTTCTTTGCAATCTTTGATAACGTGTCCCAGTCTGCCGCAATTGAAACATAATTCTGAACGATCCGGACCTCTACATTCTCTCCTGCCATGCCCTGTATTCCAGCAACGATAGCATGTCGACTTCTGTGCGTATGTGTGCTCTACAGCACACCCAGCCAACCCTCAGCCTTGATACAATGAGCTTAGTAGCGTTTCTTTGGTTTGTGACCACAGTGGCATTTTTTGTATTGCCATATGCTTCTCTTATAGATGTGATTTGAAAACCTTCACCAACTCCAAGTACTTTTTCGATCGCCTCCTTGATTTCTCTTTCTGTAGTATCGTACAGCAGGTCCTTGACATGCACCACTGTTCTACGGTCGCCTTTGGTTCTAATGTCAACTTGAAGTTCTTCAGCCCTATTCTTGAGCAGAGAGGAAAACTTACCTGCTTTCTGTGATCCGCTAATTCTGACCTCTAGTTGTTGGTCTCGGCCTTTCCTGATGAATAAGATATCCCCTGCTTCCTCAGCCTTGACTTTATCTTTCACTGTTTTTAAGAGATCCGCGTATGTTTTTCCCGGCGCCTGTACTACCACAGTCTTACTCTCCGTAACCGGCGGAGTTCCTCTTCTATTCGAGGCAGATCTAGATCTCGCTCTTTCATGCTCACTTAAATTGGGAGAACCATTCTCGGTAGGGTCTTCCCTTTTCTCATGAGGTATATCACAATTTTCTTAATTATAATACCCGTTGGGCACCACAAAGACTGCTGACTCTGATTTTCCCACTACTCTTCTTAGAGCTTTTATTACGTGGGCTGCCATGGCCTTTTCCCCATTGCTGGAATCAAACATAACCGTGTATTTGGTACCACACGTTGTTATTTTTCCGTCCTCAAGAATTGTTGAATCCTGTAGAACCATAGCATGGTGTAGCCCCAGCGTAGTGGCTGCTAGGCCTCAGTCCATTTAAGTCAACAAAATGACAACTGTCCTCCCCTATTTTTGGAGCATTTACTTGGGTTAGACGGTTCATCACCCATGATGACCATCGTGAAGACAGTCTGTCAATTAACTGCTCATCAGACAGATTGACATCGAGTATGTCAGACATCTCATTTCTGTACTGACCTTCTGTCTGTGTGCCTTGGGTAGTCGTATCCGGAGTCTCTTCACTCAGTCTCTGTAATTCTCTGTATATGTCGCTCAGTTCCCTTTCATGTGCCTTGATAGCGGTCACGCTTGCTTTGCCGGTCCATTGTCTCAATTGTAATAATGCACTACCTAATTTATAGGTGACCTCTTGTAGTGTGAGGGGAGCCTCCTCTTCTTCTGAAGATCCAGCCCTTGCTCTTTTAGCCCCTCGTCCTTCTATTTGTTTCCATTTACTCTTGTCCTGGCTTGTAACCCCAATATCCATTCCCTCTACGTCTTCTGTCGGGATCTCTCTCCTTCCTGTACTTCCCTTCGAGGTTCCAGCCCCTTGAGAGGCTGTATCTTCTACAGGTAACGAGCCTCGACGTCTCATGTCCTTGATTTGGGATCAGCGGACAATTCCGCGTTCAGCGATTCCCCCCACGGGGGGGTGCCCCAAAAAGAAAATTTGGCGGGAGGTAAAATGTATCTGTTCGAATGTTAGGTCAAAAAATGTTGGGGGGGTCAAAAGGTCGGGAAGTTTTTGATTCGTAAAGATGTCAAGGAATTTTGGATCTATTGTCAAAACTATGGAAGATGTGGAGGAAAAAGGAAAAGCCCGTGTAAAGTATGCCTATAACACTTAGAAAAATTTCTCTCTGAATACTAACTATGAAAAATTTTACAAGTTGTTGTTTACTAGTTTAGTCTGTGACGTAGCGGACAAGACACAACTTGTCTTACCACTTAGAAAATTTTCCTTCTATATTAGTACCACGTATAACCTAAAAGTTATTAAAAAAACTAATCCAAAATAGATTTTTAAACACTTTGCCGAGTTGAAATAACCCAGAATGACTCCTAGTAGCTATTACACTATTGTTAGGTCCTCAACAGCTCACCAAGATATCCAAAAGAACTGTAAAACTTTTCACTTAATACAAGATTATGTCTAATATAAAAAACTCTAATAACTTTTGTAGTCCATGTCCAAAACTCATAACAATTTGTACGTCAGTCCATTATCCTTACCTCGATATATTACAATGTCCAAATCCAGTGAACCCCGACAGGGAGTCTTATTCTTTAAGACTTTGGGGGTTGGCGTCCCCACAGGCCTAGCCTCTGCAGCTATTCTTCCCACTATACAGTGAGCTGCAGAACACTTTACATCATACACATATACTACACCAAGAGCACTACATAAATTACAACATACACACTTACACAATTACACAACAACATCCTACACTGATACTTCTTACATTAACACTTGGTGGTGTTGCGACATCTTACGAAACGCAACCGTAACCCAAGGTGGGAACAATTCGTGCCGATGGGTGAATGGCTCTACGTATTGAGTCTCGAACGATGTCCTCTGGGCACCAGGGCGAACCCAGTTGTACTTTGCTCTAGCTCCAGTACGCGTGCGCTCTGCTGGAGTGGTCTGTTTTTCGCCGGTACTCGTGGGACTAAAATTTCTGTTCCTATATCAAATTCCAAGATGGTTGGTGGTTCATCTGAAAAAACCACCAAATTAAGTCTTGTGAAGAGACCTCGATCAGCTTTGTCTGATGAGGATAGAAGTCCTATCGAAGAGAACTGCAAATCTTTAGACTTGAACTCTAAAAATATTCGATTCGTTGTTCTCCGAAATAGTCAGGAAGGTGGCTCCCTCCAAAAGGTTTCACCTTTCCTAATAAACAAAACTGTAACAGGTGCAAGTGGCTCCCCGAAGAATATCAGGAAATTACGCGACGGATCGATTCTGGTCGAAACATCTTACGATGTTTCGTAAGACGTAAGATGATTCTGGTCGATCTATCTTACGTCTCCGTAATATGGGTGGTATAAATATAAGTGCTGAAAGCCACAAAACTTTAAATACGAGCCGGGGTGTAATTTTTTGTCAAGACCTTTTAGATATAGATATCAATGAAATAGTTAACGAGCTTTGCCACCAGATGTTGTTGAAGTGAAACGTATTATGAAACGGCAGAACGGAACAGAAGAACCGACACCGTCTCTTATATTAACATTCAATCTCCCTGTTCCACCAGAAAAGATTAAAGTGGGTTACCTCTCGGTTCGGGTACAACCATTCATACCCAACCCACGGCGATGTTTCAGATGCCAAGGTTTTGGTACTACAACATCTTGTACAAAAACTGAGATCTGTGCTCGATGTGCTAAAGAAGGTCACAATGACACTAACTGCGAAGAAAGTGAAAAATGCGCAAACTGCAGTGGTCCACATACAGCCCGCTCCCGAGATTGCCCAATCTTTAAAGAAGAAAAGGCAATTCTCAAAATCTGTATGAAGCAAAAGCTGTCTTTCCTGGCCGCACGAAGAGAATAAAAAAAG
This sequence comes from Lycorma delicatula, assembly GCF_047948215.1. Taxonomy (NCBI): domain Eukaryota; kingdom Metazoa; phylum Arthropoda; class Insecta; order Hemiptera; family Fulgoridae; genus Lycorma; species Lycorma delicatula. The sequence goes on from NC_134455.1 coordinate 218,397,429, forward strand.
TTAAATAATTCAAGGAACCTGGTTAAACCAGATGTATCTTTTCCTACCGCTACATCGAAACAAACTCTTACAAACGTTAATAATCAGCAGTGCGGATCCTGCAATCAACTTAAAAAACTTGTTCAGAATCTCTCTGATCAAGTAGCTTCACTTACAGCCACTAACTCAGAGCTGACAAAGTTGAATAAAACGTCTTTCGTCGCAGTTAGTGAATCCAACCGTGTAATACACACGAAAGTTCCTGCTCCCAAAGTCGTACCGGCACGAGTAGCGACTATCACAGTTGGCAGTAAGCCACCTAATAAGCTCCCCGTAAAGGGAACCCACATAACCACCCCCTCTGGGATGTTAACTGCAGCATCCCATTCAAATAAATCTCCTCCACCATCACCTCATATACTGGAGGATATGGTTGAAGAACCACCCGACCCTAGGGCATTGTAGTTCTTTAAAATAAAAAATACAAAAAAGAAAAACCGAATCACGTACAACTAATTTTTGTATAATTTCCGAAATTTAATTATTTAATTTTTTTATTTATTTTTTTTACACTTATGAAAATTATTCAGTGGAATGTTAGAGGTATTCGGTCCCGCATTGAAGATATTAGAGTACTAGCGCACACACATGATCCACTAATCATGTTTTTCCAAGAGACTCACCTTCTACAACATGACCCAATTACACTCAGAGGTTACTTCTGTGAGAGATAAGACTGCTTAGTAGACAGTAGGGAGAGTGGTGGAGTAGCGATTTTCATGAAGAATTCAAGAATTCAACTAACCACTGTCATTCCTGCTATTGCAGTAAAGGTCTCTATTCCCTTCAAATTGTATCTGCAATCTGTATCTATCACCGAACACTGAGTTCAGTGCTTTAGATGTCTCAAATCTCCTCACGCAAATACCATCTCCATCGTTAATAGTAGGAGACTTCAATGCCCATCATATTTCCTGGGGCTCAACCTTCTGCTCCACTCGAGGAAATATGATAAACAGATTGAGACAAGATTTTGACCTTTGCCTACTGAATAATGGATCACACACATTCATGTCCTTATCAACTGGTACTGTATCTAACCTTGATCTTTCCATATGCTCACCGAATGTGCTCCCTCATTTTAATTGGTTTGTTTGTGAGATGACTTTCACGGCAGTGATCATAGACCAATTATTATTAGTTTCGGTGTAGACTGCGAGATTAAAAGAAGGCCACGGACATGGATTGTTGAAAAAGCAGATTGGAACGGATACCACAAAGCATTCCAATCAATTTATACCGCAGGGCTAGCCCTGCGGTATAAATTATAATTATATAATTAATAATTAATATTATATTAATTAATAATTAATATTATATTAATTAATAATTAATATTATATTAATTAATAATTAATATTATATTTATTATAATAAATAAAAAATTTATTATATTTAATATTATATTTATAATTAATATTAATTAATATTAGTCGTGGTGTGCCGTCGAGTATTCTTGGACGCTAAGAGGAATTCATGGACGAAATACGTGACCACTATCTCACGCACTACTCCCACGTCTACTGTATGGAAGAAAATTCGTGCAATTTTTGGATCACCGAAACAATCTCTTCTCGGTCTTATTGATGAAGGAGAACTCCTTTCATCACCCTCAGAAGTGGCAAATAGTCTAGCAAAAACTTTCGGCTCGGTGTCTCTCACCTCATCATATAATAACGATTTTCAACGGTACAAGATACAAATAGAAGTATTATCGTTAAACATTGGTGATTCGGTTGGTGAATTAAACACTCCATTCGTATTTAAAAAATTGTTACATGCACTTAAAAACTCACGGGACACTTCCCCTGGACCGGACAACATTCGCCTTTCCATGCTTTCACACCTTCCCAATTCGGCACTACAACAAATTTTGAATATTTTCAACGGTTTATTCTCCGAACAAGTCTTCCCACCCGGCTGGTCAGAAGCATTTATTATATCAGTACTAAAACCTGGTAAAGACCAAACCAACCCCTCAAGCTACCGCCCTATTTCATTAACAAGCGTCTTGTGTAAAATAATGGAGAGAATGGTAAACCGCAGACTTACATGGTACTTGGAGAAACATGGCTTTCTATCTCCAGAATAGTGTGGTTTTCGACAAGGACAATCTTCTATTGACCATTTAGTGTCAATGGAAACAGCCATATAAAACGCTTTTCTAAATCGGCAGCACCTCGTCGCTATCTTCTTTGATATAAAAAAGGCATACGACACGGCCTGGCGACGTGGTATTCTTAACACCCTCAAAGAATGGGGAATCAAGAGCAATATACTTGCGTTTATCCGGGGATTCTTAAATCACAGAGCGTTTCGTGTTCGTGTAGACGATTCACTTTCAGGTAGTGTCATCTTGGAGAATGGAGTGCCTCAAGGTAGTGTATTAAGTGCCACCTTATTTTCTGTAGCCATAAACAGTATTACCAATTGTGTGCAGGCTCATTTCTGTATTTGTTGACGATTTTGCTATTTACATTGCAAGCCGTTCAAAACCTACAGCAGAGACACTACTACAGAACACTATATCTCACCTTGAAGCTTGGCCCAGGATTACTGGTTTCACATTTTCATCGGAAAAAACAAAATGTGTAGTTTTTCTCGGCTACGAAACCCTTCTATTCCGCAAATATTTCTGAACGGTGAGACTATTACTATCTCTACTTACGTCAAGTTTTTAGGTTTATTTTTTGATAGCCGTCTTACTTGGGTCAAACATTTAAAAGAATTGAAAACAAAATGTTCCAAACTTCTAGATATGATGCAAGTCCTTACTAACACCAACTGGGGAGCTGATCGGTCATGTATGATTTTTTACTCTTCCTTTGTTTGTTCCTGTTTGGATTACGGTTGCGTCGCCTACTCTTCAGCTCCTCAAACCATGCTTGTGCATGGATAGTGTACATCATGCTTTCCTTCGGCTTGCCACAGGCGCATTTAGGTCAAGACCTGTCGTAAGATTACTTGTAGACTGTGGTGAAAAATCACTTTGGGATAGATGAGACCAGCTTTTATTATCTTATTTTGCTCCTCTCAAAGGACAGCCAAATCACCCGGCTTTTGTCTCAGTCTTTAGAAATCCTAATTTAGGAAAGTATGAGGACCATCCACGTTGTACTGCACCTGTAGGTGTCGTACCCGACGTCTGCTGCAGCATATAAATATTGACATACCATCATTCTTTCCAACGTATCCGTGCTCATATCCTCCGTGGAGAATAAACCTTATAAATTTTATATTTGACCTTACGACATACAATTAACAATCAACACTACCTACTGTCTTCCAGCAAATGTTTCAGTGTGTTCTCTCCAAGATGAACCCAGACGCGGTGGTATACACCAATGGATCAAAACAAAACGATACTGTTGGTTGTGCATTTGGTGTCTATGAAAGAACTTATATGTTTGGTCTAGCCGGTGTTACGAGTGGTTTACCGCTGAACTATATGCTATAAATAAGGCTCTAAACATCATTAACCCGGAATATATAGAAAAATCCTTATTTACAGTGACTCGTGTAGTGCTCTCCAAGCCCTAAAAAACTTTTATTCCAAACATCCTATCGTCATTGAAATTTACAACGCAATCGCTGATTTGAATAATCGCAACACAGAATTAAGTTTTTGCTGGATCCCTAGCCACGTAGGGATTCCAGGTAATGTACATGCAGATTGCGCTGCCAAAGAAGCATGTAACCAGCCTCCTTTCACCACCCGAGTTGCTACTTCTAATTTCATTAACTATGTAAAACAATTACTAAGATCAAGGTGGCAAGGTGACTGGACGGCTACCGTTGATAATAAACTCCGTCAGATTAAAGATTCTGTGTTACCATGGGACTCCTCATACAGAAAACCCCGGCGTGAGGAAGTAGTTCTCTGTCGATTGCGGATAGGACACACAAGTACCTGTTTACAAGAGGACAAGCACCTCTATGCGCACGATGCAACTGCCGCGTGACTGTGCGCCACATACTCGTGGACTGCATATGTTATGCGGCATTGCGTCGTAAATTTAAACTACCCAGAAACATCCGTGGTATCTTGTGTAATGATAAAGAGGTTTTAAACCGGATGTTTCTGTTTTTGCGTATTATAGGGTTAATACAAAAAATTTAATTACTCTAGTCCTTTGTATTGTTTTTGTTATCCGAATAGCGAGCCTTTTACACTCCCTATCGGAATTTTTTTTATATATATATATATATATATTCCTTTTTTTTTTTTTATGTTTTTTTAAATTCGTCTGTGATATTAGTTGTAAGATTTTTGTGATATTAGTTGTAAGTTTTATCTCTTTTTTTAGTTTTAAGTTTTATTTAGTTTTAATATGATAGTTTTTAACGTAGTTTTAAGTTACATGTTAGTGTTTTTGTTATCCGAGAATGGGCCTTTTACACCCATTCCGGATTTTGCTTCCTGTGATAGTAGTTATAAGTTTTAATTACTTTTATGTATTTATTTATTTTCCGGGCGATGATAACGACCAATCATTTTTCGCCCTAAAAAAAAAAAAAATAAAATAATAAAAATCCAGTTAAATTACCAAAAAACCAATCAAAAAAACCACTATTACACGGAGCTCTGAAAGCACATCTGATCGCAGTGACATCCACATATGAAGTAAAGTCCACCTGCTTGCAATAAAGTTAACTGTTTAGTGGTAAATATAAATTGGAACTTACACTCACTGACACTTATAGCTCATTTATGTGTAAGTGCAGATATTTTAAAAACTGTATCATTGGTTTTATTGTGAGGTAAGTTCATAGTACTTAATTATGTTTAATCACTTCCTTTGATTTGGTTTGTAGAATGGTACAAAATATCATCATTATGCAACCATTTTAAACAATTTTCTATCTCTTTTAATTATTTGGAAACATATTTTGTTTTCAAATTTTTATGTAAATTCTTAAGATTATATATATTCTCACAATTTTTTTTTTTCGTTTTTAGAAACCACATAAAGTTTTTCTTTTTAAAAATCCAACCAATTTTTGATGAAACAGAACCAAAAGATAGTAAATTTGCAAGTAAATGCAATTTGCCTTACTTTCCTCATTTTTTTTTTTTTTTATGATATGCAAAGTGATGGTTTCTCTTTTATTTAATGTCACAAATAGTACTTCACTGATTCTATTATATCATTTCATTATCACCATGAAAATTCATAGGATGGTGTTTCTGTACACCAGCCTTTAGCAACTTTTGTACAAGACTCATACTCATACATATCATTGTCATTCATCCTCTGAAGTATTATCTGAACGGTAATTACCGGATGCTGAACAGGAAAAAAATCCTTTAGCAACTGTATGACGTACAAATATTAAAGAGAACAGAACTAATTAATTTGCAGCTATTATTTCTACAAAATTTTGATTAAATATAGCACTAACTGTTGTAACTAACTTACTTATTCATAGGTTTTAACAAAAAATTCCTTGATAGCGAATTGAAAATTATCATTGCTCTGCCAAAATGTTAATTTCTGTCTTTCAAAAACTGTTCAACCAGTTTTCACCAAAAATTAAATGAGCTCAGTTTGTAGTTCAACTTAACATTGTAAATTCTACTGAATTTACCCAAAAAAAAGAAGAATAATTGTAGTCAAGACATCTGAATTAGTTGAAGTATTATAAATTAGAAAAGTAATTTATAATTAGATAGTGTTAGGATCAATTAAACATTTCTTTGGTGACCTTTCTTGTACCTTTTCATTTTTACAATCTTTCACTCTTTAGAGTTTTTAAAAGTAATATTTTCCCCTTGCAGCTGGAGTTATTAAATTAAAATTAATTGTGTTCCTGATATACGGTGTTACTATGATCTTCTTGCTCTTGTGAGATCAGATGTGGCATGAGCTTTGCTGTGATTTGATAAATTCCCAATTTTTCGGTTAAATTATCATAAGCCAGTTGAAACGTAGCATTTTTAAAACCTGCAACTTGAAATAAATGAAACTATCTGTAGTTCCTACACTATTATACAGCAGTTAGTATGCATAAATTCATTGATGTTTTGGCATGAGAGGCGTTTTGTCTTATCAGTTTTCCTGATACAGTTTCTCTAATTACAATTCAGTTTTCTGATCAGTTTCAGTATTCTGTATCAGTTTTTCTGATTACAATTCATTATCCTGATTTACAACCGTTTTTCTTGTAAACCAATCATAGCACTAAGTACGACTTAAATAATCATTACCATAAGCATTTATTTACAGTTCATATTGTTCCTGAAATATTTTTTCAAGTTTCATACAAACTTTTATGTTTAATGCATTGTTCACTAAATTACTTGACACAAAAATAACAAAGTGATACAAACAATTAATTCTTTAAAATAATTACAGCAAACAAACTTCTTCACTGATTATCATGTGTTAGGTTACATTTTGCAAAGTAATGCCAACCATATGTTAGTTTCCTGTTGCCACCCAATTCAAAAGTTTGGTAATTTTTTTGGACAGACCTCATATGTAAATATGAAATTTTGGTTTTAACATAGTGACCTGCTTCATGCTATTTATTTTACATTTAGCCTATATTTGTGTTCTTTCTGAATTTTGAAAACTAAATTAGAAAATTAGCCATCTTACAAACAGTTTCTGTTTCCATTTGTGACAAATGATAACATCCTAAGGCTGTTATTTATATTTCATACTTTTTTACTTTGTTGATTCAGTTTTTTTTTTTTTATGTGTATACGCTATAAACTACTTGCCATATTCCTGCAAATTCTGCTGAAAGCTTGGTGATCCTAAACAAAACAATTTGTAAGATTAAGCAAGCATTCAGAAACAAAGCTGTGGAAGTTGAACTAATTAAAAAGTGGTGCAACTGTTTTTTAAATGGTTCATTGATCTTCAGTTGAGAGTAGCTTGCATACAGTAGGGCACCAACAAACCCCAAAATTCAACTTTTATCCCACAATTTGCGCAATTTGATAATGGAAAAATCATAGGCTGACCATCAGAAATTGCAAGTAACATTGTCTATGCATAACTATTGCTAATAGTTATGCACACACAAATTGGGTGTGCAACCAAATGCAAAAATTTGCTTGCAGTAGCCGAAGCTCCTTTTGCATGACCAGAAAAAGATTTATTTTGATGAATGCGACAGCATTCATCATTCAAAAAGGTAGGTTGGTAGTCATTCAAAAAGAGTATGAATAATTGAAACTACATGACAACACAAAGGAGGAACTACTTTGAAAAACACTAGCATTAAAAGTCATTAGGTAAGCTTTTTTATCACACCCTTAAAAATAGTATAGTCAGATACTTTATTAATAGAGTAAACAGAAGCATTTGCACTAGTGAAAAGCACTGGAGTAAGATTAATATTAGACCAAAAGATATATCAAGAAAGTAATCAAGAAGAAAGTTTGATTTCAATTTTTGAACTCATGCTAAATTTCTATCAGCTCTTTTAAATTGCCCCTTCTTTTCCTGTTGTTCCAAATTACTGAATAATTTCATCTTTTTAATACTTCATTTTTGTTTCTTCTGTGAAATTGTTCAACAGATTCTATAATTGTAATACTATGATTTTAAGATTTTTCTATTTGGTCCTGAATAAATTTTTCCATTTTCACAATATCTTAGGATAGCAATTAGTCCTTGAGCAGTCATTTCTTCATTTCTATCTTTATGGGTTAAAATAATGACAGTAAATTTTTTTTCAACATCCAATATACTGGTATATAAAATTATATTTATTAAATATTTGAAATTATTATTAAAATCAGTCATCTGTTTTTTTTTCTGTTGTAATGGCAATTTAAGAATTTTTAGGCTTATTTTAAGATGCAGATTAGACTGGATTTTAATGGTTAAAATTATGCATCTTGGAGAATAGTACAAGCATACTCATTTTGATTTTTCTGTAAAATATGCTTTAAATTATTTGATTATTGATTTTTTTTTCATCAGCACTATATTTATAAAAATAAGGATATAAAGTAACCAAAACTGGGCTGTTATTTTTATGTGATTTAAAAGATATTTATTTCTAAATTAATTTTAAAACATATATACTTTTTTCTTCAGAATACATTTTTTATTCTCTAATGAAACATCATCATACAAAAATCAGTTCTACTCGTAGTTTCATCACCAAAAGCCAGTTTTAGTCATCAACCTGAAGAGATGTGATGAAGAAGAAAAAATCTTATGTGGACATCACATGACTTCCTTGTACACCTATTAAACTAAATATACACATTTTCTTTTAAGTGAAAAGTTCATAAAATTTTATTTCATTAATAACTTCTGATTTTTTTTTTTTTTATTGAATTATTATTTATTGTAAACATTTTTTTATAATCAGAAGTTAATTATTAATAAATCAATATATTTAAATTAAAAAAAAGGTGAAGCCAGATTTGAACCAGTCTGCCTTCCCCGTATAAGATGAAAATATTTCATTAATTAAAACTTTATTTGGCTATAACTCTGGAACTAGTGAAAATAAGTACCACTTATGATATAACATTGAAAAGCTCTTAACGAGGGCTTATTACTGCAGTTAAGAAAAATTCCAAAATCAAATTTTTTGGATTTGGGTTTTTTGGACACTTGGTCCAGTCAATCAAAATGGATTTTGGGATGGTCAAAATGAATATTTATGTTGGAAATCTGAAAACCAAAAATTTTCGCTGATGGTGAATAATCAATTTTTACTTACTTTACTTCGTACAAGGAAATAAAAAGACAGCATCAATAAAAATTAAAAAAATTTTAATTTATTTGTTAGAATTTATTTTTACCAGTTGTATTGAAGATTGTTTTACCTGTGAGGTATGTATAGAAAAGAAAATTAAAACTATTTTTTTTTAATTCTTATCTCCTAGTCAGAAATTTGGCTTAATTTTAATTTGAGTGCTATACAATAAGTCTTCAGTATTAAAATGTGATGGGTTTATTTGACTATAGAAAATCATTTTCTTTAGTGTTTGTAGCAATTAGACAGTTTTTGACGAAAACTGTTTTTCTGAAAATTTAATAAATTTTTGTTGTAATGCAGAAATTCTGGTTTATTGTTTAAATAATCTTGTTTTTTTTTTCTTTACATGTATGTTTTGTTAGTCATTTATTACTTCATTATTAATGAAATGAAAGCAGTAGAAAGATTCCTTTTTATAAGGGTATTTCAGTGATATATTTTATTACAAATAAGTCATCTAATCATAAGTTATCTATACAATATTTAAATTATCTATTTTGAGTTACCTATGTATTATTTTTGTTATAGATTCCATCAGATTCAATAGAACTAATTGCATCACAGTGTCACATAGAGTCGAGAATGCAAACAGATGAACATGATTATCAAAACATGCCTGTTAAAGTAGCAGCATCTATTCGTGAATATCTCTGCCATAAAGCATATTTAGTGAGTTCCTTCTTTACATTATTGAGATAATTCCTTATTTATCTTGTATTATTGTATTATTAAAAGATTGACTCCTGGTATTAAAGATTTGTTTGAATTACAGACTGAGCTATTATGGATAATCTAAATTGGAGAGTACCTTTTTAACTTTCTCAGGTAATGTTTACTTGGTGTATTATTAAAGGGATCATACCATTAACTTCAGTTTTGTTACAGTAATGTGTATTAGTAATAAATATATGAAATTCAGTTTATCACATTAAAAATATTTTTATGTTACAGTCAGTTCATATAGAGTATAACTGGGTTGCAGCATTTATTTGCTTGCTTTCCTTCATTTAAACTTTTATTATTGTTAAAATTCTGATAATACTGTTAACAAACAGCAAAAAACTTTTCTTTTATGAAGAATTATTTATTGTTAATACTTTAAGAGTGTGTCATAGCTTTCTTTGATTCTCAGTTATTTAATGTTCAGATTACCAAACTTGTTGTTACAATAATGGAAATGTTTGAAATGTCTGTATTTATTTTAGCTATAAAAACTGAAAATAGAAATAATTACCATTCCCTTACCATCTGAGTGATCTGTAAAAATACAGTTTGATTTGTGTTATTCTTGATGGTAGTGTTTCAGAAGCAATTCTGTTCCTAGATATGCATTTTGTGATGAATAAGAATTAGATAACTACTAAACTCTCAGCAAGCTGTGGAAGTTCGGCCTATTTACTGGACTTCGAGAATAAATTAGATTAGAGAATAAATTCAACTCAGTTGAATTTATTCTCATCATAATGAAAATACTGATTACATTTCATAATCTCATACAAAATAAATATTTTATAGCAAATATGATTGATAAGATAATTATTTATATTATGTATATATTACTTTGTTTCGCTTTATTAGGCCAATTTTTGTAAGCATTTCAATTATCTTACTATGAAAGAGGTCATTTGTCAACAAAAAAAATGTATTAATGCTTTTAACTATGGTTTTAAAAAACTACTGATTAATATGATGTAATTTGATAAATTTGTTTTATCAAAAAAATGCATGATATTTGTTGAGTAGATAATGAGTTTTCCAGTCAAATTTAATATCTTAGACAATGTAATACAAGAATCCTCCACTCTCCATGAAAAATTGGAAGTTTCTAAATAAAAAATTTAATAAAATCTTAGCTACATGTTATTCTAGCACTTAGAAAGTAAGACAGAATAACATGTAACATGATGTTTCAAAAATGAAGTACTTTTTTCTCTGTGCTATTAATCCACTGTTCCAAACATTTTTTTCTAATCTCTTGTACTGTTTGAAAACATCATGCTTTTAAGGTTGGTTTTTAAACAAGGAAAAACTAAAGGGAGAAGTGAGAGTAGAGAGGCTGAGTTACAGTAGTTGCCTGTTTAGTAAAAATTAAAATAAAATAAAGTGTTAGAAGTAGAGACTTATGCTGTTGTTTAAAAACTATATTTTTCTTTCCTACTCTCTCGTGCTAAAAAACTTATCAAAATTCATGTAAAAATAACAGTATAAATTTATTGGATTTTTTTAGATGAAAAGCTGAGATGCTACCACTTTGCTGTGGATGTGAGTAGAGTAATTTATTAGAATAAAATGGTTATTTATTAGAAGAGAAACAATAAAACAAAATATGCATTACTCATGGCAAGAAGAGGTGTAAACAAACAATATTATAATAGACGGTACAATGTGCAGCTGCTATTCTACATCTAAATTCTCATAAATAATTTTAAAAAATAATCTCTTAATCAGAATGAATGAAAAAATAAAGGTGTATAATATTGTTTAAAGAGTACTTTTAATTAATATTGTTAATTCTTAACATATTTAAGCACAACATGGTTAATCTTTAGTTATTATTTTTAGTTATATTTTACTGTAATTGTAGGATGCACAAGAAGGTTTCAGCGATTGGTTTCATCATTACCATAATGCTAGACCTGTGGTACCAGTGAAGCCTGGTGGTTCTGCTACATTTACTGAAAAAGTTGCTTATGATCATAGGATGGTTCAGTATAATGGAGAGCTGGAAAGATGGAAAGCTGCCATGGCACATCAGACAAAGGTATCATTCTTTTCTTCTTGAAACCTAAGAGATTTTATTACAGTTTGTAAAGTATAATTTTATTACCAAATTTACTGTGTACCTTAATAATGTGGCCTACCTCATTGCCCTCCTTTTTCTTAGATTCTACCAAAATCTTATCCAGTTTGTTTCAGAATATCTTCATTATGTACTAATTTTCACCGTCCTAATTTTCAAATTCTCCAGCTCGCATTTCTAAAGTCTCTGATCTTTACTTTTTTCTGGCCTTAATTCCCTATATTTTTTAAATATTTGTAATTCACTGTATATAGCACCTTCAGAGTATTATCTATATCCAAAAATGATGGTTTGCTGGAAAGGGATTTAGACAAAAATTATGAAGTTATTGATCAAATATCTGTCTATTTTGAAGACTTGGAATCTTGCCATAAAGGGTAGGTCAAAAACCCTAACCATCATGATGTGACATTGAGAAATAAAAAAGAATTTTCTCAAAAAATTATATCTTCTTTATTTTTGCTCAGATTTATCAGTTACCTATTGTTTTTATCTATCCTTAGCAATGTTATACCTAAATAACATAAGTTAACAATTTGCAGTATACATATACCTACATATTTTTAATATTTCTTTTTATGTCACTGATTTATATGTTCATTAGTCATTAAAATCTGGTATCTGAATATTAGTATATTCCTTTCTTAATATTTAACACCTATTCATACTACTCACATAATAACTATTCATTACTTCTAATATTTCAACAGAACTTTTCCGTGATACAGTAGTTGAGGAAAATAGAATAAAAGGTTATCCATAGAATAAGTAAGTGAAAATGATGCCGCTTGATAGGCATGAAGAAAATGGATTCAGGCACTTACAGCATGGTTCTCTGAGCAATCTCTCTTGCTACTGTTTTTGAGATGTTTTGTGTGCAGAATTAAAATTTCTCATTTTAACTATAGCCATTTCAGTTGACTTAAATTTATTGCTATCAGATCTTTAATTATTATAATTCATTACTAATGATTATTAATAATGATATTTTTTATTTCATTGATATAACTTATTTATTTGTTTTACAATCATCATTTATGATTTATTTTTGGCATTAGTGTGTTAAAGCCCAGCTTTACAATGTGTTGGTATTCCCTGATGGAGGTTGGATGGTAGATGCAGAAGCAGAAGATCAGTTACGACAGCAGCAAATGAAATCACTACGTAATCTTTGTCTTCCAAAGGTACATTTATCTCTTGCATTGAGTTATTAATTAGTTTTTAGTACATGTTTGATAATTTTATGCATTTAAATTCATTTCAAATGGTAAGCATTATCATGTGTTTTTATTAAAAATTTTTACTGCCTAAGTAAATTCTTTTAACTGAATAATATTAAATGATATTAAAATAATATTTTTTTTTTAAATTGCACCTTTGTAAAATGCATTCTAATGAGATATTAATGAATCTTTGATTCATCAAAATATTAGCAGAGACACTTCATTTTGGCCAAAATATATCAATTTAAGCAGTTTACTGCACCATGGTAGTACATCACAGTTAATCCAGTATTGTCACAAAAGCAGAAAAATGTAATAAATAAAAATTGCCCATACATCGACTGCTAATGAGATAAATATACCTACTGCTGTCAGTCTGAACTACTAATGTGATAATGCGTACCTCCTAATTTCCTGCCATACAGAAATATATTTGTTAAATTTGTATGCTTGATTTAATTTCTTGCTTTTCATCAGGTGATGATGATATTTGGAGAGTGTATCCCAACTTGATGTAATCAGTTAATTTACTTGATAGACTAGCTGAGAATATCTTTCAATGATAATGAATAACCCATAGTAATCCATCGATTAGTAATCAGTAAATATCAGCTACTAACTATTTAAATGATTATTTTTTAAACATTCCATCAGCAAAATTTTATAATATAAGCATGTGTCTGGTTTCTGTGTCAATCAGCACAGACAATAATATCGTTAGTGTAGGCTTGGTTTTATGAAGCTGTCTTGTTATCACAAGTAAATCATTTAATAGTTTTTGTCATGTTATAAAATTTTTATAACAACTGATCGAAAAGATAATGAAATCAATTAATTAAAAATGCAATAAATAAGATATTGCATTTTCTTGTGTGCAATTGTACAGCCTTGTGACAATAATTTGTTATGATTAATTATAATTGTGATTTGATAACAAATTCACCGTCAATTTTACAACAATAAAATATGATAATGCTTGCTTTTTGAGTAATGTTTCATTCCCTGTCATATGTTTCAACTGGCAAATAATTACAATTCCAAAAGTCAGAATTGTATAATATTCTCAACTACAATTATAATAACATTCAGTATGTTCTCCTGCTTTGCCTTTGACTCTGCATCATAATTTGTATTTTCATTAAGCACTTAATAGTAATTACAGAAGTTAAAAATCCATAACTAACCTAACTGTCCAATTACAACAAAATTTATAATCAGTTTATGGGAATCATGTCAGATCAGAGTTGATCTGACATGATTCCATAAATCCTGACGGAGAGTCTTATTATTTAAAACTTTGGGGGTTGGCATCCCCACAGGCCTAGCCTCTGTGTAGCTTTTCTTCCCACTATAGAGTGAGCTGCAGAACACTTTACACTATACACATATACTACACCAAGAACACTACTTAAATTACAACATACACACTTACACAATTACACAACAACATCCTACACTGATATTTCTTACATTTACACTTGGTGGTGTTGCGACATCTTACAAAACACAACTATAACCCAAGGTGGGAACAAAACATGCCAATGGGTGAATGGCTCTACGTAGTGAGTCTCGAACGATGTCCTCTGGGCACCAGGGTGAACCCAGTTCTAGTTCTGGCTCCAGTACGCGTGCGTACATGGGCAATTTGGTGGTCCATCTGAAAAAACCACCAAATCTAGTCTTGTGATGAGACCTCGGTCAACTTTGTCTGACGAGGATAAAAGTCCTACTGAAGAGAACCGCAAATCATTAGACTTGAATACTAAAAATATTAGATTCGTTGTTCTCCAAAATAGTCAGGAAGGTGGCTCCCTCCAAAAGGTTTCACCTTTCGTAATAAACAAAACTATAACAGGTGCAAGTGGTTCCCTTAAGAATATCAGGAAATTACGTAACGGATTGATTCTGATTGAAACATTCAATGATGAACAGAGTCAATCTATCTTATGTCTCTGTAATATGGGTAGTATAAATATCAGTGCAGAATGCAACAAAATGTTAAATACAAGCCGGGGAGTAATTTTTTGTCAAAACCTTTTAGATATAGATGTCACTGAAATAGTTGATGAGCTTCGCACCCAAGATGTTGAAGTGAAGCGTATAATGAAACAACAGAGCGGAACAGAAGAACCGACACCGTCTCTTATACTGACAATCAATCTCCCTGTTCCACCAGAGAAGATTAAAGTGGGTTACCTCTCGGTTCAGGTACGACCATTCATATCCAACCCACGGCGATGTTACAGATGACAAGGATATGGTCACACTACAGCATCTTGCTTGAAAACAGAGTTCTGTGCTCGATGTGCTAAAGGTCACAATGATACTAACTGCGAAGAAAGTGAAAAATGTGCGAACTGCACTGGTTCACATACAGCCCGCTCCCGAGATTGCCCAACCTTTTAAGAAAAAAAGGCAATTCTCAAAATCTGTACTGAGCAGAAGCTATCTTTCTCAGCTGCATGCAGAGAATATAAAAAGATAAATAATTCACGGAAGCTGGTTAAACCAGATGTATCTTTTGCCACCACTACATCAAAACAAACTCTTACAAATGTTAGTAATCAACAGTACGGATACTGCAATGAACTTAAAAAACTTGTTCAGATGCTTTCTGATCAAGTAGCTTCACTTACAGCCTCTATTTCAGAGCTGACAAAGATGAATAAAAAGTCTTTCGTCGCAGTTAGTGAAGCTAACAGTGTGATCCATATGAAAGTCCCTGTTCCCAAAGTCTTACTGGTACGGACAGGGACTATCGCAGCTGGCAGTAAGCCACCTAATAAGCTCCCCATAAAGGGAACCCACATAACCATCACCTCATATACTTGAGGTTACCATATCCTCAATCCGGGGTAGTTCTGGTAGTATCCGGGTAGTTCTTCAACCATTGAAGAACTACCCGACCCCAGGGCATTGGAGTTCTTTAAAATAAAAAATACAAAAAAGAAAAACTGAATCACGTACAACTAATTTTTATATAGTTTCCTAAATTTATTTATTTTATTTTTTTTTTTTTTTTTACCCTTATGAACATTATTCAGTGGAATGTTAGAGGTCTTCAGTCCTGCATTGAAGATATTAGAGTACTAGCGCACACACATGATCCACTAATCATGTGTTACCAAGAGACTCACCTTCTACAACATGAGCCAATTACACTCAGAGGATACTTCTGTGAGAGATACGACTGTTTAGTAGATAGTAGAGAGAGTGGTGGAGTGGCTATTTTTATGAAGAATGGGTTGTCAGCTACAAGGATTCAACTAATCACTCTCATTCCTGCTGAGGTCTCTATCCCCTTAAAATTGCATATCTGCAATTTGTATCTCTTACTGAACACTGAGTTCAGTGCTCTAGATGTCTCAAATCTCCTCATGCAAATACCATCTCCATCATTAATAGTAGAAGACTTCAATGCCCACCATATTTCCCGGGGCTCAACCTTCTGCTCCACTCGAGGAAATATGATAGAGTGAGACAAGACAACTTCAGTAGAACTTTGTCTACTGAATAATGGATCACACACATTCATGTCTTTATCATCTGGTACTGTATCTAACATCGATCTCTCCATATACCGAATTTACTCCCTCATCTTAATTGGTCTGTTTGTGATGACTTTCATAGCAGTGATGAAAGACCAGTTATTATTGGTTTCGGCGTAGACCGCGAGGTTAAAAGAAGGCCACTGAGATGGATTGTTGAAAAGGCGTTTTGGAATGGATACCATAAAGTCTTTCAATCACAGTATGACGATGGTGCGAACATCCTTGACCAATGTTCCTCTTTTACATCCATAATACTTGAGAATGCCAACAGATATATCCCACAATTAGGTGGAAAAGAAAGGAAAAACATACTGTAGAAAAGATCCTGACAAGTATGATTTCTAGCGTTCAAGTCCTAGTAAAGCCAGCTATTTTTACATGGACTTGAATACTAGATCGTGGATACCGGTGTTCTTTGGTGGTTGGGTTTCAATTAACCACACATCTCAGGTATGGTCGAACTGAGAATGTACAAGACTACACTTCATTCACACTCATACATATCATCCTCTGAAGTATTATCTAAAACGGTAGTTACCGGAGGCTAAACAGGAAAAAGAAAGAAGTTATATTCCACAAACATCGGGTAATCCTAGACATCCCACCGTTCCATGATGGAATGATGATTGCAAATATGCTATTAGGAATCGACGGCAGGCACTACGCAAATTTAATTGTAGGCCTACAACTGAACATCTAAATCTGTATCGCAGGGCTAGAGCGGTATGCCGTTGAGTATTCTTGAACGCTAAGAGGAGTTCATGGATGAAATATATGAGCACTACTCCCATGTACAATGTGTGGAAAAAAATCCGTGCAATTTTCGGATCACTGAAACAATCTATTTTTGGTCTTATTGATGAAGGAGAAGTCCTGTCATCATCTTCGGCTGTGGCAAATACTTTAGCAAAATCTTTCCACTCGGTGTCTCTCACTTCATCATATAATAACGATTTTCAAAGGTACAAGATACAGATAGAAGTATTATTGTTAAACGTTGGTGAATTAAACACCCCATTCATATTTAAGTAATTGTTACATGTACTTAAAAACTCATGTGACACTTCTCCTTGACCAAATAACATTCTTCTTGCTATGCTTTCACACCTTCCTAATTCGGCATTACAACATCTTTTGAATATTTACAATGGTTTATTCTCAGAACAAGTCTTCCTATCCAGATGGTCAGAAGCATTTATTACACCAGTACTAAAACTTGGTATAAAGACAAAACCAACTCCCCAAGCTACCGCCCTATCACTTTAAAAAGTGTTTTGTGTAAAATAATGGTGAGAATGGTAAACCGCAGGCTTACATGGTACTTGGAGAGACATGGCTTTCTATCTCCAGAACTGTGTGATTTCCGACGATCTTCCATTGACCATTTAGTGTCAATGGAAACAGCCATACAAAACGCTTTTCTAAACCACCAGCACCTCGTCGCTATCTTCTTTGATATAAAAAAGGCATACGACACGGCCTGGCGACGTGGTATTCTTAACACCCTCAAAGAATGGGGAATCAAGATCAAGAGCAATATACTTGCTTTTATCCGGGGATTCTTAAATCACAGAGCGTTTCGTGTTCGTGTAGACGATTCACTTTCAGGTAGTGTCATCTTGGAGAATGGAGTGCCTCAAGGTAGTGTATTAAGTGCCACCTTATTTTCTGTAGCCATAAACAGTATTACCAATTGTGTGCAGGCTCATGTTCTGTATTTGTTGACGATTTTGCTATTTACATTGCAAGCCGTTTAAAACCTACAGCAGAGACACTACTACAGAACACTATATCTCACCTTGAAGCTTGGCCCAGGATTACTGGTTTCACATTTTCATCGGAAAAAACAAAATGTGTAGTTTTTTCTCGGCTACGAAACCCTTCTATTCCGCAAATATTTCTGAACGGTGAGACTATTACTATCTCTACTTACGTCAAGTTTTTAGGTTTATTTTTTGATAGCCGTCTTACTTGGGTCAAACATTTAAAAGAATTGAAAACAAAATGTTCCAAACTTCTAGATATGATGCGAGTCCTTACTAACACCAACTGGGGAGCTGATCGGTCATGTATGATTTTTTACTCTTCCTTTGTTTGTTCCTGTTTGGATTACGGTTGCGTCGCCTACTCTTCAGCTCGTCAAACCATGCTTGTGCATGGATGGTGTGCATCATGCTTTCCTTCGGCTTGCCACAGGCGCATTTAGGTCAAGCCCTGTCGTAAGATTACTTGTAGAGTGTGGTGAACAATCACTTTGGGATAGACGAGACCAGCTTTTATTATCTTATTTTGCTCCTCTCTAAGGACAGCCAAATCACCTGGCTTTTGACTCAGTCTTTAGAAATCCTAATTTAGGAAAGTATGAGGACCATCCACGTTGTACTGCACCTGTAGGTATCGTACCCGACGTCTGCTGCAGCATATAAATATTGACATACCATCATTCTTTCCAACGTATCCGTGCTCATATCCTCCGTGGAGAATAAACCTTATAAATTTTATATTTGACCTTATGACATACAATTAACAATCTACACTACCTACTGTCTTCCAGCAAATGATTCAGTGTGTTCTCTCCAAGATGAACCCAGACGCGGTGGTATACACCAATGGATCAAAACAAAACGATACTGTTGGTTGTGCATTTGGTGTCTATGAAAGAACTTATATGTTTGGTCTAGCCAGTGTTACGAGTGGTTTACCGCTGAACTTTACGCTATAAATAAGGCTCTAAACATCATTAACCCTGAATATATAGAAAAATCCTTATTTACAGTGACTCGTGTAGTGCTCTCCAAGCCTTAAAAAACTTTTATTCCAAACATCCTATTGTCATTAAAATTTACAACGCAATCGCCGAGTTGAATAATCGCAACACAGAAGTAAGTTTTTGCTGGGTCCCTAGCCATGTAGGGATTCCAGGTAATGAAAATCCCTATTCCACTGCCAAAGACGCATGTAATCAACCTTCTTTCACCACTCGAGTTGCTACTTCTGAGTTTACTAATCATGTAAAACAATCTCTTAAGATCAAAGTGGCAAGGTGATTGGATGGTTACCGTAGATAATAAACTCCGGCAGATTAAAGATTCTGTGTTGCCATGCCGGCGTGAGGAAGTAGTCCTCTGTTGATTGCGGATAGGACACACGAGGGTCACACACAAGTACCTGATGACAGGAGGACACGCACCCCTATGCGCACAATGCAACTGCCGCATGACTGTACTTGTGGACTACATATGTTATGCAGCGTTGTCATAAATTTAAACTACCCAGAAACATCCATGGTCTCTTGTGCAATGATAATGAAGTTTTAAACTGGATGTTTCTGTTTTTATGTAGTGTAGGGTTAACACAAAAATTTAATTTGTATGGTTCTGTGTTTTGTTTTGTTATCCGAGTAGGGAGCCTTTTACACTCCCTATCGGAATTAGTCAAATTTTATATATTTTTTCTTTTTTTTTTGCTTTTATATTTTAAAAATTTTGTCTGATATTAGTTGTTGTAACATTTTAGTGATGCTAGTTGTAAGTCTTTAAACATAATAGTTTTAAGTTTTATTTCCTTTTTTTAATTTTTGTTTTTAACTTAGTTTTAATTTTTTATTATATATTTTGTGTTAGTTTTAAGTTTTATTTATTTTTGCTATTTTAGTTTTTATCCTAGTTTTAAGTTTTATGTTAGTGTTTTTATTTTTTTTAGCTTTTTTTGTATTCTTTTAGTGCTTTTGCTATCTGAGAATGGGCCTTTTACTCCCATCTCGGACCTTGTTAAATTGTATTTGCTTTTATTTTTATTTTACCTGTGATATTAGTTTTAAATTTTACTATTTATCTATTAGATTAGTTTTAATTACTTTAATTTTTTTTCATAAAAAAAATCTGGGCGACGATAACGCTCAGATGTTTTTCACCCTCAAAAAAAAAAAAATTCCATAAAATTTATAATATATATGATTATTACTTCCAGAGGTAAGCATGAGTAAGATAGTTGTTAAGAATTAACTGAATGTAAAGTAGTAATTTTTTTTATTTTTTATCTGTAAAATATTGTCAAGTATTATTACAATAAAAATATATATATATATATTTATTTATTTTAGTGTTTAATTTTAAAAGAGAAAATTTATAAAATAATTTAAAATATAAATAAAATTATATAAAATTAATTACTGGAATCATTATAAACAATTCATAAAATATAGTCTTTATTTTAGTTACACCATGAAAAACAATAAATAAAACAACTTACTTTTAAGTAAAACAACTTTTTTTCTTGTTCAAGTAATGTACTTCTATGCTAGACTTTTAGTGAAATCATACTTCTGCAATATTTCTGATCATTATTTAATATATATTTACAAAAAGTATCAGTAAAATTCTTTTGGGTACAGATTTAATTTTATAATTTTGTTTTATTGTGATAGCCCATTCAGGCCTTTATAAATAAAATATTCATTCTACAGAAGATTTTATCTCCCACTGGAACATGAGTTGTGGTTTGATTTGAATATTATCAGTTTTAAAATATCTGTATGATCATTGTACCAGTTACTGTTTTTCATTGAACCTCCCTCATTATGTATCATTGTAAAATGTATGTAGTTAATTACAGATGTACACTTGTCTTTAACTATTTTCATGAAATAGCACTATAGAAAATATTTTGTTAAATTATTAAATTATTTTAGCTGTAAATAAATAAAAAAGCATTTTCAGGTATATGTTTGTGTGAACGTTATTCCTTATTTCAAACTCTAGAATCAGTTACCAAAATTATTTTCCTTTCCTCCTGAATCACTGTATATATATAAATATATTTTTTAAATCAATAATTTTAAGAGAATCATACTCCTCTGTATTATATACAAATATATTTATTTTATTAGATGAACCAAAGTACAGAATAAATAAAGTACCATGACTTACCTTATTCCACTATATATGCAAGAGTGCTTTGACGATTTACTTGCATCATCGGCTGCATTATATATTGATCTCAAATTATATTACAAACTCCGTAAAATATAATAGCATATCATGCATTTATTTATTTTATTTAAAATCTAAAAATATGAAAAATTAATTAAAATTAACATTAAAAATTAAATTGTAAAAATTTTTACAACTGTAAAAATATGACGTCAAGGCATAAAATCAAATAAAAAAAAATTTAAGTAAAGTAATTATGCATGATGTCCATTTTACTGAACTTACTTCACTGTACTGATTGAAATATATTAAATTATAAATCACCATCAAAATAGATGGTGGTGCCATCTACTGCAGCTTTCAAAATCCTGTCTTCCTCATATTTGTCTGAAGATTGATCATATTAAACTTATTATTATGTTTGTGTATAGTGTCTTTCAATAATGTATAATCTCTTACTATTTGTATTCACATTACATTTTTTAATTTCCAGTATTTTTAAATTTGCCCTAATATCAGATATTGTATGATTATTCTTAATCAGATGCATTAGAGAAACCCAGTTTACCTTTTTTTATAATTTCTAAAATGTTTCAAGAATCTAGCCTTAAATGATCCACTGGTCTTTCCTGTACAGTCTAGATTATTTAAGGCTAGATTTTTAAAACATTTTAGAAATTATAAAAAAGGTAATCTGGGTTTTTCTAATGTATCTGACCAACTGATTAAGAATAAGAATAAACATACAATATCTGATATTAGAACAAATTTAAAATACTGGAAATTAAAAAATATAATATGAATACAAACAGTAAGAGATTTGACATTAAATAAATTTTATATGATCAACCTTCAAACAGAATATGAGGATATTTTTAAAGCTGCAGTAGATGGCACCACTATCTATTTTGATAATGATGTATAATTTAATATATTTCAATCAGTATTGTAAAGCAAGTTTAGTTAAATGAACAACATGCATAATTGCTTTAGTTAAAATTATTTTTATTTGATTTTAATTTTAATTTTATCTTATGCCTTGATGTCATATTTTTAAATTTTGTTTAAAATTTCCGTGAAATACTACAATTTTATTTATTGCATGAAGGCAAATGTTTAGGCAGTTCAGTAGCATTTAATAAGTTGTGCAAGCAATCAATTTTACATGTACTTTTACAGTCATACTTTTATTGGCTTAAGTGTTGAGTTATTTTATTTTCTGAAGTAATTTTCACTAACTTATATAATTTCTTGCAGAAAGTTACAAAATTTTACATAAAAAATGCACCTTACTTTTACTGTCAGCTTCACTGTTGAAAATATTAATTTTATTTATTTTTTAAAAAATTGGTTCATAAAACATAATTAGTTAATACTGGACAAGAAACTTTTGTAGAGAATATTGTGTAGAGATTTTAATGGTTTTTACCCTCAGTGTTTATAAACTAAGGCATTAGAATGGAAATATTTTATAGTTACGTTTTTGTATTGATTGTCCAGTTAGCATTTGTCTTTTTAATTTCTTGCTTATTGTTGAACATTCAACGTGTCAAATAATGTATTTGTTGAGATTTTTTTGGTTATTTTTTCAGGTTATTCTTCTCCTTCATACAGTGCTACAAAGTTCAGGAGAATACGGTGAATGTATGAAACTGGCAGATTTAGTTGTGTCAGAACAATATGAGTTGTATAAGGTAAGTTTTTCTAATTATTGTGATAATTATTTCTCTCCTAATTTCCCAAAAATTTTTTATAATAAAAATTTACCAAATGGACAAGTCAAACAAGATTAAAAAATGTTGAGATAAGGTTAGGAAAAAAGTTGAGAAGTTGAAGCAATTAACTAATTGATAATTTAGCAATAATTTCTACTCATAACATCGATAAACACCAACCACACTTTATAAGTAGTTAAAAAAATAAAACAATATATAAATTCAATAGAAGCTCTCAAAAAATTTTTTTTTAAATATAAAAAAATAAAAAATGGTGGCTTTATTTTGCTATTAGATTTAGTGGATTTTATTTTTAAATTTAAAGAAAAATACAAAGGAATGTTGACATTCAGAAAATGTAGAATAAACTGTAAAAATGTTTGTGCTTATTTTACATTAATAAGCATTTTGATAAAACTGTATTAGTTTTTCTGGTTAGGAATATTTCAAAATCTGACTTACGTAATCACAATGACCTTTATAACATTTTTTTTTTTTTTTTTTATATAGTTCAAACTTTTTTCATTAAATATGGGATATTGTCTCTAATATAATTAAAATTTATGTTCCAGTAGTAGAATTTATATTGATAACTTTTAAAAATTAAGAAAAATTGGTGTGATGCCAAAAACATAAATAATTTAGTTCTTTATTATTAAAACAATGGCAAAAAAAAGCTGAGTGTTTTTAAGAAAGAACAGTAATAGAAATAGAATTTTTTATGGCAAATTTTTGTTTTTATCATATTTTTTTGTTTAATTTTTTAATTTGGATATATATTCATCACATGATTGAACTTTATTGATAATTTACACATAAAACCTGTCTATGTTAAATACACAGTGTTGATGTTGGATGCAAATGAAAACAGATCATAAAGAAATTAGCACTGTCACATACATCGTCTGCATCTTTTTATAATCATTTGGTACCCACTTTACATTAAACAAGTTCTACAGCTCCTTTAAAACTGATTCTCCTTCTCCTCTTATCAACTTCTTCATTATTTTATTATTTATTTGTCTTTCAAAACTTTCATGAATTGTTTTATTAATCTTCATCGAGTTAGAAATGCAGTAATGAGATATTTTAAAATAAATACTTTCTGGACTGTTTGATTCATACGATTCCAGTTTACATTTATACAGTATTTTATATAAAGTTTAATGATTTTTTTCAAATTGATTTATATATTACCCAAGAATGTTAACTACAACCAATGAGAATATTCATTCTTGGTTCAGAAGTTGATACTCTATATATTAGTTTTTGTTTTTCTTTCAAACTGATAAAGTTTTCATTTCAAAATATTTTAGTTTTTATTCTAAATTCAGAATATTTTAAAGTTAAGCTTATATCTGATAGATGATCTGAAGACTTTGCACTTTTTCCAAATGCGTTCAGATTAAAGTGAAATTTTCTGTTATGCCGTACATACTGTGGCCATATGTATTATGATTTTTAGTAAACAGATTATCCATGATTCTTGATTATACCTTATTAAAGAAAGTATAAACCCAATTATCTCACATTTGGTCTAATCCTGTCTTTTTTTTAAGGGAGATAAGATACTAGTTCTGTGTAGATATATTACATTATTATTATATTATATTATAATATATATTATATTATGATATATTATGATATTATTATATATTATGATATATTATATTATTATTTTGTGTAGATATATACTATTGTGCGCAGATTACCAGAGTTAAACAGTTAAGAGCTTCCATGCTATCAGCTAACAGCTTCATCAGTTAATTCAGATTAAACATAAAAAGTACCTATTTGGCAGTGATACTAACCCATTGATCTAATCATTGAATTGGATCGAATGGTTAAAAGGATTAGTTTGATTTGTTGTATTCCCCTTTGTACAATTCAAATTTTATCATCAAGAAGTATTGCTTATCCAGTGGCACGATGAGTTGGTTTCCTTTCACTTCTCTTGCACTCAAAAGTAAAATACACATCTTGTTAATAACTCGTAATGAGGCATAAATTTTATTGCATATCATAACATTATGCAATAAGGTTGCCTTCTTTGTTCTCTACTCTACCTGAAGCACTGATCATTATTAGTCACTATTAACTTTTTAAAAAAATTAGTTGAGACCATCGATTAAAAGAAGTAATTCTATCAGTGAAGTAACTGGAAATGAAAAATAATATCCATTCTTGGAAAGGTGACCAGGATTAAGAATAATTTCATTCTCTTAAAAATGGAGTTGTTTTGCAGCAGCTGTCAAAGTTTTAAATATCTATCTGTATCTGCTTTCACCATTTTTGAATAAACTTCTGTAGTCTTAGTTATTTTTATGCGATAAATTTTTTTATGTGTAAGCAGATATTTTTCCATTTGCAAATGTTTTAACTGTATAGAATTTTGTTTTTTAGGTTTATTCAAGACAGCAGTTGGGAGAATTATTGACTAAACTCTCTGAAACATCTCTTTCATTGCTAGATAACAAAAAAGATCCTTGGGGTTATGCTATTTCATCTTAAGGTCAGAAAATTTCTAATAGATATGGTTATTTCAGATTTAGTTAATAATGTATTGCTAACCTCTCCTAATCAAAACCAGTTAAAAAACTTCCACATTTGAAATTATATTCCAATGACTGAAACTTTTAAACTCTATGAGCAGTATCTTTATTTTTAACTCTACAACATCTCAGAAGGTTGTTTAAGCAATTATAGTTATTCAGAATAGTTTAAAATGTAAACATGTGTTTACAATTTCAAACCAAGCATTATATATATTTTTGGGATGCTTTAAAATATTTTGTTTTTATAACCAAATTTTTAACTTCAATCAATTCAAAAATTTTTTTACTGTTAATAAACAAGAAATTTTTAATTTTGATTATTTAAATATTTTGCATTTATTTTTCTATCTTCATATCATTTATTTATTTATTTTTAAATAATCTCCAGATATTATCTTACAGTAAGGGTCACTAAAGTGAATGAAAGTGTTTAAGCTTGGTATGAATTTTATAATTCTTATGTACAGTAAGTAATGCAGATCTTACAATTAATCCCAAATATTTTCTCTACTACAATAGTGATTACACTAACAACCTGCAACTTGTTTGTTTTTGACATGTGATAAACCAAGTTAGTGTTATAATATAAAAGGCCTATTCTGTAATAAAAGTTACTTTTGTATTAATATTAAAATTAGCATTCAGAAGATTATGTTTAGATCCTTAAAATCACTCAATATCACATCAAGTCTAACATTTGGAATAGTTTGATAACTTTTTAAATAAAACATTAGAACATAATTTTAAGTCATTTTATGATTAACCAAAAAATTATTTCTTATAAAAATTCAGTTATCACTACCACTACACTACCTTAATATCACATCACCAATCATCACTATCAGTCATTATCATCGTGATTATTTATTATTATTAAACTTCTAATTAGGATTTATTTTTATAGTTACTATCACTTTTACAGTAATAATAAATAAAGTAGGTAGGCTAATAGTGAATACTGCAAATACAAAAAATATAAACCCAGCATTCACTAGGTTGGGTTCATGGTAGCATCAATTGGGTTAATCTATTCCTGCAAAAGTACCCTAAAATTTAAGTAGAAAAGGAGACTTACAATTTTTATAAGGCTAATTTACATATTTTTAAAATAAAAATATGTATTAGAATTTTCTAATTGAAATACCATGAAAATATACCCCAAAAAATAAATTGGAATGAATAAACACTTTATATGTCCATAAGATTTCAAATTTTTGGCAATTTTACTTATACTCTATTAAGAGGCAATTGAAAGTTTTCCATAGTTGTTACACCTTAATGAGTTTCTCTCAATGATAAATTACTTCTTCAAACAAGTAAATCATTTTGATTAAGTTGTCTTGTATTTACATGATAGTATGAATACACGTTCATTATGCTTAGTGATAATAATTTCATTGATATCCTCTAAACTTAACTAATGTTTAAAGATATACAAAGCGAGGCAAAAACTTTCAGGATAAGGTATCGGTCAACTACTTTATCTTTTGATGAGAATAGAATTTCAACCCCTTCTTGAGGGGTGGCCCTGGTGTTGTAACTCAAGATTTTAAATGGAAACACTCCTTGTATGATACATCAGTTAAAATGTTTCTTTAAGACAAAAAAAAGAAGGTATAAATAAAAAGTTTGTATGATGTCTGTACTGAAAATGGTAGCGGGATAAATTTTAGATTTAAAAAAAATTACATTGATAATTTAAGGACTGTTATCACAAAATAAATAAATTTATATAAAAATGGATGCTACATGATACTATCATTTAAATTTTTAAATGGATACTATCAAATAAACTTATTTATTTTTTTTAAATTATTTATTAAGACAACCATTTGCTTAGATACTTAAATTTCATTTTAATAAATGTCCTCCTGTTTGACAGTGTGCCACTCGGTTGTAAAAGGATGATTCAGCATTATTCAGTGATTCCCTAGTAATATTTTGTGCTGATTCTAGAATTCTATTTTGTAAATCATCAATATCTTGGGGCTTATTATGATAAATAATACTTTTTAAGTGGCTCCATAGAAAGTAATCCATTGACAAGTCAGGTGTTATCGCTGGCCATTTTATTTGACTGCTTCAGTCAATCCATCATCCAGGAAAAGATGCTTTTAAAATTTCACTTACTTGGAAGTTGGGGCCAACAACATTTTGAATGTTTGGAATGATATGGTCAAGAAGCAAGGTCTCAATTTCTCTGCGTTTAAATTTCCATTAATAAATACAGGCCCTATCAATCATCCACCAATAATACCTACCTGTACATTTGCTTTGACTGGATACTGTGTACGTACCTCACAATACCAGTGTGGATTAATAACAGTCCAGTATCGATAATTATTGTGATTTATATTGCCATTTAAAACAAAATGTGACCTCATCACTAAAAACTATGTTGTTTAATAAATTAGGACCTGCACAAATATTGTTCATCATAATTTCACAGAATTCAAGTCTTCAATTGTAATTATCTTCATTAAGTTCTTGCACCAGATGAATTTTATTGGTTTGAAATTTTCACTCTTTTATGTTCAAATCACTAAACTTTGGTTGATGTTATGTTCTCGTGCTGCTGTGTTTGAATCGAGGGATGAGGATTTTCAATAAATTCTTGCATAATCTCATGATTTTTTATTATTTGTTGGAGACTTTTTTTATTATTATTGGTTAATCCCCTTTTATTATTGCTCCCTGTTTCTTGAAATGGTTTGATGGTTTTTGACCCTCTAACTTTTGAAATAGGGTTATGATTA
Organism: Lycorma delicatula; assembly: GCF_047948215.1. Taxonomy (NCBI): domain Eukaryota; kingdom Metazoa; phylum Arthropoda; class Insecta; order Hemiptera; family Fulgoridae; genus Lycorma; species Lycorma delicatula. The sequence continues at coordinate 218,425,731 of NC_134455.1, forward strand.
TTACATTTTTGCATTGAATAATTCACAAATTTCATTATATAACCATACTCTATCACCAAAGCCCCCTCATCATTAAAAGTGTGACCCTCTTCCATACACTAAGTGACTTGAAAAAAAAAAAAAGAAAAGAAAAAAGTGACTTGATAGTAGTTAGCAGGTAGTACAGAAAAAATTACTTCAGTAAAAAAGATATAAGTAATAAAAGTAGTTTACAAATTTGGTAAAGATAGACAAAATTAATTAGCCAACCAATCACAATAAATTCTCATAAAAAAACTATCAGTGTAACAATGAAGCATTCTAAATAGAATATTACACAATAATGAAGTAAGCTTCATTTTTACAAAAATGGTAAGAAACCATCAATGATTAGCTGATCAGCATGATGGACTGACAGTATTTTAATTTATTCATTAAATTGGATAAAAAGCAATTTTTTGTGTTAAAAATTTTTTATTTTTTAAAAATTAAGTTTAATTTTTTAAATAAATTTTTAATTAATTCACTTTAATTTCTTTTTATTTAATTTTATTATTTGAACTTATTAGATGCAGTAATTTTCAAAATCCAAATTTTATCTCGTGACCATTTTGGGTACAGACATCATACCAACTTTTATCTGTACCATTTTTTCTTGTCTTAAAGAGACATTTAAAATAATTTATCACACAAAGGGTGTTACCACTTAAAATAGTGTGAGTTACAACCCCTGGACCACCCCCCAAGAAGAGATTGAAATTCTATTTTTCATCAGAATATAAATTAATTAATTGATACCTTATCTTTAAAGTTAAGTATCCTACCTAGAATCGTTTTAAAGTGGGTGAGGGGTTTCCATACTTTTGACCTGCACAGTATAACAACTCATATAAATTTAGAAGAGCATATCATGAAATTATGAATTATGATCTCTCTCTCTCTCCCCTTTTTTTTTCTTTATCTCCTCTTTAAGGAAAATAAATTAAATGAACAATAAATAGTGTATAATTTATTTAATCTAACAACCAATAATTATGGTAATTTATGTTAAAAAAATTAAATGAAATCTTAGATTTTAAATTTCTTGCCTAAACAATATACCACTATCACCAGAATAAGATATATGTAAAAATATTTCAATGTTTTTATGCAGAAGAACAGGTCTTGTATTTTTAATTTACTAATTTCTTATATTATTCATTGCAAGGTTCATATTTGTAAGAAACAAAGTAGCAACAATAAAAAATGATGTCCATTATAGAAAATGTTTACAGAAAAATGGTTCAGAAAAAAGTTGTATGCATTGATCTTGAAGTTAGTACTTTTCAGATGATCCTATTAAATTGTTTGAAAAACAAGATTATTCCAGGAATTCAGCATACCACAGGGGTGTTTTTGGCTAGATGCATGAGGAAGAAAAATTATGTACCTGTTCCAAATTAAATAATATATTGTAGTAATATTTGACAAAAAACATAATATTAGAAAAATTTTGTATTTTTATATTATGTACTATGTGTATAATTATGTACATGTTCAGAACAATAATATATTGCAGTTATATCTGATAGAAAAACCATGTTGTTTGATATGAGCTATTTTGATGAATAACATATATATAAAATCTTAATTGGTGAGAGTCTTTTAATAATGTAATGTTCTGCCATCCTTTGTAAGTAATTCAGTAATTTCATTAATTTACAAAAATAATTATAAACGTATAGATATTTACTTAAATTTGTGTCTCATTTAATGTAAAATTATTTTAATTATTTAACATTTATTTAAGATTTACTAAACTTTTTTGATGTGTAATATTGGATTTACTTTTTAAACCCTTTCTAAAACCATGATAAATGTTACCTAAAAGATTATTTTTTCTATAAAAGAAAACAGTGTGATATACAAAGTGTTCATAAAGTCAGGCAACCCTTGTATTAGGAAATAAATTAAGTTTTTTTTTCACTTTATGTCACAATGTTAAAAATTTCTATGTGACTTATCAACTTGTTTCTTTATGTTCAGTGCAATTCTCTTATGAGTTGCTGCACTGAGAGATGATGTCTTCAGTGTTTTCCTTCAGTTTATCTAAATTGTGTGTACTGTTCTTGAAAATATCAGTTGATCCCATAAGTAAAAATCTGATTGTGAGAGATCCAGGGAAAGTGGAGGCCATAGATCATAGAAAATTACATGGTCATCGAAAGATTAACATAACTCCTTTTTTGTGCTGTAGCATGTAGCACATCTTGGTATAGCCGGCAGTTTCACTTTTCAATTTCAAGCGAGGCTAGAGACTTGCAATAATTTCTGAATAATGTTTTAAATTAAATTTTCTGTGGAATAAATGGATCTGATCATTTCTCATTGTGAAATCATGAACTAATATTTTAGGAGTGCAATGGCCTTTGAAGATAAATAAGAGAATTCTCAGAACTTTGTACTCTATTGTTTTGGCTGTTAATATATCAAGAAAAATAAAACCACAGACTAAATAAAAAACATGTACACCTTATTTCTCCAAGGTCTTGCACTGCTCAAATTCAATGTAGGTGTAACAAGTTATTTTATAGCCTCATGAACTACCCCTGACCAAAAGTTCAGTCTGCTGGGAAAGTTTTCTGATTGACTTCTCTAGAGAACATAAAAGCAGATGATGAATGTTATGTAACACTGAAGAATGTCACTACGTTTAAATCTGGTGCATTTCCTGTCTAACAAAATCTAGATCTGATCTGTCTAAACAGTAAAATAAATTTAATCAATTTATTTGTTACTACACTATTGAAAAAATTTGCCATAAAAACATTCCAGAATAAGACGAAGTGATTAAATAATATTTAACATTAAATATATGCTGGATTTTTGAAAACAGCATGCTTGTTATACTGTTGAAAAATAACTAACAGACAGATGAGTCATATGATGTTTGCATTTTAACCCTGTTTAAAATGCAGCTTCGGCAAAATATCGGCCTTGCCAGGAACATTGTAACAGCAATCTTAGAAGTTATTTGGTACTAAACTTAATTTTAAATAAAGAATTTACTAGAGATTGTGTAATTAGCATCTGTTGGTTTTAGTTCATACTAAATCAAACCATATAAAAACCCTGTCTTTAGGCTTTAAGAATCGGTACATGTCATTTGGTTGAAGTATAAACAACCTCTTTTTTTAGCAGATTGAATATTTTGAGTTTTGTGATAACAAAATGCAATTTGCAATAAGCATTACTTGTTTGTTTCCATTGAAAATTTTTAATTCCATTTTTTTTTTAAGAATTCAGCAGCTGAAAGTCTTTCTTTGTTGTCTGAAGCTTATGCCTTTTATTCTCCATCAATTTCAACTTGTGAATACTGATTTAGATATTTTGATTTGGAAGACAAGGACCGCCCTGGCCAACTGAAAATGTTTGCTGAAGACAAAGAATTGTAGGCATTGCTAGATGAAGATCATTGTCAGGCATGTAAACAATTAACAGAAGCATTAAATGTGACTGAAATGACCATCTCTAAATGTTTGAAGACCATGGAATGGTTCAAAAGCAAGGAGATTGGGTGCCATACGAACTGAGAAAGCCAAAGGACATTGAAAGGCATTATTTCACATGTGAATTACTATTTCAGTGGCAAAGAAGGAAGGGTTTTTTGCACTCTATCATCACTGGCAATGAAAAATGTATACATTACGATAATCCCAAGCACAAAAAATCATGGTGCAAGCCTAGCTAACCATCAACATCAACAGCAAAGCCGAATATCCATTATTCAAAGGTATTGCTCTGCATTTGACAAAGATGTGAGCTACACCTGAAAAAAAAAGTCTGGTGAAACCATTACTGGGGACCATTACCAACAACTATTGCAGGTAATCTGAGAATTAAAAGAGGAAATGACCAGAATATGCCAAAAGATAAGACAAAATGATTTTCTTTTGTGACAACACTCAGTCACATGTTGCTAAACCTGTCAAGGAAATGCTAGAGCTGCTCAAATGGGGAGTTCTAGCCCACCCACATATTCATCAGATACTGTTCCTTCCTATTTCCACTTGTTAGAACCACCTGTCTGACCAGCACTTCATTTCTTTTGAAGATATCAAAAAATGGTTCGATTCTCAGATAGCTTCAAAAAAACAAGTCATTCTTCTGAAAAGGAATCTGTCTTTTACCACAAATATGGGAAAAAATTATAGCTAACAATGGACAATACTTTGAATAACATGTACTGATCTCATTGTTTCAAAATAAATATTCATTTTCACAAAATAAAAATCTTTTAAAATTAAGTTTAGTTCGCAATTGCGCTGGTGTCATCCAATTTGGGTTGTGTGACTTCACACATCATTCCGCATAATATTTTATCCTTTTTTTATTTAATTTTGACTAATAATTTCTTTTTGATTTCCTGAATTATAAGAAAATATTTTTTCATAAAACCTAGTTTAGGTTTTAGGAAATGTTTATTCACACCAGAAAAGAAAACTATAATTATATTTAATCCATAATCAGTACTACAGTAAAGGGGGAAAAATTAAGGGATAAATCTAAAGCATTTTACATTATTCACTACTTGTCACTTCTTTTAACAAACCTTGAAAACCCAACAAGCATATCTCATTAGAATGATTTAGGTGCACCTAACTCATTGACAATAGTTTGTGAAAATACAAGGATTAATCAGAAAGTAACTTTCGATACCAATTTATAAAAAAAGAATTTATTTCATACATCTTTTAGCTACCTTTCTACGTAATTGCCATTTAAATTAAGACACTTTTCAAATCTAACAAGTTTCTGAATACCGTCGTCATAAAACTCTGAATTAAGCCAGGTAGTAACACCATTTTTCAACTCCTCTTAATACTGAGATCAGGAAGTCAAATTTCTGAGTAGCTCAACTGAAATAATGCTTAAACTTACTGCAAGATGTCAAAAAAAATTGAGAAGGGCCATTTAAACAAAGTTGCATGCCGAGTTCAGGCATTGTTTTTCTTCATGACAATGCTCATTTGCATACTGCAGTACACACTCAGTGCCAAATTGACAGTTTCAAATGGAAGTTGTTTAACCATCCTCCATACAGCCCTGATTTGGCTCCCAGTGATTATCACTTTTTCCTGAAAATGAAGAAATGGTTAGCAATGCAGAATTTTGAAAATGATGAGTAGTTGAAAGACGATGTTACTACTTGTCATAGATATGACAAGTACCTTGATTTGGACAGTAATTGTGTAGAAAAGTAGATAAAGATGTAGCTTAAGTTATATGTAATAAATTGTTTTTTTATCAATTTGTGTTTTTTTAATAATGAATCTGAGGTTACTTTCCGAATAGCCCTTATAGTAAACTGAGTGCATCTAATGTTATTAGAAAGAAAGATCAAAACTATAAAATGTTACATGCAGTATATTAAAATCTAATCTTGTACCCACCATACTTTTATTTTGTTATTTAAGGGCATTCAAAATAATTCTGAATTAAACTAATTTATGTTGTTGATCAAATTTGCCAGCATTTAGCAGTTTCCTTATGAATTTGTTTTAAATTTAAATAATGCTGATAAAACTAAATATCTCAATCTAGAATGAGACAAAATATGGAAAATAAATTCTAATATTCATCTTAGATTAATAATTGAAAATTATGAACATGAAGGAACTCCAACAATCTGCAATGGTAAAAACAACCAGAAAAATTTCAAGATAATCACCACTTGATGTTAGTAGAAGTTAATTATACTTAACCATCACATTCATATTAATTTAAACTATTTTGACCAGTAACTGATATGGATTAGAGGAGCCAAAGATATGGGAGGTGATAGCTGAAGTTTGTCCACAAAACTGTTGTCAGACAGGAAAACAGATAGATCTGTTTCTGATTAGCTCGAGTTATCTCTTAAAAAATCATTGAAGTTGTAACTTTTCCTAAAATGAATTTTAGATGATTTATAATTTAATAATGCTTCTTACCTTAGGCTTATTATTTTTTTCTAATAGTGCTTTCAAGGTTTTCCCTTATCATCAGTTAAACTTTTGCTTCCAAATCACACATTAAGTTCAAACCATTAAAATTATAATAATTTTTTTAGTTTTTGACAGAAATTAGTAAAAGTAATAAAATTAACATCTGTTTATAGGAAACTAATTACTAACAAAATAATTATTAACATAGTTCGAATCATCCTTGGGCACACAAAATTTAATATATTTACAAGCATGTTAAACAGAGCAATACATTACACAAATAATAAAAAAAAAATTAGATTTAGATATTATAAAATGTGCAGTAAAAAATAGATATAACATGACATTAACTGATAATATTTATAAAAAAAAAAAACAGAAATTAAAATCTAATAATGAAACAACGTTGATACCCATAAATAATAAAAGTGTTGATGAAAGTATTTATATAAAATATTTGTATACTAACAACATTATTGAAAACTTGGTTAACATTTACAATGATAAAAAATATAAAGTAGCTTATAGACCATACAATCATATAATAAAACATTTAAAAATGCATAATGATAACGATCCTAATAATTTGTGTGGTATATGTAAAATAACATGCAATGATTGTAACAAAATTTATATTGGGAAACTAGTAGATCATTTAGGAAAAGGTTTGCAGAACACTTTAGATCTTATAAAAACAATAAGTTAGGGTTCCCCAATCATGCAGACCATTTAAAAATCAATAAACATTCAATAACCAATTCGGGTACAAATTTAAATGTATTAGAAATGGTAAAAGGGTGTGATAATAATAATAAAAAAATTAAATATTTTGGAAAAATAAATTCAAATAACTTCAGTACAACACTGTATGTGTGGCTAGCCACATAATATTAAAAAAAATTTTATTTTATATTTTTTTAATATTTATGACTGCATATTTTTATATGTTATAATTTTAATGGTAAAAAATGCAATGCCTGTCATGGTAATTCAGGTATTTAATTGCCCTACTGTGGATCAAGGATTTAGAGGTCAAAAAACATATCTCAACTATGTAAAGTAACTGTTTTTGCATTGTTTAAATGCCTCTTATGCATGCAATTATTATTTGATATTATAGCATGCACTATTATAACTGGTTTCTATAGATTTAAGAACCAACTACATTAAGGATTTTAAATTGATAGTTGAAATTTTCCTTATTTTTAAAACTGATTAAATTAGCTTTTGCATTGTTGCTACATTTTCTGTTTAACCAGTTAATCAGTCAATTTGTCATTCAGGTAGTTTCTATTTTTTGATTATTCACTAGATAGGGAATCTTGGAGACTTGCATCAAACTAGTCAAATAACAAAGACAAAAAAAAAAATTATATTATATTTTGTAAGTCTGTATGTTAAGTCCATAAAAATTGATAGAAGAAGGCTGGAAGAAGACTGCCTAAATGTAGTGCGGAGCTGGCTTATATAGTATGTACAGAGTTGCTGAATCGTCAGGAGCCAAGTGCATTTGAAAGGCACTGTGTGAACTGTATGGAGCCGACTATGAACTGATAGAAAGACCTTTAAATTTCAAATTCCTTCTTAAATAAATTTTTAATAACATTCACTTAGTCTGAACATACAGCACTCATAGCTTAATGTTTTCAAAATGTGGAAGAAAAACATTATATAACAGAGCAGTTTCAGATTGCCTAAAAAAAAAGACTTTCAAAGATATTTTCATCACTGATAGTGATGCTGTAAATTTATGGAATTGAAAGAGCCATCTTTGATGGAAATATCCCTCTCCCTTGTTTGTAATAAAAAACATATTTTAATCATTCTCCCTAGTTTTTTATTGCTTTCTTTAAATGCAAATATATTGTATTGTATTTATATATATTATATATATACAATATATATTTAAATATATACAAATTACAATCCCTTTATTTAACACTAATTAAGATATCGCAGGAAAAAACTGGTGACTTATAGCAAGACGCTGCTCTTGAAATTTATAATATGGCTACCATAAATGTAGTGACTATGTTTTGTATCATTGACTTATGTAGATACTTAACTTTTAAAAATATATGTTTTTTGCAGGTGTCTAGTTTGTAAATAAAGTTGTATCTCATCAACTCAGTCTAACTACCATTTTCCAGTGAAATAAATGAACTTTCAATATAATTTCAGTGGAGAAAAAATTTCAATAAAAAATTAGTTAATTTTAATAATATTCTAAGTGATTGATATTGTAATTCAGTTATTTTCTTTTTTTATTTAATTTACATTCTTGACTTTGTAAAAATGATTAAGATTGTATCCCTTCATTGTTATACTATGTTTGTACTTTTGATATTAATGTAACATATATTTAATATTGTCCAATTATATTAATAAAATAATTTGGTTTTTATGTTTTTCTTATTTTTTTGTAGTATTATTTGTACCATTATGAATCCTCGAAAATTAGCAAAAAGTCTAGTCAAGTATCAAGTTTCCCTGTTCATTGCTGTTAATGAAAGTCATTTCAACCTGTACCCGTTGAACCTATAATGGGATAAAAGCAATCGAGTATAAAGGAAAAGGGATGGATGGAGAAAAAGTGCAATGCCCGTCTGGGTAATTCAGGTGTTTAATTGCTTTACTGTGTATCAAGGATTTAGAGGTCAAGAATTACAGATTGCATAATACGTACAAGGCAATACTGAAAAACCCTTTACCTGTATTTGTAAAATAAACCAAAATTGAAAACTAAAAAGTTTCTATTTAACCAGTTAATCAGTCAATTTGTTATTCATTTAGTTTCCATTTGATGATTATCACATAGAGTGACTCCATATTTATGTCTGGTTTCATTAGATTCCAGTAATTTTTATAAATACATTTTAATAAATACCCTAAATTCTCTTGAATTTTTGAATTTAATTTTTTCACGTATGATTTTTACAGGATTTTATCAATACTGTATTTTTATCAGTTGCCTTTATTTACAAAATAACAGTTGTATGATGTCCTTTGACATGAACAAGTGCACTTGTAGATGTGTAAGACTTTTAGAAGTCCATGTTATCTTATTGATTGAAGGAGCAAATGGAGCATCAGCAGCTGTAACAATGAACCATATACCTAATGAATATACTAAATACGATTTGACTCATTGAAACTGTACTGGAACATAGGTACAACTAATACCTGCAGCTAAGGAGTAATCAACTGCACATAACACAATCCCATACCCTGGCACTAACAGAAAAAAACTTGTAGCTGTTAAATAATTAATAAAGCCTAAGACATTTTATATGTATAATTTACAAACAAATGAAATTCATAGACATTATTAACTGAGAATAGTTGTTCATCTAAAAAATTCAATTTTCAACATTCTATAGTAGTATGATTATGTCAGTGACACATTGACATTCACTGTTAATATGTATTTATTGCAATTTTTCTTTGCAGCATTCGTTCACATGTGTTGAATAGAATAAGCGTTTAACCGATTTTTGTGCCCATGTTTTTATTCCAGTAAAATACAGTAGCTTGTATCTAGAAATTCAGCATTTCACTGAAAATATTGTGTTTAAATACTTGAGGAAGAAAGTTTGTTTATGTACAGACCAATAAACTGCCGTCAGATTACATTAAAAAAAATCAGGTTGCTTGACATAAAAAATGTTGATTAATTACCACACATATGTACATTTTAAATGAAAAGTGAGAAGCTGTCAGTAATATGCACTGTATTCAGCTCTAGCCTTCTATTGATTTTAGCTGTAGCAACAAATATTAACATCAGAATGCAAGGCTTGAAATTTAAAGGCTAAATTTATCATACAGCAAATTATTTTCATTTAATGTCAAATGCATTGGTTTTGAAGATCTTAGATTGTTTTTCTTAAATCATTAGCATTTTATTTTTTTTAGTTAAACATTCAAACCCTCATTAAAAAATAGTGTACCGGGTGATTTGAAAAGTTACTACATTTATTATTCAACAGCTGTCAGTCCCATCATATTTCTGTTTTCAGGCATGTATACCAATTTCACGGGGGGAATTTTTTTAAAATTATTTTCAAAGGTGTGGAACCCACCCTCCCTACCACACCTAACCCATCTGAAAAAAAATAATCAAAAGAAAATTAAAATCCACCCACCCCTTTGCTCAGTAGGTGTGAAAAACCATTTGGGGTAGAAATTTTTTAAATTTCACTCCAACAAAAGTAACTATGATATTACTTCTTACAGCATTTGAAATAATCATAATCTGTGGATTAAAACTGTGAAAATTATTTTTTAAATTACCACCACAAAATTTTGCCTGCAAATGCTTTCTAAATTTTCAATGGTTGAAAACATATTTTTTTTAAATGAGACAATGTAACTTGTGACACCTTATTGGAAGGTTTTTTCTTAACTGCGGTAAAAAGCCCTCACTGAGAGCTTTTCAACAATATAAGTGGTACTTATTTTCATTTGTTCCAGAGTTACAGTAAATAAAATTTTAATTAATTAAATATTTGGATTTTAAAAGGGGATGGCACATCGGTTCGAATCAGACTTCATCTCCTTTTGTTTAGTTTAAATATATTGATTTATTAATAATTATTAACCACTGATTTATAAAAAAAATTTTACAATAAATAATTCAATAACAATAAATAAAAAAATATTAAAGAAATAAAATGTTATATACTTTTCATTTTAAAAAAATGGTTATAGGGTAATTTAATAGGCGTACAATGAAGTCACATGGTGTCCATGTAAGATTTTTTAATACCTAATATCCGGCTTATGTGGTACAAGTGGTAGCGTCTTGGCCTTTCATCCAGAGGTCCTGGGTTCAAATCCCAGTCAGGCATGGCATTTTCACACACTACAAATCATTCATCTCATCCTCTGAATCAATACCTAATGGTGGTCCCAGAGATTGAACAAAAAAAACAATACTGAATATATAATAGCAATATTTTTTATTAAAAAATTTCCCTCTTATAGCTCAATTAGAATATATTTAAAATGTTCTTGCTAGTCTACTATATTTTTTTTTTTTAAATTACATTATTTGTCAGAATAGGCATTTTATTTATTAGGTGTATTGTAAAAAGGAATATTTCTTTACATTGATGTACAATAAAACAGCTGTAGAAACAAGTTTGAATGCCACCTATACATATTCTATGCATACAAGATACATGAAGCAGCTTGACAATTTTCTAATCATTGTCTGAGATAACTTACTTTTTAATGGAAATTCTCCTTCACAGTATTTTTGCATTCTATTATTAAAAGAAACAAAATTATGATTATACTTAAGCAATTTTTTTAGAACACATTCTTAAGAGAAAAAAAATACTATCTATATTAGAACAATTTAGCAATTTTTAAAATTAAATAAATGGCTGTTGCATTAAAATCAGCTATTGGAATTTTTTTTTTCATTTAAACAAATTAATTAAGTACGTTTTCATTTAAGTATGTTTTTAATGTACTTAAATGTAATTTTGTGTATTATATCAAAAGAATATTGCAATTTTGCCACTGGGTAATTTCAGGTATATTGTGTAATTTTATAAACTACTAAGGAATTAACCATTATCATGCTTTATTCAGATGAAATGTAACTCATAACACAGAATGAGCATGTTTTAATACAGTAAGAAACTGAATTATTTTTTCGTAACGCTGCAGCAAGACGTCTCTTATTATGTGTGTAAGTTAACATCTTGGCATACAATTTTTTACATTTAAATTTTATACTCAAAACCTCATGAATCAAACATCGTGAAAAATTAAAGACAATCGTAAAATGGTGAAGCACTGGGTTTCTCATAGTTTTTTGTTGACTTTTTCAATCAGATCACCGCAAACTCGACGGCTGGGTCTTTATCAGAATATTAGTTGGCCATTTTCTTTTTCAAAATGAACGCCACCACTATCTTACTTTAGCATCACACTTTCTCTCTGTATACATCATAAATTTTCCTGTGAATTTCAGCCTCATAATTGTTTTTTTCCATAAAAATTAGTCATACTTCACACTACTTTGCAGAATTGTAGCACAAACAAGTGCTACATTCATTATAAATGGTTGATTGTAAGTAATTAACAAAACAACTGAACTGTTGTTGCTAACAGCTGACTAATGTTTGATTGATTGAAATAACTGAGCTATACAAACGCCATTTATTTACATAACGTATATAGGCAGCAAATTCAAAATGAACCTTACTTTAAAAACAGGTCGACACATAAAATCTTACCTCTGAGAATTTATATCATCGTAAAATAATAACATAGCTACAAATAAAAGAAAAATTTTACTAAGTATGTGTGACATTTTCCTGGAAAAGCGATTTGTTTTAGATATTAAGATAACCATTTTGGTCTTCCCTACATTATCTCTTAGCACAAAAAAGTTAGACTTGTAAATGATTAAACTTTTAAAGTGTATAAGCCTAAACATTTCTTTTCAACTTCGTGGAATAATTTCTTACTCTAATTAATTTTTGCCTATATCATAGTGGAATTTAGAACCGTCAAATATTTTTCTTTTAAATTTAAATTGTTTCTCAAATCGGTAAGTAATCCATTGGCGAATGAATTGCTGTGATTCACACAAAGATGACAGTCCCCAATGTTTATTCATAAAATTCTAATTTAAATCTACACATGAACCAAAAACTGCTGAAAATTTGAATAAACTGCTACTATTCCTAATCTATTTATCAACATTGGTCATATTTATATAAACAACATAAAAACTCTGTTATAATCCACAGAATCACACAATTTGTGATGAGTTCAAAGAGTCCTGAATCAGTATGAGCATGAATGGTATAATGGTTAAAAACACTATGCATTTGCTCGCTATGCTTGTCAAACTAATGCTGAAGAATGTAAAAGATGTTGGATAAGGAAAATGTGAGAGTACGAACGAAGAGGAAGGCACTGAGGAACTGACAGCCTCCAATCAAGCAGATAATAAAAAATAACCTCCCTGCAGTTTTTATTAATAAAATTAACTTGCTTCTATAGTCTGTGTAATACAATTTTTTTTAGAAATGCACGCCATAACCCGAAAAGATCCTTCGTCAAAATTACAATTTTAACGGAATCCGTGAAGAAGTAGTAACATCTCAGCCTTTCATCCTAAGGTCTTGGATATGAATAGGCATGGGATTTTTCATACGATACAAATTTCCATTTTCGTATTCCCACGTACAAGTTTCTGAGGCGAACTAATTCATTAGTAAAAAAAGCCATTACATCGGTCCAATTGTATCGTTAAACCGTTGATCGACATTGACACTATCCGACTGTTTATATTTCAGTGATTTCAATCATAAAATTATGTTCACCAATTCGGGAAAAAATGTTATATATTAACATTATTTCAAAATGTCGGTTATGCTAATTTTTTTGAAATATAACAAATTAACAGCGATTAAGACTTAGTTCGACTGCTACCATTCAAATTCTGATGATTTTTATTTCGCGCGTCACTAAATTTCCCTTTTCTGATTTTAAGAAACTATAAATATATTTCTTAACTTCAGGTTATGCATTTAAGATGTAATTTATTTTATTCTTGTGGTATTTTCGAAATAAACTAATTAATTCAATTAAGGCACTTTTAAGTCCTGAATTAATTACATGCTGAAATCCAGAAAATTTATTAACAATTACTACACGAAAACCGAAAATCCCAACTATTAGCGTTATGAAGATATTTTTTAATGTGTTTGTTGGCTGTCTTTCAAGCTCACCTTCGAAAATGGCTGTACTGAATAGGAGTTTTGGATTCTTGTTCTCGCAAGTACGTAAGTTATTGATGCATGATTTTTTTTATAATTGTCTACTTTTCTAATTAATTATTCTGATCGTTCGTTTATCATTTTAGGTTGCAAAAAATCTGCCATTTATTTCTTCTTCGAGGCACATTCATTCCTCACTATATTTAAATACGGTAAGTAACATATTTATTTTTTTCTAATATAACCTTTTCAACTTTATTTTTATCTGATTGTGTTCATTTTTATTAAAACTGATTCTTCTTAGCATTAAGTTAATTTTTTTTAAGTCTCTATATCCTTTTATTACTAAATATATAAATTAACCGTAAAAGTTAGGGAGTAGTGGAAAATTTAAGAAATTTGTTAGTATTTTTCCCAAAATTCTTTTAATTTAGCGCTATTGTAACAGTTTTGTGATTCAACTTAGCTTGTTACATTTTTATCAGTTCTTGTTTTTTATCGGTAATTACATACTATAATATTATGTTACTAGTTAATTACTTTTTTATTCAACCTTTATTTTTTCGTAGTTACTTTATATGTATAATATAACAGTTAAGCGAATTTAGAACGCTTAAAGGTTTTTTTAAAAATACTCAAAAAAATAAGTTGCAGATTAATAGTAGATATTTGCATTCTTAATATATGTTTCATATAATACAAATAAGTTGTACTCGAATTTATTACATTGTATCAGTTAAATTTCAGCCATTATTGTAAACTGGAAAGCTTTTACAATTAAATTAATTTTTTATACTGTAAAAAATCACCATTGATACAAAACATTGGTGTTTTTTTTTACAGTAGAATTCATTTACTGTTAGATGGTTATGATTTAATATGTTACTGCTAGGTATCAAAGTTAACTGTATTATCAAAGCATTATGACTGATGCATCTGTAAATTCTTGATTTTAATGTCTGTAAGTAAAAATAATGCTAAAGCCTTCAATTTTTTGCCTATTATCTTAAATTATACCTTTATTCCTGTTGGTGTTGGTTTGGACTGAATACTACATTCCTCTAGATGAAAAATTTGTGTTTTAATATTTATTATATAAGGATACATTTTACAAAAAAAAAAAAAAAAATAGATGCCTAGATTAAATAGTCATTTAGAAATCCTAACACAATAAATTAAAAAGAATAAAGATGGAGATATTTATTTTAAAATTCAAATTAGTGCTCTATTCTTGTTTTGTGGAATTTTTTTAATATTTATATAATGGAGATGAATTTCAATAAAACATTTCCAGAGACAGAAAAAAGTTAGAAATAATTTGTACAAGGCACATGTTGCAAACTAAAGCTATAAATTAAAAACCAAAAAAAAAACAATAGAGCTGATTTTAAATGATCCAATTTTCATGAGTTAGGTATAAATTTGAATTCATTTCTTAGCCTGAGTGATAGGTACAGTATACGCTTCAAATGGGAATAATCCCATTTGATAGAAAACTTGAAAACCATTTAAAGTATCATTTTATATTCATTAAGCCCTTGTTTTTATTTTGTTGTTTATTAGAACTATGGATGCACTATACGTACATTTTAATGAAGATACAATGATAAGAAAGATGATATGGTAGGTAAAACGATGTCAGATCCTTTCCAGGGAATCAAGCCTGAGACAAAGAAATTTAAAAACAATAATGTTAATCACTATAACATCTGGCCAGCAACAGTCTGTAACAATTAGTATTGATAATCCTGCCTTTGAGTCATGTGTTCTTTCATATCCTCTTTATCATATCTAAAAACAAGGTATTAGGTTGTATTCATTTGTTAGGATTTATTTGTCATAAAAAAAAAAATCATAGAAAATTTAAGGGCTATTTATTCTTAGACTAAAAGGATGATCAGATTATAAAATTCATATAGTTTTAGTTTTAGAATTTTATTATTTATAGAGTAATAGGATTTTTTTTAGGCAGTATGGAATAGTGCAGAGCGTGCTGGATTCCTTTTAATCTGAAGAGTCATGTTATTGGATATTTTTTAGATTAAAAATTTATTTATTTATAATTTATTTTCAATTTTACTTGTGGCAGGAGGCAGGAAAGCAGCCAGAAGGTCGAACTAAATGTACATTAATTCCTGGAGATGGAGTTGGTCCAGAACTTGTCTACTCTGTTCAAGAGGTTTTCAAGGTAATGATAAATGTTTATATCACATGTGTACTAAGTGAAATTGTCATCGCTTTCATAAAATTTCTTGCACTATTTTACTAATTTCTTGCAGTGCTTTATTCATTCTCAGTGCTATATTATAAATATTATGGAGAAATTATTAGTGACAAATTTTAAATTTTTTTGTTGTACATTGGACACATTTATAAATATTTTTTTTACATTTTTCTCAGAGATGTGGCAAAGATCTCTACTATTTTTGTGTTTAGAGATAACAGTTTGTTACTAAATCAAGATATACTGGAAGCTAACGATTACATTATTATTTGTTTGAACATGCTATTAATTGTTATTATACATTTCTGATGTAAAAGTAGTGTACAGTATAGAGTTTTGTTACCTTTATGTTCCACTCATAAAATCCCACTCATTGTAACTTATGGCGTAGGATTAACATTCTAAATCGTCAGTGATAAGCTTAGTGTAGCTCAAGTGCCTTTTTTAACCTTGTAGAGTTAGTCTTCAGGATGCAAATTATAGATCATGTTCTGCTTTCTGCTTGTTATGTTACACATATCATAAAAGTCTGAAGGAAAAAGCCCCATATAATATTACAATACAATTATTTTAAAATTGACGAAGTTCAACAATATTATGTTTTTGTCAGAAATTAATAAACTAGTTTTTTTTTTTGTGTAGCTAATAATCTCCTTAAGTCAGTAAAATTTTGACCTTGAATATGGTATTTAATAACACTTGCAGTATGTGTAATTAAACTATTCTAAAACCCACAAAAAATTGTAAAAGCAGTTTTTCAAAATTGTTATTGGCAGTATTTTAATTTAAAGTTTCATAGTATTATTTTAAATAAAATTGAAAATGTAGATTATTTCCACAACAGGCACTACTTAAAAATTCTGAAAAAGTTTGTAATTTTACACATAATCTTAAAAATGATGTTTCATAACAGAATATTAAAATTTAGGCTATAAAATGAGTAAGATATTTACATAAAAAATAAATATGTACCGTATTTATTCGAGTACCTCCCACCCACGAATAAGCCCCGCACCTTGATTTTCTGGACTGAAAATCTAAAAAAAAAATCAAGTATATACCAGTATTTTAAAGTGCAACAGATATGATAAAAAAATATGTAAATACGAAAATATTCAGAAAGTAAAGCATTTAATTCGTTCATTTAAATTACAATATTAATATTACATTAATAATTAATTACCATAAGTACTAGTTTTGTTCAGAATCAGTAGGGCAGTAAAACGAAAAGAAAGTATCATATTGAAAAGTATCATTTCAATACACTTTTTAATATGGGATTTTATTTTTAATTAATAACTTCAGTGTCTATAGAAGAGTTACCAGTATTCTCCACGTTGCTCTGCCAAATGTCTTCACTACCATCAAGTTCATTAGATATTCCACATTTTTTTAAACTTTTCCTTATTAATTCCGTGGAAATACCTTCTCAAGCATCTTTTATCCAAACACAAATCTGGTTAAAATCTGGGCGTTTGATTCTTCCTGTAGGCGTGAGAAAGAAATTTTCATCAGCCATCCATTTACTGCACAGTTGTTTTAATGCAGATTTGAACAGTTTATTAATGCAGACATCTAGTGGTTGCAATAGAGATGTCAATCTGCCTGGAATTACTACTTGGTCTGTCGTACCCTTTTTTAAAATGTCTTTCACTTTATCAGTCATATGCCCCCAATAAGGTTTTAAGGTTTCGTCCATCCAACCTGATTCATGTGCTCTGATAATAACTCCATAGCTGTACAGTAGGAAGAGTTTTTCTTTTAAAAACAATGTATGGAGGTAATTTTGATCCATCAGAAGTAATGCAAAGCATACACTACACCTTTGTTTTTCATTACCACCAGTGCGAATCGTAACACTTTTTTCACCTTTTTTGTTTACGGTTTTGTTAAATGGCATTTCAAAATATATGGGTGTTTGATCAGCATTTCTTATTTGAGAAGGCAAATAGCCTTTATCTTTTCTAAGATTTATTATGTATTTGTGAAAATGTAATATTTTTTGTTCATAAGCGTCTGGAAGTTGTTGAGAAATGGTCATCTTTTGTCTTATTGACAAATCATTTCATGCAAAAAATCATGTTATCCGTCCATGGATTGCTTTAAAATTAACTTTATTTAATGATTTAGCAATTTCACAAGCATATGATTGACACATTTCTGTCATGACAGCATAACCGCATTTCCTTTTTTCCATAACAAAGTCATACAATTTTTTTTATATGTCTGTGTTTTGGTTTTAAGCCACAAAAAGCCCTTTTATTACTAGTGCCTTTCACCAGAAGTTGTTTCTTCTTATGCCAGTCTCGAATGCAGCTTTCATCTACATCAAATTTTCTTCCTGCTGCCCAATTTCCAATTTTTTCAGCCTCTTCTGTAACATGCAGTTTTTCATTTACTGTAAAAGATGCAGTTGCTGTCCTTTTGTACTCATTTTAATGCCGTAATTATAATAAATCTCCGTATTAAACTTTACAAGATAAACTAAACAGGTAAAATGCACATAACCGTCACATATACAAACAGTACAATGACAATGGCGAATAGACAAGATGACGATGGGTAACTGTAGTGTCATTAGAACCAGATGCCAGCCTACACAGAATGAATCAGTTTTATAAAAATACCGTAACTTTGTTCCTGTTGATAATATGAACAGGATGTTAATAAGTAAAGATGTATTTTGTGGCATCTGGTATTAATAAACTAAAGCCTAATGTAACTATATTTATGTGATTGAATTTAGGTACTTATAAGAAAATGTTTACTTTGCATAAATTATCCTGGCTAAAGGCTATGTTTCAACTAAGCTCTGCACCCTTATTTTTTAACTCCAATTCCAAGAAAAAAGTATGGGGGTACTCGAATAAATTCGGTAAGTCTAGTAAAAATAAATGTACCAAAAAAATTCTGCTGTCTGTAATAAATTACTTAATTTTTACAGGATTTGGTGCACTTTTTTTTTACAAAATGCCAAATACTAATGCTTCATTGTTACCTAACAACTAAGCTATTATTGGTTCTTATCAGTTATCTGCCCGCCATGTATTTTCCCATTCCAGCAGGTTCAAACAGTAAGTAGTAATCAATTTACATGTTAGCTATGTATTATTTACTTAAATGTCATTATGTTTTAAAATTAGTGAACCAATTATTACGATTTCATAATTGTTATCTCTATTGACAGCAGCATTTATCATTCAACTGTTATCTTTTGATTATTTTTGTTTTTATTTTAGTTAGTGTTTCATTTCAATTAGATCGGTTCAGAGTTTTGTGCTTCTAATTTACATTGTATGAAATGAACATTTGTCAATTACCAAATATGGAACAGAACACTGTGCAGTTCTTTATTGAGACCAGTGTTGTACCAAAACATTGCCTATGTCCAAAAGGTCGTAACATGACATCCGTAAGCACTAGAGCAAGATGGCGTTACAACCATTGTGAATGTTGGTTAGGTTAAAACATTGATTTAAACGATTGTGCGTAGTGGGCAGATAAACGATAAGTACCTTATTATTTATTAGGTAACTGTTAAGTTACTCAGAAATCTGAATTTTCATTACATTAAGGAGTTTAGATTACCCTGTATGAATTACCCAGTCTTGGGTTCAATTCTTAACTTTATGAAAATGTTCAGTTAAAAACTCCACAGGCAACTGATATGGTTAAATCCATGTATTGGGGGATAAAAAGCATTCTATTTAAGTTATTATAAAGTTTTAACATCAATGGTATTGTATTATAATGTCTAGCAATTGTGGTAAATGGTAGTCCTGAATGGTTTGTAGTAAGTAAGAAGGGCTTTACAAAAGTGAACTAATTCAGATTTTTAAATAGAGCATCATTCCAAGTCAGTTCAACCAAAAATAAAAAAACTGGAACGTTCTATTTCTAACCCACCATCTCATATTTTGATGAGATCTTTTATTTCTCATAGATATGTAATCTTTCAAAACGTCTTCGTGTTCAGTTTTCATTTTACAGCTTTGTGAAGTTATGGCAAATCTGAGTCTTCATATACAGTCTGCTCCTTTCTGTAAAATGTAGTTTTATATATATATATATATATATATAAAATGAAATTTAAACTATCAAAATAATAAATAGATAAGTTGAACTTAGCATATTAATTCCAAGAATCAATTTTTCACAGGATCCTGCATCATCATTAAAATAAATTAAAATACATTGTTTTTATATAATTTGTAAATTATGAATTTGTTGAAAATGTTGCTATTTTTTAAATTTTGAAGTTATTTAATATTTGTAATTGAAAGAGACATTTTAAATATTACATCATTCCAGTAGTGGACAGCAGAATTTGCCTATTCATCCACAATATATTCAAAGATTATAAAATATAGTAACATTTTTGGCAAATTCAAACAAATTATATAAAAACAATCTATTTTCATGTAATTATAGAATTAAATACCAACTGAAAATATGGGATCCTGTAAAAATTGATTGATGGAATTAATATGATAGTTTAACTTATCTATTACTGTGTTTTGGTAGTTTAAATTTTATTAGCTCAGTGGTCAATGTGTTAATGAATTATTTGAATTTAAGAAAGAATATATATAATGCAATCAATATATATATATATATATATATATATATATATAATGATCTGCAATATATATAATACTGATCAACTTGATCCACTCAAGTACAGAAATAAGAAAACTCTTACCTTATTTTTTTATTTTCTTACGATAGTACTTCCGTGGGATCCCGCATCATCAGTTTTATATCAAATTTGTATACAATTCCATATTAATCACAAAAATTAAGAGGTTATTTTATTTTACTTAATGATTACATGCCTTTGCCTAATGTATATGTAATTTTAATCTCTTAAAATTTTATCTCTAAATTACTATTGTAAAAATTATAAAGAAAATAAAAATAAAAAGTAAGGTATGAGTTTTCTTATTTCTGTACTTGGGTGGATTAAGTTGATTTATATTATATATTTAAATTATTAGTGCAGAGATGATATGGGTCTCGCAACAATTGATTTTAGAAAACAATATAATTTTTTTTCTATAAAATCAATACTTATAAGACCCATATTCCTCTGTAGCCAATATATTGTATTTTTATAATCAAAAACAAACTTGAACAACCCAAGTACAGTATTGCAAAGTAAATGAAATTACACTAACCTTTTTTTTAATCCAAAAGCACTTTCGCGGATCCCTGCATCATCAGTTGTACATAAGATATATTTATATAAAATTGCATATGAAACATAATTTTTTTAATTGAAATTAAAATTACAACTATATTTACAAAAACATGTGAAGTCAATTTAAATAAAATAGCTGCATATATATAAACATGATGTCATAATTAAAAATTTTTTATTTTAAAAAGAAAACAATATAAATAGAAAATTTATACAATGTAGCCTGGCCAGCTAATGTTACATTACTGAGTAGATTTGAATTAAATTATTTATATTCATTATGATTATATCTATTTTTATCTAAAAATGTGCTGCCATCTGTTACTGCTTTTATAAGAGTATCCAAGTTGGAAATTCTTTTGTGTTTATATACATAAAACCTCTCCAAAATATCCAAACTTTTACTATTATTATTTAAATTAAATTTCTTCATTTCCACTATTTCCAAATTTGTTCGAATATCAGATATTATTGTATGTTTGTTATTAATAAGCTGGTCAGCAACATTAGTTATACCCAATTTACCATTTTTATAATTTCTAATGTGATCTAAAAATTCTAGTTTTGAAAGACCTATTAGTTTTACATATATATGTCTGTATATGGTAACAATCATTACACTTTATTTTATAAATTCCGCATGAATTATATAAGTCAGTGTTATTGTTATTTTTTAAATATTTTATTATATGATTGTTTGTCTTTCTATGCCGGTTTAAATTTACTTTTATCATAAATATTGGTTTTATTTTCAACAACATTATCAGTGTATTTATATTTTAAATATATCTTATAGCATTATTAATTTTTTCAATTTTATTTTTTATATAATTTTTTATATTTTTTTTATATTATCAATTAAAGAAACATTATAACCATTATGTTTAGCAGTTTGTTTTATATTATCTATTTCTTTGTTGTTAATATCTATTAACCAACTATGTGTGTATATGTACTAATTTTGTGTGACCACAGATGATTTGAATTTATATGTATTGTTTTATTGGTTGTTGATTTTTTTCCTATATACTGACATTATAAATTATTTATTTTTGTTCATTTTGATACTAAAATCTAGAAAAAAATTTTTTTTATTTATCTTAATTTTAAACTATAATGAGAATTAATTTTATTCAAAATTATTATGTTCATTGTGTATAATGAGATTATAAACTACAAAAACATCATCAACATACCTAGTCCGTAATAGGATATCATGTGAATGAATAATGCCATAAGTAATTTTATCTTCAAAATCCTGTAAATAAATCTCGGACATGACAGCTGATAATAAAAAACCCATTGGTAAAGTATTTTCCTGAATATAATATTTATCTTTAAAGTTTAAAGTAATTTTGTTGGCAAATATTTCTAACAACAACAATAATAATAATATCAATAAACAACGGGTCTTTATTATTGTATAATAATTTTTTTTATTATTTGAACTGTTATGGGTGTGCTAGGGTACATATTAATAATATCGTAACTTATGATACCAACTGTAAAACAGTTTAACCTTCTTCCATCACAATGATCCGCGCTTGATTAGTGCTCTGCGAAAATGTGTTTGTATCTGATTGCCTCCCTTCATAGTCTTATGCTACCCTCTTGTGAAAAAAATTTCAAAAAAATACAGTATATTAAAGAGATTTAACAGATTCTGACAAAAAAAGCCCGTTACGATTGGATATTTTTTATGCCTGTAACAACAAAAAAATTGAAACTGTACAAAAATTACAATAATTTAATTGCAGAATTTTTTTGCGAATTCTACCGTGTTTTTTATTAGCGAAATTTTTTTTTTTTTGCTTTGTGTTTATGAAACATAGTTTGCTGATTTTAAAAATAATACTTTCAAGCAAATCGGTTGAAAATTGGACAAAATATGATGAAAATCCTGTGTCATAAATCACAGATTAGTCACATATGTTAGTATAAGTGAAAGAAGATTAAGAAACTACGTTTTATAAAAATCCCCACCACTCAAAAGGCTATTCAAATTGACAAAAAAACATTTTTACTGTATACTGTTATTCATTACGAATCGATATGTGTTACATGTTTACCGATATCATTTGTCAGAAAAGATATTTATAGACCTCAAGTAAAAGTGACGTATTTGTGACCTCAAATTCCTTTTTTTTTTGTGTGTGTGCCGAACATCATAATTTATTATGTGTTTTAATACATCGATATGTTGCTACTAAGATAAGCTATTTTTGTAAATAACAAATAAATCCATAATTGTCATAGCAATTATAATACACAAGTCACACAGACAGACACACACAAGCACATTTCTGAGAAAAAAATTGTCATATTCTTTCTAGTCTAAATACATTTTACATCGTATAAACGTTGTTCAAATTGTGTAATAAAACTGATTCCTTTGTGAATATAAAAAAAATAACTGACTTAGATGCCATATAAAATGATTTTGTAACAGCGTTTTAAAACTGACGCCGTACATAACTAGTTCCAAGACTAAATTATCTGAAAAGGTAATGAAAAACAAATTAATATACAATAGTGAAATCCCATTGTTTATTGATAATATTATTACTATTGTTAGAAATATTTGCCAACAAAATTACTTTAAACTTGATGATAATATTTATCATTTATTTATATATTTATTAATATAATATTTATATTCAGGAAAATACTTTACCAATGGTTTTTCCATTATTAGCTGTCATGTTCGAGATTTATTTACACAATTTTGAAAATAATTTGTATTGGTACAGAGGAGTATGGTTATTAAAAGAATTGCTTAAAAAAAAAAAAATATATATATATATTTATCTATTTTACTGAAGTTAATCTGTTTAAGATTTATATTATTTGTAATTTGTTAAATTATGTACTAAATTCTATTAATATAAATCACCTAGTACAGAATATTTAAATAAGACTTATCTTACCTTAATTTTATCATGAAATTACTTTCATGAAAAAATTAAGATGTATTTTACCACATTACTCTGTAATAGGTAGTTTATAAAAAAGTTTCAAGAATTCAGTGCTGGTCCCCCACATCAAAATAAAGAAAAAACTTTATATTAACTTATGTCCGGAAACTTTTAGTTTGTATTTTTAACATCAAATTTTTTTTGCAGGAATGGTTAACCATGTTGAGCTTAAATTTTGTATACTTTTAGGGTATAGAAAGTTTTATTTGTGTAAAAACCTGATTTCTCAATCTATTTCAGAATGCCGGCCATGTAAACTTTTTAATGGTTAGTATCTTTACAACCGCTGGTTTATTTAACTGTTATATTATTACAAAAAATGTAAGTATTTTATGGTAAAGAAAATTACATCTCATTTATTCAAATCTGTTCATAAATAACAAAGTTATGGCAAAAATTCTTGAAGTGAGTCACTCTAGATTAAAAAATCAATTTCCATTTTCTCCTAAATAAATTTTAATAACTCAACACGATCTCAACTGGAGTAATTTTATTAATGTTATCATGTGTAGATTAAAATGATTAATAATATTGAAAATATTACAGTAAAACAAAATAATGAAACTATGAGAATATTATAATAAATAATATTAATATGGAAAAATAGTTTCCATTAAAACAGACGTTGTAGTCATTGTTGTAAGTGTAAATAAAAAACTATTATCCAGTTTTTCTTTTGCTATTAATAAAATGAAGACATTGATCTGTGCTGTGCAAGTTAATTATTTTTTTTACCATTACCTTATTCAGCATGGTAGGTAATATGAATCATATTTATACTAACTTAGACTTGTTTTTGTAGACGTATGTTTCTTTATTTCGATGTGGGGAACCATTCTCTGATTTCTTGAAACGGGTTTTATTATAACCCATGTGTTTGATACACATATTTATCAAACAATCTTAATACATATTGTAATGTTTATCCATTGTAAAAAATTGAATTATGAGGATTAAAAAAAATAAGTCCATACAAGATTTTTTTAAATTTATATTAGTTTTTTTACAGTATATGAGAGCTTGAACCAGTTGAATTATCTATGCTTGAGAAAGGAATAATAAATTAAATCTGTTTTGTAATAAACCTTTAGATATGGTTTTATTATCTCGAGATATAAAAATTCATTACTCTTTTAACTTAATTCTTTTGGATAAGAACGTTGAATATTTTATTGCCCATCTTCATTGTATAAGTTTAGTATGCTGTTTTTGACAATTCTGATGTTTTTCTGTTGCTAGCTGAATATATCCATCTTTTTGTTGTGTATTTTAACGAATATGGTTCATCGTGTTATAGGCAGCTGGAGTTCCTGTTGATTTTGAGATGTTCTTTTTATCGGAAGTACACCATGCCATCAGTGCACCATTGGATGACGTAGCTAATTCCATTATGAAGAATGGTATCTGTTTAAAGGTAGTGAATCATTATTTTTTTATTATTTTCCTCTTGAACTCTTCTAACAGTTGAACCCTGATAGATGGTAAGATCTATCCATATCTTCAGTTGCATAGTAAATTAATGATTTCAACAACACAGACTCCCTAATGGGGAGTCTTGCATTTTAAGACTTTAGGGAATGGTATCCCCACCACCGCCCTAAACCTGCTAAACCCTTTTACACATACACATATACCACAAATGCTATACAAATTACTACATATACCCTTAACACTGCAACACAACTAAGACTGTTTCTTCTTATACCTACACTCGGTCGTGTTGCGACACCTTATGAAACGCAACCGTAATCCAAGGTGGAAATCATTGTGCCAATGGGTAGGTGGATCTATGTAGTGAGTCTCAAACAATGTCCTCTGGGCACCTGGGTAAACCCAGTTGTATGCACCCTCCAGTATGCGCACACTCTGCTGGAGTGTTTCATTCACTTCTCAAGCAGTCACTTCTGCGCAGAGGATTACAAGGAAGGAGAATGGTGTTGACATGCCATGTCCTCACTGATTCTAACCTTTTCTGATTTTTGTTCCTGATTGAATAACGATTGGTTACCTACTGTTCATGTGTGATTGTATATAAAACCCAAGATGCTGGTTTCAGTGTAGTGTTGTTGGTCGCAAAAAAGATAGTTGCACAAAGGAACAAGTTTGTGCGCGTTGCGGCTGTATGGGACATCATGATAGCACATGCACTAAAGTAGAAAAATGTGTTAATTGTAAAGGTCCACACTTGGCAAGGTCACGAGAATGCCCCCTTTATGAGAAAAAAAAGGCTTTATAAAGACTATATAAAGATATGTACAGAGTAGAAAGTGTCCTTTCATGTGGTTTGTTGAGCATACAGAAAATCCCTCAACATGAGGAACCCTGTGCAGCCAAGTGGTTAGTTTTATCCAGGTTCTCTCTCTCTCTCTCTCTCTCTCTCTCTCTCTCTCTCTCTCAGGTTCTGTCCAGGTGTACAAAAGAGAATGAATGTCCATATACAAAGAACTAACTAAAATGTAGAAGCTTTATCACTCATGACTGCTATTACAGCATTGAGTACTGGCAAGAAGGTAACTTTTGCCAGAAAAACTGATTGTGGATTATCTAAATCACCAGTCATTACACCATCACATAAAGTTCCTGCTGCACCAAGTAAACAGCCAAGATCCCTTTGAAGGGATCTATAAAGCATCATCGTGTGGTATGATGTCTCCATCCTCCCAGGCTGCCAAGTAATCTTACCACCTCGAGGTTTCTATGAGGATATGGTAGCGGGTAAAGTGCTTGAAGAAGCAAAGCACTTCTTAAAGGTTATAAAATCAAAAAAAGGAAAACCGGATAGTATTTGATAAGTAATCTGTATGCAGAGTTTTTATATATAACAGGAAAAAAGTATTTCCTATGCGTATAAATATTATTCATTTGAATATTTGCAGTCTCCATTCCCACCATAAGGATATTGAAATCCTATTGAAAAAGATCCTTTAATGCTGTGTCTGCAGGAGACATAACCTCCTTCCCCAGATGATATTTCCTTAGGTGGTTACATTTGTGAAAGATGTGACCATCGAACTGAGAGAAGATATGAAGGTGTGGCTATTTTCCTGAAGGAAATCATATTAGCTGCACATATTACACTAGTTACAAAAACATCCCTGCAGTCTCAGTGAAGATATTTGCGCCATTTAAATGAATATCTACTTCTTATATCTTCCACCAAATTATGATGTCAATGAGGATGATATGTCCAGTCCTGTTCATTTGAGGCAGAACTTACATCTCTGCTTATTGAATGATGATTGGTCATATATATTTGTATCATCGTCAATACTTACATTTTTGTGTATTGATCTGTCCTTTTGTTCAGCAATCCTACTCCCACATCTTACCTGGCACATTTACAAAAACTTCTTTGGAAGTGATCATAGACCAGTTGTTATCTGAGTCAGTAATAGTGATTTGCCTCAGAGTCAGTCATGCAGATGGGTGGTTGAGAAAGTAGACTGGATTGGATATAAGGATTTCTTTGGCCAGTACAACAAGAGTAGTAGCATAATCCATCAACTTGCCAAGTTTACACACTTCGTACTTGATAGCGTAAATGAATTTATCCCTTTAACATCTGGAAAGCCAAGGCAACCTGCTGTTCCTTGGTGGGATGAAGACTGCAGGAATGTATTAAAGGATCGGCTCAGGGCTTTACATAATTTCAATTGAAGATGTACAAATGAATTGCTCTGTACCTTCTGCAGTGCGAGGGCTGTTTGACATTGAGTGTTTCGGTGTGCTAAACAGAAATCATGGATGAATTATGTCGATACAGTTTTTCAGACTACTCCATCATTGGTTGTGGAGAAAAGTTCAGGCCATGTGTGGATCAGGGCAGTCAGTCCAGCTGATTGGTTTGAAAACAACAGCATTCTCATCACCATGCCAGTTAATGGAGAAACTCATTTAGGTCAGTTTCACTTACATCATTTTACTATTCTGAGTTGATGTGGTATATTTTGCAGGTAGAAAATATGTCATTTGTGATTGGGAAAACATTCTCTTTTGATGAACTAAGATATGCCTTCAATAATTTGTGTGACACTTCCCCCCAGAAATCATATCAGATACAGTATCTTTTTGTACCACCTGGATAATGCAAGCTTTAATAGAATATTGTGTATCTATAATAGAATATTTTCTGATTAGGTTTTTTCAGTTTCTTGGTCAGAACCATTGGTGATGCCTGTACTGAAACCTGGTAAAATAAATCGCATCCCTCAAGTTATCATCCTGTTTCCTTAACCAGTCCCTGTGCAAGTTGATGGAACAAATGGTAAACCATGTACCTTCAGAGAAATGTGCTAATTGCTCCCGAATAATGCGATTTCCACCAAGGTAGATCATCTTATCATTCATATAGTTGCTGTTGAATCTGTCATTCAAAATACCTTCCTACTTCGCCAATGCCTCATTGCTTTTCTTTTCAATTTGCAAAAGGCATTTGACACAGCATGAAGGGCAGAAATCCTAAATAAACTGCATAAATGGGGTATACAAGGAAATCTCCTTGCATTTATTAGGGTAGTAGTACCCTTGTATTTATTAGGGTAGTAGTTGGTATTTTTGAGTTCGAGTTGGAAGGACGCTATCCGTAAATTTTAGACTAGAATAGTGAATACCACAGGGAAGTGTACTTCTCTGAAAGTAACGGTACTGTGTTTGCTGTAGTCATAAGTAATATAAGACATGCAAAAAACAAAGCTATTTAATATTATATTAATATTAGGTACTGTTTTTGAAAACCCGTTGTGTTCTTTATTTGTTGATGATTTTTCAGTTTACATAGAATCTACAACTACTGATAAGAGGTTGCTCCAAAACAACTAACCTCTTTTGAATCATGGTGTAAAACTGGATTCATGTTTTCTCCGGAGAAAACAAAATGCATCTACTTCTCACACTTTGAGGGAGGGAACATATTGAACTATTTTTACGTGGTGAAACAACTAAATTTGAAATAGTTAAGATTTTTAGTGTTGTGGTTTGACCAACGACTGACTTGGGTGACACATTTAAAGGAGCAGAAGGTAAAATATTTAAAAACGCGAGATGCTGAGAGTATCTAATACTCATTGGAGAGCTGATCAAATATGTATGTTGAACTACTGAGCTGTGGTCTGTTCCCACTTAGACTATGCCTGTAGGGCTTATTCATCTGCTCGGTCCACCGCTGTTACAGAGGTTGATGTATTCCGTCATTCATTCATCAGTCTTAGCTGCATTTCATTCAAGCCCTGTAGTAAGTCTACTGGTGAACAGTGGTGAACCAGCCCTTTGAAATAGACAGAACCAAATTATGGTTCTTGACGAGCTCTTATGTAGCTCGTATTAAAGCATAACCAAATAATCATCTAACCTTTGTTACAGTGTTCTCTAACCTGCATCTTAATTGATAGCGGGAACAGCTGAGATCTACTGCTCCCCTATGCAGAGCTCAGTGCCTTTTCTTAGCTCTAAATAAACAATTACCTCCAGTTATTACTGTTGCTTTATGTTATTACACCTTTTGGTGGTCTTCTCTTGTTAATTACTGCGTTAGTCTTTGTTGGTTTCATAAGAAGGTTATAATATTACGAGAAAAATTTTATACTGTTATAAATAGTGTAAATCCTGATTCTATAGTTTATACTAGGACAGCTCTACTAAAAAGGTTAATTCTATTGGTTGGCAATAGAACATACATGTTTGTCCTTTCCAGCATGTCAGTGTTTTCATTGCAGAGTTTTATGCTATTAATTAGCCCAACATTTTGGAACAATTTTTGGAATCCCAACATTTTGGAATCTGTTTAGATTCCAGGATTGCCTTACAGGTGATTAATGTCAAGTATTCCAAATACCTTGTCGCCTGTGATATACAGTCTTATTTCTGAAATGACTCAGTGTAACACTACTGTGAGCTCTTGTTGGATCTCCAGTCATATTGGAATTTCAGACAATGAGTGTGCTGATAGTGTGGCTAAAAGAGCGTGTTTCTAGCTTCCTTTCACTAATCATGTTGTTGCTGATGATTTTGTCTGTTTTCTGACGAGGTTGATCCGTGTTGAGTGGCAGAGTGAATGAAATGCTACCATCAACAATAAACTTTGTCCTGTTAAGAATGCTGTATTAACATGGTTCTCATGCAGAAATAACCATCAAGAGGAGGTTATTATTTGCTGTTGGCAAATAGGGCACACTAGGCTCATTCATGGATATCTCATGACTCAGACCGATGCACCTAATTGTATTTGCTGCGACTGCCAGCTAACTGTACACCACATCCTTGTGGATTGTGTCTGTTATGCGACATTGCATCAGAAGTTTAAGCTAGGGCTAACTTCAAAAATATCTTATGAAACAATGTTATCAGAGGTTTTACAGTTTCTTTGGGCCATCTGTTATATTCAAATATACGAGTTATCTCTTATCTTTCAGCTGTTTATGCCATTTGGTGTATGGCAGATGGTAAGTTTATTGTTGTAGTTTAGAATATTAATGCAATATTTTGTGGTTTTATTTTACATATTAAATTTTATTTAGCGTATTTCATAGGCGTTTTCCATTTATGTTTATTTTTTTATATTACTGGATTTTAGTTTTTAATTTAATTTTAAATTGTAAATTTTTAATATTTATTTATTTATTATAAAAATATCATACCAAGCGCTGATGACGATACTTCATTGTGCACCCAGAAAAAAATAAAAACCAACGTACTCCTACCAGTATTTCTCCTTGATCATGTTATCTTTATTATTATCATTATCATCAGTGTTACCAACTCTATTATTTTTGTTTGCTCATAATTTTATTGTATTTTTTTCATATGATTTTTCAGTGAAGGCTTGTTTGTTTTCATATCTTATGCCATTATTCTAACCCCAAAACAATTCCATGTGCCCCTTCATTCTCTTCATCACAGAGATGAAATTATAGTTTACAAGAACATTAATAAACATTTAATAATTTCTTCAACTCATTTTTTATATACTACATCAAAATAAACAATAAATTTGCATGAGTTTGCCAACTACATTAGATTAGAAATAGGAAAAACCTGTTTTACTCTTGTTTATAGTCACATGCACTTTTGTGTAAAGTCACATTTAAAGTGCTGGTTATACTTTTTTTTTAAATTGTACTTTTTTTTATAAGAACAGGATTGTTGGTGATTAAAATGGTATAAATTAGTGGGCTTATTGCCTATTTTTTTTTACAAATATTGAAATTTAATTTTTAAAGACAGTCATTACATTGAAAGTTATTACAAAAGAATGATTACATTGGCATATTTACTCTTAAATTATGATAATCTTATAATTAATAATTACAATTTTGCTGTTAATAATGAATTCATAATAATTTTATAGTTGACTCTTAAATCAGGATAATCTTTATTCAGGTTTTTCTACCTGTATGCTCTTGGATAAACTGTTACTTATCTACCAGGTAGTTTTTGATCTGTTTTCAACTTGCTGAATAAAGAAATTGTTCTTTGACTTGTGATGTTTTTATATTAATTTTTAATTTAATAAATTAGATTTAACTACATTATAAACTAAACATAATTTAAATTTCTATTGTTTTATTTCATTTTTGTTGGACTTCTTACTCTGTTGAATTTATATTTTTCTTTATAAGGTAAAAATTATTAGTTAACAAAATTTCATGTTTATTTTTATTTGTGGCTTAAAAATCAAATTCTAGTCCTGAATTTTTTTTAGAATATTTGTACATTACAGATTTTGTTGTTCAGTTTCTTGCAGATGTTAATGTATAGAGTTATTTATGTTTATAGTTATTGGTAATGAAGAACTTTATGTTAGGATCAGACAAGTCATCAATATATTGTGATAAATTTCTTCTGAATTTGTGTTTAATATGAAGAGTAAGTTCTTGTCCTAGCTAAACCATGGCATATCTTTTCAAACGATTATTTAGAAAAAGTTTAAATAATAATAGTAATAATAAGTTATTTGTAGAATTTAATAAAAATTGTTATATATATATATATATATATAAACAATTTTTTTCATGAATTTATGACAAAAATATTGAAGTTAATAAAATATTTATACAACAATATTCAAATTACCTTTCATAACTTTACAGTAGATGTTCAGAATGTTCACAATGATGTAATCCCAATGCAGGTTTGTACACATTTCATAACATTTGCAGCCACTTTTTGTTATGTTCGCTCAGTAATGTTTGAAATCTCACTTTCAATGTTAGCCTTCAATTTGTCAGGTATATGAGGATTGTTTTTAACTATACTTTTTAAATACTCCCAAAGGATAAAGTCTGCTGATGTATGATCTGGGGATCTTGGAGGCCACAACCCTTTTGATTTCAAACTATGGCTAAAATATTCTGTAACATATCCATTTTTTCATTAGTAATATGACACATTGCCTTATCCTGCTAGAACCAACATTCTTGTTTGTGTAAATCTAACATGGCAATAAACTGTTTGATTAAGTTGCAGTAAACCACACAATCTAGAGTTGTCAAAAAATAAAGGCCTTGTTAACATGACACACCAATTATACATGCATGTAATGCATGGTCGTTCGTGAAACACATGAGGATATTCAGCGCTCCATTCCATATTTGGCAGTTTTGGTTGTTAGTGTAGCCATCCAAGTGAAACTGTGCCTCATCACTGAAATAAACACAATCCAAAATTTCAATACTGTTGTCATCAACAAGAGAACGACCCCGACGAGTCGTTTTCTTTAAGACTTTGGGGGTTGGTGTCTCTACAGCCTTAGCCTCTGCAGCTTTTCTTTCTACTACACCCAAACTGCAGAACACTTTACCCTATACACATACATTATACAAATTACAGCATATACCGTTACACAACTACATAACATTCTACACTATTTCCTTTTTCACTTACACTTGGTGACTGCAACACCTTACAAAACGCAACTGTAACCCAAGGTAGAAACTATTGTGCTGATGGGTGAATGGCTCTATATAGTGAGGCTTGAACGACGTCCTCAGGGCACCTGGGCGAACCCAATTGTAATTAGCTCTGCTGGAGTGGTCTGTTACAAACTGGTACTTCTGGGATCAAGGATCAAGTCTACAAATTAATTATATGATGGTTGGTGATCCATCTGAAAAAACAACCAATATTTGTCTAGTGAAAAGGCCTCAGTCAGCTTTATCTGTTGAGGATAAAAGTTCTGCAGAAGAGAATTGTAAAGTATCAGATGTAAAATATTAAAATATTCATTTTATTGTTTTTCGGAATCAGGAAGGGTGAGACCCTTCATAAGGTCTCACCT
This sequence comes from Lycorma delicatula, assembly GCF_047948215.1. Lineage (NCBI taxonomy): Eukaryota > Metazoa > Arthropoda > Insecta > Hemiptera > Fulgoridae > Lycorma > Lycorma delicatula. Next base: position 218,459,091 of record NC_134455.1, read on the forward strand.
GCCCTGATCAGTAAGGAAGTAACTGTTTCAAACGGTTCCCCCAAGAAGAACGTCAGAAACTGAGAGACAGAACAATACTAATAGAGACGTTCAGTGATGAGCAAAGTCGATCGCTTTTACATCTAACGAATATGGGCGGTATAAGTATAATTATGGTATGTCAAAAGTTAGAATACTAACCAAGGAGTAATTTTTTGCCAGTGTCTTCTTGAGCTGGACATTAAAGAAATTGCTAAGAGCTTCGTCCCCAAGGTGTTACAGAGGTGAAGAGAATAAGGAGTGTCAGTGGGATGGAAGAACCTATTTCCTCTTATTTTAACCTTCAACCTTCCCACACCACCAGAGAAAATTAAAGTAGGATACCTATTGGTTAGAGTACAAGTATTCATCCCTAACCCAAGATGCAAAAGAAGGCCACAAGGACACTGACTGTCAGGAGGAAGAAAAATGTGCAAACTGGGGGGCCCGGTAGCTATCTTCTTTGATATAAAAAAAGCATGTGACATGTTTTAAGTACCACCTTATTTTCTACAGCCATTAACTGTATTACTAAAATGTGTGTAGCCACCTGTTTCATGTTCATTATTTGTTGATGAATTTGCCATATTTATTACATCCCATTACGGCCACAGCAGAGAGATTACTACAGAACACAGTATCTCACCTTGAAACTTGGCTCAGGGTTACCGGCTTCACCTTTTCAGCTGAGAAAACAAAATGTGTAGTCCTTTCTCAGCTGCGAGACCCTTTCATTCTGCAAGTTTTCCCAACGGAGAGCTAATTATTATCTTTCCTGATATCAGGTTTTTAGGTTTATTTTTTATAGCCGCCTTACTTGGGTCAAACGCATCAAAGAATTAAAAACAAAATGCTTCAAACTTTTAGATATGCTGCGAATCCTTAGCAACACCAATTTAGTTTGTGGTTGTGTCGCCAACTGTCACTAGCATACTTGGTGAGTGCATGTGAACCATCACTTTGAAATAGACGTGACCAACTTCTAGCATCATACTTTGCCCGTTTTAAAGGGCAACCGAATCACCCGGCTTTGACCACAGTTCTTGTGAATCCTAATTTACAAAGATATGAAGACCGTCCACATTATACTGCACCTACGGATGTACTTAGCTGGCAGTTACTACAGCTTTTAAATGTTGACATACCTTATATTTTTCCAAGATATCCCTGTTCATATCCTTCATGGAGAATCAACTGTATAAATTTTATTTTTGATCTTACCATTTACAAGAAACAATCAACACTAACTATCATCTTCCAACAAAGTTTTCACCAAATTCTCTCCAAAGTAGTATACACAGATGGATCAAAACAGAATGATACCATTGGATGCACATTTATTCTTAATAGCAGAACCTGTGTTTGGTCTGCCTAATATTATAGGTACATTTACTACTGAACTGTATGCTATCAATAAGGCATTGATTATTTTTAACCCAAAATACCGTCATATCCTTATTTGTAGCAACTTTTGAAGTGCACCCCAAGCTTAAGAAGATTTTTACTCTTAACATCCTTTGGTGACTAAAATGTATAATGCAATCACTGAGTTAAACCATTGCAACACACAAATGAGTTTCTGTTGGATTCCTAGCCATGGGAATTCCAGGTAATGAAGGTGCAGATTCCGCTGCTAAAGATGAATGCACTCAACCTCCTTTTACCACTCGTGTTGCTGCTTCTGACTTTATTAATAGTATAAAAGACTCTTCGAGCAAAGTGATAAGGGGACTGGACGGCTACCATTGATAACAAACTACAGAACATTAAGGATTCTGTGTTGCCATGGGACTCCTAATGTAGAAAAGCTTATCATGAGGAAGTGGTCCTCTGCCGATTACAGATAGGACAGCTACTCACAATTATCTGATGTCAGCAGTAAACGTGCCAATATGCATATGATGCAACTGCCGCTTGACTATGCACCACATCCTTGTTGATTGTATGCATTATGCGGCCTTGCGTTGTAAATTTAAATTTTCCAGAATTATTCGTCAAATCCTGGGCAATGATGAAGAAGTTGACCAGGTATTTTTATTTCTTAGAAATATTAGTATGTTAACTTTTAATAGTGTTATGAATTTTGTTTTAATTTTATTTTTTTGTTATCCGAGAAGGACCTTTTACACTCCCCTCTGAGCTTGTTAAATTTATTTTATTCTTGTTATTGTTATATATGTATATATATATATGTGTGTATATATATATATATATATATATATATGTGTGTATATATATATATTTAGTTTATTTTTTAAATATTGTTTATTTTAATAAGTTTTTTACCTGTGATAGTAGTTGTATGTTTTTGTAGTTTAAATTTTTATTTTGTCTTTTAATATTTTAGTTTAAGTAAGTTATCTTTTTTGTTTTTAAATATCATTTTTTTTAGATTTTATTTTTTATTTTTGTTTTCTGGGCAATGATAACATGTGTATGTGTTTTGTCCAAAAAAAAAAACAAGAATGAAATCATTGACAATACTGTAAACATTCTCTATGGTCTACCTTTTTCAGTTCTTGAATGACTGATGCGATAAGTATGCAATTATAATTTTTTAGTAGCCCTGAAAGCAGTAGATAGTAAAAGCCCAGCCTGTGAAGATAACTTTCTGAGTGAGCGAGTCAAATGTTCTTGCACATCCTCCAGAACTTCTACTGTTAACATTGTCGACCTGTGCTTTTCTGATCATGTACACTCCAAGTCTCATGAAATTTATTAATCAAACACAATATTGTTGACTTATTAGGAACTGAAGAATTGAGAAATTTTATCTGAAACTCGTCTTTCATTTATTTATAAGATTTTTATGCACAATAAGTTTCAGTAATAAACACACGTTCGTCCTTGGAAAACAACAGAGTAAACACAATAGAGGCAAATTTATACTGGTACAGCTAGTGCATAAGAAGGACATTTCAACTGTTACAAACTGCTAACCTTTAGTACAGTGTTTGCCAACTGACATAGGAAGAAATAAAATTTACTTTACCTATGCGTGATCTTAGGGTTGCGTTCTTTTTGAAACACCAGTTAGAATAGCAGTAATTTTACAATTCTAATTGTAGTTTTACCTAGGATTAGGGTGTTAGAAAATAAAATAGTAATTCATAATTAACGTGAATTTTTTCATTATATGAGTTGATACTTCCTCATTGTGATATACAGATATTTAATTATCCTTCAAATGATGTTTTGCTCCTAATTAACCGTAAGTACTTTCATTATGCCTGTTTGTTTATTTAAAAGTCTTTTTGGTGGATGTACATTATTTTTTTTTTAATACTACTGTTACAGATCATTGTAAACATATTTGCTTATAATCTTTCAACTAAGAACTCCGATCAGACATTGCTTTTATCTTTCTGTTTATTATTATTGAACATCAAAAGAAACAAATATAACTTAATTAGTTCAACAAAATGGCTTCTGTATGTGAATGATTTTATTATCTTTCATGACTATTTAAAAATAGCAGAAAGGCAGCTACAACTTACACTTTTCAGTTGGAATCAAGATTAAGACATACAGGGTATATTCATTGGGGTAGTTCATTGTTCTTGCCTGAGCAGTTTATGTGGTGAACTTATCTCAGTTTTCTAAAATGTGAGAGCCCACTTCAATAGTAATTGAACTAGTTTATACATTGTAAAATCTAGACTGATCTCCTTCCGACTTCTATATATCCTTTGCTCTCACTTGTTTACCCTATAGTACAGACTATACATGCATGCCTGCAGCTTTATTAAGCAGAAATATGATTAAGAATTATTGACTTTGATTGTGCTTTCTACTCTTTGGTCCAACAGCCTATATTGAAATCAGTGGAGTAATTCAAAACATAGTATTATTTGCTCATGCCTTCCACATCAGCTTGATTAGTTTATGACCATTGAAAAGTAGATATATACAATAGTTTCTGATCTTTGAAAATTTGTGTCAATACTGCCTTTGGATTTTCAGTTTTTCAAAGGTTGGAAAGAACAGTTCAATTGACAACCATGGCATAGGGTAATATTCACAATGAGTAAAAATCCTCTTAATGTTACCTTAAAGTTTTTCACTGGCATCTTAGAAAAAGATTTCCACCTCATATGGTTTACAAGCAGCTTATCTGTTGGCCAAATAGCCATTTTCATTATGCAAAATACCATTTTACAAGCATGTTCAATCTAGTTGGAACCTGTAAATTGCTCATGTTTGTACACTTTTCATACATGTGTATTCATACCAGTCACTATCAGCGCAGTGAAATACAGAGAGATTCAAAACTCGCGCATATCAAAGTAATAAAAATAATAAGATATTAATTAAGTAATAATGTTTAAAGATTTATTTTCACAACATATGCTCAAAATGGCTGCCTCGTTCAGTAATGCATGTACAGAATCTTTTCACCATGTTTGAGGCCACTCTGTGGAGTATGTGTATACTGTTATTGTTAATCTCTGTTATGTTCATCTTCAGTTTCTCCAGTGTGTGTGACCTGTTTTTATAGACCTTTCCTTTAAGATAACCCTGCAGGAAGAAATCTAGGAACATCAAATCGGGTGAATGTGGAGGCCATAATCCTTAAGAGATGATATGCTTGCTAAAAAATTAGCACAAGAGATGAATGGTTTCATTAGATGTGTGACATGTGGCACTGTCCTGCTGGAACCTACAATCACATTTATCATCTTCAAGAAGTGCAATAAACTGTGTAATGATGTCTTGGTGCACAAGACTGTCCACTGTAGTTTCAAAGAAAATTTGGCCCACTATTTGACGACATGATTTGGCGCACTACACTCCCATTTTCTGAGAGTGTAAGGGATTTTCATATAACACAAATGGATTTTTGGTTGACCAAATTATAGTATTATTTTGACTGTTCATATAGCCACTTAGGTGAAACCACATCTCATCAGTGAAGAAAGCACAGTCAAGCTCTGCAATTCCGTGGTTGCCAACAAATGATTGAAACCATGTGCAGTACACTATGCCCTTTTTTGTTATTCGGCTCCTTCAATTCCTGAACAGTGCGAACTTGATATGCCTGAAAGTGTGTAACTGCTTCATCACTCTCTGAGCACTTCCATATGAAATCTGTAGAATGCGCTGATAGTATCTTCAAGCTTTTTGAAGGCGAATGCTGCACCACATTCTTAACCTCAGCCAGTTTAGCATCAGTCAAAATGGGCGGTCTCCCGGTTCTCTTCTTGTCTGCAGCTAATCTGCATTCTCTGAAATGGGCGATTAATTTTTGTAATGGTCGAATTGTTAGGCACTGCCACATCTGGATATTTCCCCACACGAATCATCTACAACACATCCAGAAGAACAACTGGAAAAATAATTTCAACAATGAAAACTTGTTGCTATTGGTAAAATGACATGTTTACCAAACAATAAACAAAGCATTACTCCAAGCGTTGTGTAATCAGTACACATCACAATGGCATCTAGGTTTGTTGTTATTAATATCCATGGTGCTATCTTGCTGTAGCTGAAGAACTTTTCCAACTGTACTACTATTTATAGACACCTTAATGTTGATATGTGTGACTTTTGGATCTCTAGTTTTAAATAGGTTTCAATTAGGGGGAGTGAAATATTCATTATATATTTATTTTGGTATTAAAGTAGTAGGCATACTACTGCTTTAGTTAGTTAGTTCTTAGAGGGCACCACTGAAATGCTATATTGAAATAAATAAAAAAATTGTAAATATAATTTAACCAAACTTAGTCTACAATTGCTTCGTTTGTTAGTCAAGGTTAGTGAGTGAAGCGAACGTAGATTGTTTGGTTAGATTATATTCATTTATTTTCTTATTTCAATACAGTGTTTCAGTGGCACTATCTAAGAACTAACTACAATGGTAGATCACCTTCTACATTATTAAATTTTTATTTTTTGGGGGTTGTGTAGAAAGAAAGATTGAAATCACTGTTTTAAGGGCATCAACTACATGGTCAAGTAGCCCCTTTCTACAAAAAAGAAATATATTTCTTATCCTTCGTGGTAACATTACTAGTGACGTAGTCAGAAGACTAGTCTTGTCAAAACGGATCATGCAAAAATAGACTTGAATAGTCAATGAATATTGAAAACACCAAAGAAACACAAGATGACAAGGGTGTAAAGGGGCCCTTGCCACTTAAAAACACTCAAACCATTTCTCATGAAATGTTTGCAAAATTATAAGGGCTATCATGAATGGACTTATCTTGTTAAAATCTATTTTGGTATTTGTATGTTGCCATTGGGTCGAAACTTACTTCAATTCACCCCTTAATGTTGAAGAACTTTACACTTTTCCTTCTCTTCGCCTGCAAAGACAGAGGCTCCCCAAGATGAGGGTTTTTATGTGGACTGTTTGGCACGAAACTTGTGGAAGTAGACATCCATAGTATGTGCCATTCAGTATGTTACAAGGTGTGGGCAGAGAGACGGTTGGGTGTGCCTCAGATCATTGATTCTGCCTGGGCTCAACCCAGCAACCACCTTACATGGATTTAACCCAGGCCGGGAAGTCAAGTACTCTCTAACCCACTATACTGACAGAAGCTCAAACTGGGAAGAGGGTTGAGCACTCAGCCCAGCATCAGCAAAACAGATCATGTTCATGCCTCCTGCCCCTGCTGCAACAGCAAAACTGAGAAGCACGACTGCAACCAGCTTGAAACCACTAATTCCATACCCCACACAGGAACTCCTGAGCAAAACCATTGTCCTACTGGCTGACATAAATGAAGGTACTGAAGTACCATGTTGTCTGCCCCAGATGTGTGCGTAATTACTATTGTATGGACATGAGGTTAGGTTTTGTCGTCAACGTCAACCATATGGGACTTACGATCTTTACCAGCTGCTTTTGAAGTTTAATTTATAATTAATTTATAGATTGGATCGACATATATTTTATTTTCCCTTGAATATATTTTTTGTGCTGTAGTAAACAGTTGTACTGTAATTTTAAATTTATAGGGTATCCTCGCAACTCCAGATTACAGTCACACTGGAGAACTGCAGACTCTTAATATGAAGTTAAGAAGAGTGCTTGATCTTTATGCCAATGTAGTACATGTCAAGTCATTGCCAGGTATCAAAAGTCGCCACAGAAGTATTGATGCAGTTATTATTCGTGAACAGACAGAAGGAGAATATTCAGCATTAGAGCACGAAAGCGTAAAGGTAATGTTTTATTATATTTAAATAAAAATAAGCAAGTTATGAATAAAAAAGAATCATATTTTTCTGGTGGATTTTAATGGAAGTTACCATTGTAACTTACGTTAAAATAAGCTTTCATAGCTTATCTGCAGTTAGAGTTAGTTGAATTCACAAACAATAACTCCAGTTATATTTATAGTTGATATGTAAATTTTTTTTAAACAGAATGTGTAATGAAAGTAGTAAATAAATACTTTATTAAGATTATAACATAATTTTATCTTGTGTAGATCGCATCATAGCCAACATTTGCATAATGTGTGGAGTTATTGATCATTCAAGAAAAAATAGATGGTGCTTTAAAATTTGTAAAAGCAGATTATGTAACAAATTAAGAGGATTCAGCTTTAGGTTTGGATCATAACTAATTTATTTATGCCAGATAAACATTACATAGTGTTCCACATACTATTGATTGGAATAAATTCAGTTGCACAGGAGACCTGTTTTTTAATAACGTAACATGTTATTAAAAATAATTTTATTATGTAATATTAATATTTAACATTAAGGAATTATTATATAATTATTTTGAGTTAACAGTTGTATAAGATGGAATGTAATGTATAAGATAGTTAACTAATGTATAAACTCATATATTTTAAAGTTTTGTTTTTCTGAAAACTAAAACTTAAAAAAATGTAAGTTAAAAGTCCTGAATCCCTAATAAAGATACTAGCAAAGTACAAAATCATAAAATTCACGTTTGTAGTAGAAAGCCCCTTTAAAGAGCTCTTTCTGTAGGATGCTGTTTAATGTAGCAAATCCTTTGTCATTTGGATGCAACTTAAAAACTTTTGATTGTCCTCTTTAATTGTTCTGCAAATTGTAGATTTTCAAGCATACTCATTTTTTTTTTTTTTTTTTGTATTGGTTGGTTTCTTCAACTTTAATTAATGTTTGATCAATAAAATTGTTTCGATTCCTGGGTTATGTATTTCATTTTTTGTATTTTCCGCCATGGCAGATTGTCTATAGATCACATGGTTGCCCTGGAAGCTGCTATTGAAAATGAATTTTTACTTTGCCAATGCCTGGTTGCTGTATTTTTTGATTTGCAAAAGGCGTACCACAGCATGGAGGAGAGGAATCCTAAATACACTTCATGAATGGGGTGTTCAAGGTAATCTCGCATTTGTCAGGGGGTTTCCTCAGTAGTCAGTCCTTCTGAATTTGGGTTGGAACAATGCTATCTGAAAGTTTTACACTGGAAAACGGAGTACCCCAGGGAAATGTCCTTAGTGTAATTTGTTTGCTGTAGCCATAAATAGTATAACAAACTGCATGCGAAAACCTCTATGTGTTCTTTATTTGTAGATGATCTTTCAATTCGCATAGCATATAGAATGTTAGCTACACATGAGAGGCTGCTTCAAAACACAATAACCCACTTAGAATTGTGGTATAAATCCTACTGGATTCAAATTTTCTCTGGAGAAAACGAAATGCATCCATCTACTTTTCACACTTAGAGGGAGGGAACATATTGACTCTCAACTGTTTTTACATGGTAAAACAGTTAGATTTTTAGTTTTGTGATCAGTTAAGTAATATAACAGTGAGCTTCTGCTGGATCCCCAGCCATATAGGAGTTTCAGTCTATGAGCTGATGGTAGTGCACAAAAGAGGCTTGTTTACAGCCTATTTTACCAGTTGTGTTGCTTCTAATGATATTACCCGAATCCTGAAGAGGATAATTCATAATGACTGGCAGAGTGAATGAGATGCTTCCATGAACAATAAACTTTGCCCAGTTAAGAGCACTATATTACCGTGAAGCTCCTCATGCAGAAATAACCATTGAGAGGAAGTTATTATCAGCCGTTTATGAATAGGGCACACTAGGCTCGCTCATGGATATCTGATAATGAAAGTGGATGCACCCCTTTCTGCTCACTGCAACTACCAACTAACAGTGCACCACATCTTTGTGGATTATGTCTGTTGTGCGGCATTACATCACAAATTTAGGTGACAGTTGTAGAGGATAATGAAACAAAGTTATCATATGTTTCCGATTTCTAAGGGCCATCCATTTGTATTTAAAAATTTTAATTGCTGTGTAATCTAATTATACCATTTGGCATATCTTTATCAAATATATCTGACTATATATATATATATATATATCTACCTATGTATCTATGAGATATAATCTATATATGTGGCATATGTTAATCATGATATATCATTGTGTTTTTATTTTGATCTTAGCATACATCACTACTGGTTTTTTCATTTTAAGATGTATTTAAATTATTTTTAATTAATTTTTAGTTGTGAATTTTTAACAATTGGTTAAAAAATCAAATACATCGTGTTCAGGTGATAACACCGAAGTGTTTTTCACTGAGAAAAAAACAAAATTATTTCATTTTTTCTTACACTTTAGTAATTCTAGAAAGTTAATTTAAATTGCATTGTGTAATTATTACATGTCCCATTCTAATCTAATTATTTAATAAAATTAATAAAAATGAACAAGAAAAGGCAAGAACAGGAGAGAATTATATTGAGTGTAAGTGGTCAAATATCTCTTTACAATAATGAGTAAGGACAGACACAGTAAGATAACATTAACTGTTGTCTTACAAAAGGTAAAAAACAGGCTTGTTGCCCTAAGCCCTTGATTATTTATTTTGGGCCCAAAATTTGAAAAAAACAACAATTTGTAAATGCAACTTCAGTAAACATTTCAAGATTTGGTTATGTAATAAAATGATTTTTGTTACATTGATTTTTCCATGATGAATTGAATTTTCCATGATGGAACTTGATTTTAATACATTCAAAATGAATTTTGAGTACATTAACATGAAGTTCTATTTTTACTCTTTCCAAAAAGCACTTTTTGACCCTCTGTTTGATGTAAAATAAGAATGTTACTGCTCATGGAAAAGTGATAAAAATGGCTGTTTGGCGAGTTAGAAAATAGTCTAATACTCAAGAAAAAGTTTTTTTTTTAAATATAAAAAATTATTTTTTGATCACTACAACATAGGTAGAGTTATCATATACCAAAATCAGAAATAGTGATCCACTGATCATTTGTGAATTAAAATAGAATACCCCTTTTGTCAATGGGCTCAAATTCTGCTTTTCATTATTTATCTACCTGTGAATAAATCCTGACAATTACTCTAAATTCTGTTTTGTATTTAATTACTGTTTATTATTATTGCCATTATTATTGATTTGTCTTGTTTGTCAATCGCCCAATATCCTGATCAAGCCACAAACACGTGAAAATATTGTTTAAAACATTTGGTGCAATATTGGAATGTAAGTATGGTTGGCACCAAACTGTTCATCTCCGCAAGATTGATTATCCTCTTCTTGTGCCCACTTTTTGGATTTTTAAAACTTTGTTGGATAGCTTTGTTGGAAATTATATCTGCTGACTTACTGATTTCGTTTCTGCCATCTGCTAGTTGCGTATGACATATAATATCCTTCTGTATTGGGACGTTGTGTGTTGTGGTGAATTCCTGCACCCACTTTTCATCATTCTTGTCCCTTGTTGGATAGCACCATGGAAACTGTGTCCATTGCCATCCTAATTTCATTTCTGGTACTCGCTAGTTGCATGTTGCACATATGTTGTCAGGGTGACTGCCTGCAGGACTTTTCATGGATAATTTCCTATTTACACAGTTGTGGTGAACTTGTAGTTGAGTTCAAGCCAAAACTATTGAGTAAAGCTAGACCTCCTTAAAAAAACATGTATCTAAAGTTCTCTTTTAATTGAATTCTTTCCATTTACCTCGCTTCTTATATTTTTTTATAAATGCATTCTATGGCGACTTTATTTGTTCATGATGTAGAAAGATATTCACACAAGTTTGTTACTTTGTTCTTCTTTAATATATAAAGTGAAAAAATAAATTTTGGAATTTTATCATAAAAACTTTTGATAAAACTGTACCTTTAAAATTTACATAAAAGAATGTTAAGGAAGTAAATACAGACCTTTTTCTGATCATTAGTTTCTTCTAAATAATAAAATCCATTAAGAGGATAGGTAATGATAGTGATGAGGCACACTATTAATAATACAATAGGCTGGTCTATAATCAAGGTACTAACTGATTTATAAAAAATAAATAAAACATCAAAAACTTCCCATTTTTGTTCATAGATTCTTAACTTTACATTTTTCTCTTGAATTTGTTGTTAATCTAAATAGTGCTTTTTATTTTTATTAATTAAAAAAAAAAATTTTTTTTAGTTGGGTTAAAATTGATAAATGCATGAACTTAGACTAACGTAGTAGTTTGTATTGGCTTCTGTTTAAATAAAGTACATGATATTTTTTTGTTTTCTTTTAAGGGTGTTGTAGAATGTTTAAAGATTGTTACAGCTGCTAAGTCACAGAGAATTGCCAAATTTGCTTTTGATTATGCTACAAGAAATAATAGGAAGAAAGTTACTGCTGTACATAAAGCAAATATTATGAAATTAGGAGATGGATTATTCTTGCGTAGCTGTCAAGAGGTGAGTAAAAAAGCATTTATTTTTTCCTTTGATTTGGCTGTAGTGGTAGATAAAAATAAATTGAGGATAATATTGGTTTGCTTTTTTTCGTCTAGCTGTAATTAAATTGTCTTGGGTGATTTCTATCATAGCCTAGAGTAATAAAATTTGTGGTTATAAATTTTATGCAAGAATACTGAACTCAGAATAAACTAATAAAAATGTGTGGTTTAGAGCATCAGTGTTAATTTAATTAATGACATTTGGTTGCAAGTTTACATATGTTGTGATTATTTGAAAAAAATAAAAATTATTAAATAAATACATATTGGTGCAATTAGTTTGGTGTATCTCTTGTCATGATAAAACTATTTGAGAAAAGTACAAATTTTATTATTATTATTATTAATACTTTAATGATTAGGATAATGATTTTATTGCTAGTAATAAAACCATAAAAATAACATTCCATTTTAAACAAGACTCATTTAAACAGAAAAAAAAATGTTAAATGACAATTTTTTCTTAACATTTGTTATATTATGTTGCATAAAACATACTGCATTTTATTTACAAAGCTGCAGTTAACTAATTGATTATGTTGGATTTATTTTAGATAACTTTTATTACATGAGTCTCAAAACTGTACTACTATTATTACATTTTTGAAGTGATTTAATGTCTCTGTTATATTTTTGTTCCTTCCTGAATATCATAACTGTATAATTATATAATGCCTCATATACCTCTGTTTCATCTTCATTGAACTCCTATGTGTGAAAATATTATGTGTTGATAAGAAATAAAGTCCGATTCTGGAAAATTTGTTAAAATAATTTTAATTTAATTAAAATTAACTAAATTAATTTTTTATTTAATTTTGTATATAAGTATATGTTTTACATTCAGAAAAAGATCAACCCCCCTTATTTCATAAAATAGCATCAAAATTATCTTTATCCTTCATAATTTACCAGGTTATTATCAATACATTACTATAATCTTGTTCAGGAAAGTCCAATTTTATTTGTGAAAGTTGAAATCAAAAGATGAAAACTAATTTACAAGAAAAGAGGGAAGGGAAGTAAGTACCCAAAAAAGTCTTTGCTTTCAAAAGCATGAAAAAGTTGTTCATGCTTTCTTGATTTCCAAAGAGCTGATGCAATTAATATTTAAAATATAAGTTTTTAAACATGGTATATTATGTATTCAAGGTTTGATAAAAAAAATATGCAGAATTTTTTTAATTTTCTGTGCTGTATAAGTACAATTGTCACAAATTTTTTTTATGTGTTTGTACACTTAATGTATATCTTTACATTGGTAGCCTAGTAGCATAATATTGGATGCTTAGTTTGTAGTTGGCTTTCAAAAAGGCTACACGTGTTTTCATATGGTCAGCGATTTTTAATGTGGAAAAATGGATCAAAGAATTTGCATTAAATTCTGCTTTAAGAATGGAATAAAGTGCAGCATTGCATTGCAAATGTTGACTGTTCCTTTTTGCAATTCTTCTCTGAATAAAAATGAGCATTTACAAGTGGTACAAAAGTTTCCCAAGAGGGCTGTAAAGACATTGAAGATGACTAGCGCCTTGGACAACCCAGCACATCAACAACTAACGACAACGTCAAAAAAGTGAAGAGAATGATTATGGACAATTGCCAAATCACTATCAGAGAGGTTTCTGATGATGGTGGCATATCATTTGGCTCATGCTAAGCAGTCTTTTCAGATGTTTTAGATATGAAACGTGTGGCAGCAAAATCTGTTGCAAAATTTTTTAATTTTGACCAGAAACAATGCCGAATGAATACTGCTCTGGGGTTGCTAAATAAAGTGAATGACAATCCATAACTGCTCAAACAAATCTTAATTGGTGATGAAACATGGGTGTATAATGTCAAAACTAAGGCTCATTTGATCCAGTGGAAGCTTCGTGAAGAGAGCCAATACTGAAAAAAGCTCTGATCATGTGTTCTTTGATTTCAATGGCTAGTGTGTCATGAGATCCTCCCACTAGGAGGTCATACAGTCAATAAAGAGTACTACCTGGAAGCTCTACACAGTTTGCATGACGCAACTCGAAGAAAACACCAGGATTCGTGGCAAATCAATTCATAGCAATTGCATCACAATAGTGTACCTACTCACACTTCACTGCTTGTTTGTGAATTTTTGGCAAAAAAAAAAACAATTTTGATACCACAGCCTCCTCCATACTTGCCAGACATGGCCCCCTGAAATTCTTCCTATTCCCTAGCTGAAAAGAACCATGAAAGAACAACATTTAGCCTACATTGAAGAGATAAAGACAGAGAATTTTTTGAGAAACTAAAATTCTGCAAATTGTTTTATCAAACCTTGTTTGTATGCATGTATATATTTTTTAAAGTTGTTTCTTAACTCTCGGAGGGTTTTCCCCAAGTAAACAAGTTAAAAATAAAGCAAAAGTAATTTATCAGTCCTGTACATCTGTAGTTGTGGAATATGCATGTTCCAACATTATTCTATGTTTTACCAATTTTTTGATTAAAAAAAATAATTGCTTTTAATATGGTCTTTAATACGCTGGTGTTTTTGTAATTAACATTGTTCTTGATTTACTTTTTGATAGAATGTTGAATATTTATTTAGATGGCGAAATTATATCCAAAAATTGAATTTGAGACAATGATTGTTGACAACTGTACAATGCAGATGGTGTCAAATCCTCAGCAGTTTGATGTGATGGTCACACCTAACCTTTATGGTAATATTATTGACAATATTGCATCTGGTCTGGTTGGTGGAGCTGGAGTTGTAGCTGGAGCCTCTTATAGTCCTGAATGCGTAGTATTTGAACCTGTAAGTAATGATTCTTTTTCATTTGTATGTTGTTGAAGTTTATGAAACTATAAATTTTGGTTAAATATTTACAGCATATTAAACCGCTACTTAAAAGAATTTATTATATTCACCCCAAACTTGTAAGTTGGATTTTTCTGTACAAATAATTTCTGTGCATGAACTTTCACAGATTACCAGAATTTCAAAATTATAAAAGTTGATTTTAATAAGTTTAAAATGCAACAAGATATATTTTTCAGATTTTACTGTATATAATGGACTTACAGGAAGCCCCATATTTTGATCCCGGGGAAAAAAGTTGGCATAAAACTAGCACTTATAATCGCATAGTTATTTTTGCAGACTAAGCATACAACCATGCATGATATTTTTAAATAAGTAATTTTCCATTATTCAGGTAATTATGATAAGATTACTAATGTAAATTTTTTTGTTACGATTTATCATTATGCATCTCTACAATTACTAAATTAAATTAATAATTCATTTAATAAACTTTAAACTTTAATTAAAGTTTTGTTGTCAATTACAACATTCTATAAATGTTTTACATAATATTTACTTTTGTAATGTTATGTAGTTGTAAAAAGTTTTATTTTGCATTTCAGTGCAGAACTTTTTCTGCACTTAAAAATTCTATTTTTAGACAATTGATATTTACATTGTAAAGCATACATTTAAGTAATTGGTATATCTTGAGATATTGTTTAAGAATATTTTTCCAGGGTGCAAGACATACATTTTCTGAAGCTGTAGGAAAGAATGTTGCAAATCCCACAGCTATGTTACTTTGCTCTGCTAAGATGTTACAGCACGTAAACCTTGGCTATTACGGTACTATGATTAGAAATGCAGTTAACAATGTTCTTACATCAGGAAAGGTGAGACCAATTGATGTTAATTTTATTAATGTTTTATTTTAATTAGTATTGTATTAGAGTAAGCTTAATTGATGATATCTTTATGTTGTACACAGAGGTTAATAACTGTAGACATATGACCAAATGACAATTCACACAAACAGTATGAGTTATGAATACTGAAAACAAACATTTTTAACTATATAATATTTCTGTTATATAAAAAAAATGAATCTTATTATTGGCTTCCTTTATTTTCCAAAAAATATTTTTATTCGTAAGTTGTATTAAAAAAGGTCATTTATTTTGATGTAGGTAGAGAAATCTTTGTTCTGCTATATGATGAACAGGTGCGTTGTACAGAGTGTTCAACTTAAAAGAAGCTCCAACACTCTGTAGTTTATACTAAATGTATGTTTGTTAAAATGCATGCATGTGTTTGTGTGAGATGGGTAAATTAATGTGGAAGATGTTTGTGCAACTACAGCTGGATTTGAGAGTACTGTTTATTGGCTGTCTGTGTTGAGCATTGGCTTATGAACAGAGTTGCATAATCATGCTCTGTTGTTTGGTAAAATGTACTGTAACTGTTGAAGAATGTGTATTCGTGATGGAAACTTATGTAGAGACAAAATCTCATGTGTATCGAAGAAAGTTCAAGGAGAAATTTGAAAAGGAAGCGTTAGTGAAAAGTGTTAATCAGAAGTTAGTTAAAAAATTTTGTGAAACAGGTTCGTTGTTAGACCAGAAACATGCATGACAGGTCAGTTTTAACAATGCAGGTCGTTCAGAACATTAAAGCAGCAGTTACAAGCTCTCATAAATGCAGAGACTAAGCCAGGAAGAGAATATTCACTAGGTTCAGCTCACACTGCAATGAGGATAATGCTGAAATGTTATCCATATCAAATGCAGGTAAGTGTTTTTCACAGGTGAAGCGTGGTTTCACCTTGGTGGATATGTTAATAGTTAGAACTACAGAGCCTGGGGTACAGAAAATCCGCACATTTTCTTTAAATTTCCCCTACACCCACAAAAAAATAGGCTTATGATAAGGCAACGAATAATAGGACCCTTTTTTTTTTTAAATGATGCTGCCATCTACAAAGAAATTATCCAGCAATTTACAGCCATACTGCAAGAGGATGAGTGTGACTGCTGGTTGCAGCAGGATACTGCTATTTGGCATACAGCTTGCTCTACTATGGAGATGCTGCAGGATTTTTTCAGTGGATTTTTCACCAAACTCCCCTGATCTGACTAGTTCAGACTTCTTTCTGTGAAGTTACTTAAAAGAAATTGTTTATAGGAACAATCCACACGCGCTACAGGATTTGAAGACGGACATTAATGCCATCCAAGAAATAGACAGGCTACTCTGTTAAAGTGAGCCAGGAACTCTGTTAACCATATTGACAAGTGCATAGAAGGGGATGGAAATTATTTTTAACAACTGTAAATTATGCAAGTGTTTGCACTGAACTATTATTTGTGGACTAAACTAAGTGATAGAGCCTCTTTTAAGTAAACACCTTGTAAAATTCTAAAGAGATAATATGTTTATGGTGGCAGTGAGCACTCGCTCATTACAAAGTGTCAGTCCATTTCTTTACAGTATGATAACAAAGAAATCATCCAGGGATCATCAGAAGGCTCTATGAAACTTCAATCATAGTGTTAAAGGAATTCAAATGTTTACCTTGTAGGAGTTATGTTGAATCTGTGTATAACTACAGATGCTTCTATTATAAGAAGTGAAAGATTCATTTTTGGGACAGTTCCACTATCTTCTTTCTTAGGGCTATTGGACAGCAGCATCACATACACATTTCTAGGTGACATTGCTAATAGTTTGGGAAATATATTTTGTTAAACTTCCTGCATTAGCTCTTACAATCCATATTTTCAGATACCAAACAAAATTTATTACTTCATTAATATGCATTTTCTCATTTGGAAGATTATAGAGTCCTTTTAAATTCCATTCACATTATACAGATACAATACACTATAAAAAAAACTCATGACTCTGCCCCTGGAAATGGTAGAATTCACATACCTATATTCTTCTATTTTTTAAGAAATATTCTATTTCCAAGAACGATGGTAACAATCTCACACTTGAATACATCTTCGTTATGCACAAATGATGAAGATTTAACAATGAAGAAGCCCTATGTAAAGAATGACGTCATTGAAGTAATCGGTGAATTCAATGCATAAGTTGTCTGATATGAAGATTGTAAAAAAATGCTTGAAATCTGCTGAAATATTGCAGAATTAAAACTGAATTTTCTTTAAAACAAACTGATGATTTTCTATATCCTTACACTTTGTAAACCAGTGGTGAATATGACAGAAACTATCCTTACTTTTTTAATATTTATGGTTGTTTAAATTAAACCATATTGGTTATTAATGGACTTTTGTCTTTTCTTGTGAATACTCTCGTCTAAAAAATATTGTATTGTAAAAGTAATAGGATCTTCTACATCAACACTTGTCAATATAAAATTTAGAACTGAAAAGGGAGTAGGTGCTTTATATAGTATTCTATATTCTGAATTTGAGTATATATTCCAGAACAACCCATTATGTAATGTTCTTAAGTTACAACCCCTTAAATTTATTTGTTCCATCATTTATAGAAAAAAACAATACAAATAAGTTAGTACATCTGTACGTTTGCTTATTCACATCTGATTTATATTGTGATGCATGCCGATATTTGATACATTACTGATATTTTATTCATAACAGTCAAATGATGTCATTTCATGTCAAGCCAGACATGTCAGTGAGTCAAGTAGAGAATAATTTAGCATGATAAAATTTTCTTCAGTGTGAGTTCAGCTCTAAAGATTGTTTCATAAGTAATGCCATTAATTTAGTGAAAGATTTTTATGACAGAACGACTTTTGGTATTATTTTATTGAACATCAAGATTTGTTAAGTTGTGTGTGTGTGCATGCTGTGTTTTATTACACTCCATGGTGAAACATTTTACGAAGTATTTTAAGTAATTAAAGTTGTTATAAATGAAAACATAATTATTTTTATAATTAAGTATTTCTGTAATATTTCAGTTTACTTTTCATTCATTAAAACTTTTTGAATTTCACAATGAATAAAAATCAGGCTTTTAAAAATTCTTCAAATATTTTTTGTTGCATTTGCAGAGAATTCACCACGAAAAATTAATGAAAACCAGTATCGAATCTGCTGATAACTGCTTACAAATATTATTTTGACTGTCCCTTGGGAGATCAAGATAAATTCTGTGCTCCACAAGTAGTAAAAAAGTGCTATGTTAAACTAACCTAGTGGTTAAAAGGAAAAAAGCAATTGTCTTTTGGTGTACCTATGATTCGGTGAGAGTCTACTAATCATTACGATGACTGCTATTTTTGTTTAACAAAGCTTAGGTTTCAATACAAACAAAAAAGCACTATTGCATACCCAAATGTTTGTTCAGCTATGAGACCAGTACTTCATGATGTTGATTTACAGATTCAGATTGTTCCAATTTCTTGGAAAGAAATTTATGATTCCCCAGAAGGTTTAACTGATAAATGCTCAACTTCAATAGATAATAATTACATTCCAGAAGAATCAAATATTGAACTTCGCCTCATCAAACAAGCAGACTTCAGTGACCTAATTCGTGACTTGTTATTGTTGAAACCATGCAGAACTCCTAGGTTCATGTCTTAAAGAATAGAATTTATTAAATAAGGATATTAAAGTTTCAGTATATAGAAATCGAAAAAAAAAATTATGACATTCTTTAAAAGAGATGGGTTTAATTTGTTCCTACCATGATGTTAGGGGGCTAATGTCTGAATTGGACAGTGAATTCATGATTTGTGTTTATAATCTAATCAAAAAGAAGCTTAAAGGCAGTGTTGTTGCATAACTCGAATAAGTTTTCTTCTATACAGTAGCACATGATGTAAGAATGAAATTATGTCAAAAATTTTAAAAGCTATTAAATATGATAAACACTCATGGCGAATCATTGCTGACCTGAAAGTGGGCTTTCTGGTCCACAATAAAAGGGTGTAGGAGGCTTCTTATCGATCTCCAGGGTGGCTTTACAAAGAATATATGTGTTTCTTGTGCTTGTGGAATAGTCAGGCTTCAGAAAAACACTATGCAGTTAAAGACTGGCCAAAAAGAAATCAATTTACCTCAGGAAAGGATAATGTTGTCAGTATTCCCCTTGTCAAAGCAGATTGTATTATTTTACCACCTCTACTCATCAAACTAGGCCTGATGAAGAATTTTGCAAAAACATTAGATAAAGATGGAAACAGCTTTAAATATTTAGCTGAGGTTTTTTTCACAGTTAAGTGAAGCCAAATTAAAAGAGGGAATATTCATTGTACCACAAATAAGAAAATTAATTTATTAATCAGATTGGTATCTTTCAATCGTATGAAACTCAAACAAAAAATCAGTTTATGGAAAAAAAGACTGCACAAGTCCTTCATCATTTTTCTTTCTTTGTCTTATATTTAAAATGTATTAGGAAAGTTTAAGAATTGTGTAGAAGTTTAAAAACATTTACATTTGTTTTGTATTTAATTGCATACTGTTGAAGATGCTTTAAAAATGTATAAATCATGCATGTATTCATTAGTTTCTTGTTTGTAAATGGTTTTTGTCTGTATGTATAATAAAATAAAATAATTTTAAGTAGTTTTAAGCAAAACTTCAAAAAATTTATTAAAAACTTAAAGTTAGAAAATACCAGTCAGCCGTTGCTCATGCGCAGTAGGTATGTAACATAATCTCTTCTTCCTTAACTTTTTATTATATTTTTTCTCACCTTTATCTTATTTTTATCAAGATACAGGTTTCTCACAATTGATTTTTCTTGCAGACAACATTTTTCATTAGAACAGCTTTTTTTTATAAACCCAACCCATATTTATATAAAACTCAAAAATTCTAAAAAAAGAAAACTTTTTAATGAGCTAAAATCATAAACTTTTAAAAAGTATGTAAGTAAAGACTAATATTGTAATTCTTTTAAGTTTATTTCATTATCTCTAAATTGATGTACTTTTATTTATGAGATAATATGTTGACAATGAACAGCATCGTTTAGCCAATGAATAATCACCTCTGTTCTTTATTTATGTGTTTGTTACATCTATTATAGAATTTGTTGTTTTAAAAATACTAGGATCACAAATTGTAACCTTTTTTATTTTACTTACAGGTTAAAACTAAGGACCTTGGTGGACAGGCTACTACAAATGAGTTCACATATGCTATTATTAACAATTTACGCTAACTTGTGTATATGACAATAAATAGGTAAATCAGTTAATTAAATAAATTTGACATAAATAGTGTATAATTAAATAAGAAACAGTGTAATGTGATACACGTTTTAGGATTCTATTTTTTAGGATATGTTCTTATATTACTATACTCTTTAATAAATTAATTTCATCATAAAATTTTAACAGCATTATATAATACTGTTAGAATGTACCCTCTTTAGTAAATGTGATTTATAGATTGTTTCAATTATCATAAAGTTTGTTATGTATGATTGAATTAGTAATTGTTTAAACTGTTGTATATTTTACTGGCTAGTCTGCTATTTTAACAGTAATGGAATTTTGTTTTCTTATTGTGTGAACAGTAATTTTTAATTTATGGCTTTTTTTATCATGAATAATTTATGCCAATGTTTTATACTCAAATTCATTTCACAATATGTTTTTGTTTCTAAGTTAGTCTTTTGTAATAAGTATACTTTTTTTTTATAATTTTTTTAAATAGTGTAATTTTTAATTCTTCCAATATTTATTTTTTTCATTTCCTGATATTTAATTTAAATTGAATTTATAGATGCATAATTCTAAAATAAATGTAAAAAATATATATAATGTTAATAGCTGATGCTTATTTTAAATTACACAACATTGTTTATCAGTGAATTATGATTCAACTGAAGTGTTCACAAAAATAATTACTTTTGTTTGAAAAATAATTACTTTACACATAATACATGTTTGTCTATATATTTAAAACATACATTCTTATAAAATAAAGTTTAGATGTAATTTATAATGTATAGAAGAAAAAACTTTAAGAGAAGTCTTAAGATATATGTTTATTTTATTATTCATTATTGTGCAGTGAATATCATATTTTGTTTTCCCATCAGTTGTAATAATATAAATTAAGTTTATTTCCTTGGTAGAAAATGAAGTGCCTTTATCATAGATGTTTTATTAAATTTTGTCTTATTCTTGTAAAATGTTTTTTTTAATTTTCCTTGTTAACTTAGGTGTGATAATATTTATTAAATATAAAATTAGAAAATTTTTCCTTTTTATTTTGATTTTATAACACTGTTGTAATGCATCCATTACAATTTAAAAACATGTTTATTTTAACCAAAGATATTTAAAAGAAATACTATTATTAGTTCTGGTAATTAACCTGACTATTTTTGTTTTTATAAATAGTACTTCTAATGTTCAAGGTGTAAAAATTATAACTTTACTGATTTAAAAGATTGTGATCAATAAATTAAGAACTTTCATTATTTAGATGATTGTTTCAATTGTTATTATTACTGCTTATGAATAACTTTAATTACTTATGTATTTTTTAATTATTTAAAACTATATGAATTCTATTTTATTATATATATATTTTTTTAAATTTTAAGTGAAATGTACTCTCTATTCTGGCATAATATATCTTTTAAAACTTGTCATATTTATCATTTACTGTATTTTATGTCATTTTTTGTATTGTATGGCTGTTAAAAGTAATTTAAAGTACTTTATTAATGTAGTAGTGTTGACATTAGTAAAATTGATTATATTATTTATAAAGAAATTGAGTAAAAGAATTTGTTGATATATTATGATTCAGTTTTTTTTAATTCCATTTAAATATTTGACTTTGATTTGTTTGACTTAATTTTTTATTTAGTCTTCAGTCTTTAAGTCCAAATAGTTACAACCAGTGCTTGCAACTTTAAGCTTGATTCCACTGCTAGTTCCCTGTTCAACATTACTTTGTTCTTTCTGTTCATATTCAGCTATAAAAAAGTATGTTTATAAACTTGTTTTGAGGGTTTCTTCAAAATTCAAATTTATATTTTTGTGTATGTAATTGCCAGTGTTATTTAAAATTTAAATTTCATAAAATTTACATTTTATTTCATATCATTTATGTAAGTATATTACCATTTGAAATTTAAAAATATTTCCTTTACAGATATAGATAACATTTTAATTCTTATATTTAAATATTACATTTATTTCTAATAATTACTTGTTTTCAGTAGATGAAAACAAGGGGTGTGTTTGAACCTTTATTGTTTATTCCCACACTCATCCAAAATTAAAACAATTATGTAATTATAAATTTTTTTGGAGTGGAAAGTTGGGTTGAATCTTGGAAAGTAAATAATAAAATCAGTTATTTGATTGATTTTCACAAACCTTGTATACTGTGTATGATTTTATGTATAAATATGCATTATAATGTAAATAATATGCTGAGTGAGAAAGGTATTAGTACAAAATTGATTTCTCTTAGAATTGAAAGGCTTCTTCTGGAATTACAAATATGATTGAACAGGCACCATCTTTACACTATGTTTGAAAGTGATTATAAGTTGTTTGTGATTTACAATTACATAATCAAGATAATAACCAGCATAAATTTTTAATATTCCTCTTATGTGATATACTCAAGAAGTATATTTGTTAATATCGAGGTTATTACTTCTTAAATACTGTACCTAATATTTTTCATTAAACATAATACAGCATCTCACAGATAAAGCTTTTCTGTATAAAGTCAATAAAATAAATATTTTTTTAACAAACACATATTTAATCAGGTTCCTTGCATGAAGCTATTTGTTATAAAAATATTGAAAGCCAGAGAATCTAAAAATGTTTACTAAAAATGTCATTATTATTATTATTATAGAATAAGTAACATATTTCAATTTTTATTTATTTATCTACTAGCAGACCTGGCATTGCTTCACTATTGCTAGATTTGAGTGTGTATGTATATATATATATATATAGATTAAATGAACAAAATTTAAGGTTTGATAAAATATTAAAAAACGAACATTATGGAACTTTACAAAATTTAACCTTTCACTTTTCCATATTTTCATTTTCCCCCTTTTCCCTGTTCTTCTATTTTCCCCGCATGTAAATCGGTCCAGTAGTTTTTTAGTCCATACCGGACACACACATGAACATTGCCTTTATATATAGAAGAAGAATGTATATTTGTTTGTTTCATAAATATCTCAACACTGGCGCCACCTAGGGTTTAGATTTTGCAAAAATGTTTCTTTTCACGTAACTAATATATATCCTGAATCTGAGCCAAATGAGTCTATAAATACAATTTTTCTAAATATCGACCCCAGTGCCACCTAGTGGGTCCAAACTAATTCAGAAACCTTCACGAGCGTGGGCACAACTCACGAAAGTTTCATCACAATTGGTTGAATGGTATAGAAACACATTCATTTTTGTGTGTGTATATATATATATATATAATATTTGAAAACATTATTTAAGTTTTAGAAGTGTTTATTATTATTGGGTGAAAATTACAGGGATAAAAAAACAAAAGTTGCTTGTCATGTAAATATGTATGATGCTAAAGGTGTCAATGTGTTGTAGAATGTGGATGTTTCTATTACAAGGGTTGTTTTTTTTTAACCTCTGATCTGGCATATAGTAAACAAGAGATGGGCAGGAGCCAAGTCTGTGTGTTGTGCGATTGCATCATCCCCCACCACAAGCTCTGCCATTGCATCAACTGAGCCAACCTTCGGGCTATTGAACATGGCTACTACGATCGATGCCCCTGCCAAGTGTGATACGTGTTCAGCAGAAGGATATAGCATTGCTGAAATCCATCGCACAATGAGGCTAGTGTATGGTGAAAACTTTGAATAATGGTAATGTATGGGAATGGAAATAAGGGTGAACGGACATCCATGACAAAGGTGGGCAAAGATGCAAGTCTATCATTACACTACGCCTGATTGAGCGTATTGATGATTTTGTCCACGACAACTTGCGATTTACGACAAGTGAAATTTCTACAGAAATACCAGAAAGTTCAAGGTCTTGTCTATTCACAATTGTGACTAAAGACCTGAATACTAAACAGTGACTTCACAGTAGCAGTCAATCTTACATTTATACAGAGTGTTTCTATAATTGTGGGCTGGCTATACTTTTTCAGATTCTACTAACAAAAAATATCCTTAGAAAAAAATGGCAATTTCTCCTTCATTCTCTCACTGTCCGCCATTTTGTTATTTTTATATAAAAATGTATATTTCAAGTTCAGATAGAGGAATCACATTAGTATTTGATCTTTGTAATAAAGTTTTAAAATTAGAAAAAAATCAGGACTTAAATACCTTTGCAAATTACAAAATGGTGGCCATGTTTATTTTTCAATCCATTATAATATCTCCATAAATAAGTTTATCAAAATTTATGCTATTTGCTAAAATATTAAGTCTTTTATTTTGAACAAAATGACATTTTATTTTTTTTAAATCTGTTAGCCGAATTATGGCAAAAAATTGATGTAATTTTATGTCTGTTTTCATGTCCTCAACTTTACGTTCAATTCGATTAAATATTGTTTTTATTTATTGTTAATTCTAGTATTGTAAGTTAGTTTCAAATTAAATAATTTTCTCACAATAAAATTTAATATTACATAATAAAACAATTTACATTAATTTTTCACTTTGAAAATTTTACACAGTGACTATTACTGCTGATAACAATGTAAAAATGAAGCTTCTTTCAAGGAATGGTGTTCAAAACTATCATGACCAGCATATCTGGAGTGGCGAGAATTCTCATGGTACCTTCCAAAGTAGCCATCAACTAAGGTTTTCCCTGAACATATGGGCAGATATTTTTAATAATTATCTTTTGGGTCCTGTCATATTACCAAATCATTTAAATGGAGAAATCTATCTTGCTCATTTGACTGAAAATCTTCCATATTTTTTGGAAGACCTTCCTTTACAATTAAGAGGAAATGTGGTTACACCACAATGGAGTTGCAGCACATTTCAGTCAGTTGGAATCAGATTTACTTCATGTAATTTTCCATGAAAAATGGATAGGCTGTGGAGGGCCATCCATACCTGACTTAAACGCTCTTGACTTCTACCTGTGAGGCCATTTGAAACATTTTGTTTACAGCTCCAATACTCAACATTGAGCATCTTCAACAAAGGATCCAAAATGGATTTCAAGAAAGTAGGAATGCTCCTGGAATTTTTGAACGGTTAAGACAATCTCTCCGAAAACGACTGGAAACTTGTGTAATTTCTAATAGTGACACTTGGAACATCTCTTATAACTTTTAATAATTGTTAACTGATTATTTTTTAAAAAAAGTTATCTAATGTTCTACAACAATTAACGTAAGGTTATCACAGGTAGTTGTTTTATTTTTTTTAATAATAGGTCATTATTGTGAGAAAATTATTACTTAATTTGATTCTAATTTACAATACCTGAATTAACAATTAATAAAAATATTTAATCGAACTGAGCATAAAGTGGAGAACATGAAAACAGACACCAGATTAAAACTACAATTTTCTACCATAACTCGGCTATTTTTCAATCGATTTTAATAAATAAAATATAATTTTGTTCGAATTAAAAGGCTTAATATTTTAGAAATAACATGTATTTTGATAAAACTTATACTTATGGATTGAAAAATGAACATGGCTGCAATTTTGTAATTTGCAAAGATATTAAGTCTTGATCTTTTGGTAATTTTAAAACTTTAAGACATTTACCAAATATTAATGTGATTCCTCTATCCGAACTTGGGATAAAATTTTTATATAAAAATAACAAAATGGTGGTTAATGGGAGAATGAAGAAGAAATTATATAATTAAATTTCCACTTGCCAACAATTTAAAAAGTGTAAATCCTAGTACTTTCGGAGCTGTTACTCCACCTTCAGGGATTTTCCAAAAGATGTTAATTTAAATTCAAAAAAAAGCTAATTGATTTATGTAACGCACAAAAAGTAAAGTTGCAGTCCAAGTAAAAAGGCTATACTTTCAGATCTCCACAGCATTCACAAAATGCTGTGCTTATGGCAGGGCCAGATGAAAAATCCATTAGTCTGTGCCCCAGCACGGAAAAGTAAAAAAATTGAAGGATGCAAAATTGCCAAAACAGAACGAGAAAAAAATTGTAACAGAGTTTCTGAATTAGATTATTTTCTGAAAAAAATTCTAATGACCACAAAAC
Source organism: Lycorma delicatula (assembly GCF_047948215.1). Classification (NCBI taxonomy): domain Eukaryota; kingdom Metazoa; phylum Arthropoda; class Insecta; order Hemiptera; family Fulgoridae; genus Lycorma; species Lycorma delicatula. Next base: position 218,485,839 of record NC_134455.1, read on the forward strand.
TTTCAAGGCCCTACTCCAGTAATCTACATATATAAAAGGCAATATCTGTGTGCAGTACAGCACAGAGATCGCTGCACCTACACATATGAAGTTTGAGACCAAGGTGGCCCAGGACAGGAGCCAAAACACCTCAAAGCGATTTTTTCAATTTTTAGAGTAGTTTTTCATTATTCAATGTTTAATAGATTTTTTGCCTTTTTCAGCGAAGTTCCATACTAAAATGATTGAAAGTCTGGAAGTTGAACAGGTACAGAAAATTTTTTACACCACCTGAAATGTTATTTAATACCTTCCACAACAATTCCAATTCCAAATCTGTATGATAGACTGGTGTCAGTAATTAATTATAAGGACACTTTTTTTGGACGAAACGCTATTTTCCCGTAAAGTATTTTCCGTAAATCATGGTAAAAACTGGTAGAATTTTTTTTACTACCCATCATACAAAAACTTTTTTTTCCACAAAATTGCTGCAATAACTGGCTTTCAAATGAAAGAAAAATTATTCAAATCCGACGATTTATTTTAAAAAAATTTTTTTCCAGCCATAAGTTTTAAAAATTACCAGTGAAGTATATTCCGAATGCTCCTAGGAAAACATCTTTCTCCTTTCTCTGTTCATCGCAATTGGCTGGTGTGTGTCACATGTTTAGAGGGGAAGAAAGAAGGCATGTGTGTGTTGCGAGGGGAAGAAAAGAATTATTGAATTCTATTTGGTGCTTTTGGGAGTAAAGAAAAGGTTATTATTTAGCGGGAGGTATGACATATTTTTGAAATTTTTTAGCAAGTGATTTCGATTCGAATTGCAGTGGTTTCTTAATTTGTTTAAACCTTTGGCAACAGTGTGCAAAGCACTTTATTTTGCTAAGCCTTGACCTAAGCAACAAACAAAATATAGATATATATATATATATATATATATATATATATAGAAAAAATAATATATATTAAATAATTGTAATTTTTGTTAAATTTTTCTTTATACAGCTCTCCTGCAGGAAGTGCCCAAAGGTAGACTTTTATCCATCTTTGTTTGTAATTGTTTAATTGTTCTTACTGTTGGAATTGCCATTTTGACAATGATTATAGCAAGATATAAAATATTTCACTGTTAAACATGCATTATTGTGTTTAATTTTTTATTTGTGGATATCTAAATATAACTATGTATTACAAATAGAAAGGGGTTTCTAAACAAACAGTTTACAGATATATTAATATAAAAAAAAATTTGGGTTATGAGGAATAATCTTGTACACAAGATATTATAAAATGTTTCACTGTCAAACATGCATATTTCAACACTTTATATAAAAGATTTTCTCTGTGATGAACATCTGCTTTGGAAAATTTATGGAATGAGATGGCCAAGAGATTCTGTTTGAAGTTTATTTTGCATTTATTTATTTAACTTCACTTATTACTTATTTGTTTATTATTATTTTCTTTACTTTGATTTTGGTATTTTGCTTTTGTTTACTTTGCGACATTCTGTCTCAGGAGATTCTGTTTGAAAGTATTTTCACTCTGATGAGCACCTGTAATAATTACCAAGGAAATTAACCAACCCCATTCATTTGCTTTGGAGTTCTATAAAAAATTATTCATAAATATTGCAATTATTTACTTTCTAATTGTGCTGTTAAATATTTAATTTTTTTTCATTAGTAAATTTTTTTTTTTCTTTGATTTTGGTATTTTGCGTTTATTAGCTCGAAAACAGATTGATGGATCTGGTCAGTCTTTTTAGATATTGAAATTTTGTTTCATATAGATTTTTACCTAACAAACTGTTTTTATCAAAAGTTGAAAAGATTGTTAATTAAAAATAGGTTTTCTCTTTAAAGTTGTATCTCGGTGATTGTTTATTTCCATTTTTCCTTTACTTACAGAATGTCGGGTGGTAAAAAGAAATTATCTGGTAGCCAGTTTAGGAAATGAATACTAAAGACGGAAACGTCCTTAAAGAAACAAGCTGTGGCTTTTTCTTTTAAGTTCAAGTAAAAAAAAAATCAAGATGATTTGGACAGCGCTGAAGTTAAAGATGTTGGGTTCCAACAGAGTAGTCATCAATTTCTGTGTGGTCTTCTAGCAAACAAGTACATCATCATGTTGAGCAACAAGAAGTTGAAGAGGTAAAAAATGCACTGCACTTGCAGATGGAGACAGATAAAGATTGTCCTGTTTTTGGTTTTGAGTTGTAATCCAGAACTATGGTCTGAATGTATTTCTGAGGCAGAAAGGGTTTGTGTTTCAAAAGCAGCTCCAGCGTCCCCAATGTACAACTTTGATTTTCCTACTAATACCAGTGGATGTAGGTTCACCTCAAACAACTGTACAAAATATCTCGGCAACAGGGAGAAAATTCACAGAAATTGGTTATTGTATTCTGTAGCCAGACTCAGTTTTCTGCTTCTACTGGAAAATTTTACTTTTAGAAGAAAGCTGCTTGGCATTTAGAGGTAGTAATGAAAATTTGTATAAACATGATAAATGGAGTTTTTTTAAAGCTAGTCCAACTATTAGCTGAATTTGATCCTGTCATGGAGGAGCATGTAAGGAGGGCTTTGAACAAACAACATAAAATAACCACATACTTGAGTAAAACCATTCAAAATGAAGTCATTCTTCTAATTGCATGTAATATCAGAAGTTGCATATTAGATGAAGTGAAAAAATAAAAATATTACTCAGTTATATTAAATTGCGCACCTGACTTCAGTAAAACAGAACAAATGACCTTCACTATAAGGTATGTGTCGATTGAACAAGAAAACATCAAAATTAATGAACATTTTTTGGCCTTTCTTCTGATTGAAAGATCAACAGCTTTTTGATATCTTACTTAAAGAGCTAGAAAATCTGGTATTACCTTTGGCAAACATGAGAAGCCAAGGATATGATAGTGGGGCAAGTATGAAACAAGAACAAGCAGGGGTGCAAGCAAAGATTAGAAACTTCAACCATCATGCTGTTTTAATACCATGTGGTAGCCGATAACTTAACTTGGTGGTAAACGATATGGCCAAATCATCATTAGAAGCCAGCTTCTTTAAAATTGTCAAAAATTATACTTATCTTTTTCTTAATCGACTTTCAGATTGGCCACTTTTGAAGCATGTTTAAGAAATAACCTTAAAACTTCTCAGTGACACCAAGTGGGAAAGTTGAATTGATGCTGTAAATCTGCTGAGGTATCAAATTGGATAAATACATGATTGATTATTTAGCATTTACAAGAACAAAGATATATATAGTTCAATAAGAGATGAAGTATCTGGGCTACTTATGCAAAAAAAATTTCTTTGTTCTGTCGTGATATGGTTTGAGGTATTATATCATGTCAGTCTCATTAGTAAACTCGTGCAGAAGAAAAATTTTGATTAAAAATATATATATTTAGAAAATAAAACTTTTGGAAAGTTCCATTCTTAGGAATTTGAGATCAGACAATCATGTAATGCCATCCTTGTCGATGGTGGCGAAATGGCATCCGATTTAGATGCAGATAAACGTTTTGAATCAATACCTTGACATCGAGTTTGTATGCAATGAAGACAATTTGATGATAAGTCAGGATAAGCCTGTAATTGATGCACAGAAAAAAAACAAAATTGAATTCTTTTACCACCTGGTTCACATTGCAATGAGTTCTTTAGAACAAATATTTTCTTAGCTGCAACATCACAACAGTTCTGTTTTTTATATCATTTATATGAACTAAAAGATGTTAGTTAAGTAATTTTGCCCAATTGCAAGGATTTGGAAACCATTTTAACAGATGGAGAATCATCAGATATAAACAGCCTGGAACTTTGTGATGAAAAATATCAGTGGTGTTCTGTATTGGAAAAAGATTTACCACCTTTAGAAGTTTTGAAATAGGTAACAAAAATGAATTTTGCCTCAAACTAAGAATTTTACTAACTCTTCCAATAAGTGTTGCATCTGGGAATGTAGTTTTTCCAAACTAAAAATAATCAAGAACCATTTGTGAACATCTCAAACAAGATTTTCAGACCTTGCTTAGGAACTGAGTATGAATCCAGCAGCAGTTTAGATGTTTCTGAATTAATTATAGAATTCTTTGAACTAAAAGTTTGTAAAAAATTTCATTTTTAAATGTAGTATTTTAAGTGAAAAGTTATAAGTATTTGTGTCAATTACTGAGTTTCACTGTTTTTTGGACATATGCTAAAAAACGTGTAAAAGACCATATACCTTTTTTTTTAGAATTTTTACATTGTAGTTCATAGGGGCACATTTTTTTACTTTTACACAGAACGGTTCAAAGGCTAAATCCGACTTATGGAGTTCATGCATGATACTACCTGAAAATAAGAATGGTAGTTACAAATAACTAAGCCTGACAGCTGAATTATGATTTCATATTTGAAATCAGCTTGAAAAAGACTCTAAGAATCAGTTAATCACTCTCATTTAACAAAAAAAAGATTTATTTCTATTTTTTTAAACAACATTATCACAATAAAATATATTTTATAACTTACATGGCATTATGTCATTTTAAACTTGTAAATTTACACTTGCTTTAACTGAGCATGTCTTTTTCTTTAATAAATTCACTTTCATAAGTAAACACATTAAGTTCTTCATTATCATCAGACTCTTCATTACCAGCACTTAAAGTAAATCTTACATTTTCTTCACATTGTCCAAATTCATTTATTTAAATTTACTTTAATTAGATTGAAAATTAATCAAAAATATTTTTTTTTAAGAACCAACATGAGTGAATGTTGTAATACGTATCATTTAATAACCATGACATACTAGTTAAAATTTTTTTATTAACATACACTGTGAAATTGAAATTCAGTGTTTACACTTGCATGCATAATCAAGCAACACAAGACAAAAAAATAGTCTAATGACAGAGAAACAAGTTGTAAGACAGTAGCAGATGAACTACAATCACATTTGTTTATTATGCAGACACATATATGAGGGGGTATTGTAAAGTTATAATTAATTCCTCAACTGCACCTTGAGATGACAGGAGGTTATTGTCAGTAAGGAGACTGACGCCTTTGGTGATCATACTGCATCGTTTCTTGATCAGAACATCATGTACTTTGTTAAGCGGTGTGCAGTAATATGCATAGTGATGGTCTGACCCTTCTCCAGGTAGTCTGTTAAGATGTATGTATGACAGTCACAAAAAGCAGACAGCATGATCTTCACTGTAGACTTCTGTACCTTAGCCTTCTTGGGGGAAGTGAGCTGCCATGCTTCTACTCTTTGATACCTGAATCATATTGATTGATCCAAGATTCATCCATAGTTACCAGACAACAAAAAAAATCCTCTGTCTTACTCAAAAAAATTACACCAAGTTTGCTTTTGAAAAGGAGTCTGTAATCGTGGAATCCAGCGTGCTGACACCTTTGAGACATGCAGTTCTTTGTGAATAATTTTCCACACACTGCTGTAACTAACATAAGTTTTATTCATGATCGTTGGATGGTTGCTCTTTGGTCTAATAGGATAAATCCATATGTATTATATACATATGGATCAATTAATATGCAGAATAAATTTTATCTAGATATCTTAGTTTTTAGTAAGAAGATACCCTCTCATGTATGTGTGTGTGTAATATATATATATATATAAGCATATATAATATGCTTATATTATTAGAACTAATCTTTTTTGTTTCTATTAAAACATATTTTAAACAAAGATTATTTTTTTATTTCTGGAACTAAATAAATGAGTCTGAATCAAATAAATCTATCAATTAATCTGTTATAATATACTTGATTTAGTATGTACAAGGTTAATATGTAACATATAGGTGTGTTATTACACATCTATATAATTTATTTATAACACTGTATTTACTGATAAATTATCTTTTTATCTAAAGTACAACTTTAAAACAGTAATTTTCAACTATTACACTGTTTTAAATGTTTGTCAAAAAAATTAACCTCGAGCTGTGAAATAATTTATTAAAGATGAATTATTTATTAAAACATAAATTTAAATGATTTGCTGTAATACTGACGTATCCTCTAAAATTTAATTTAAACATTTACAAGCAGCTATATATCAGTAATATAGAGATTGGTATTTGTCATTGGGTGGTGGCTGTACCTTCAGTATGTTTAAGTTGCACACTTACAGTGGAACAGACATTGAAGGAAAGTTTTGAAAAATCATATTTTAATTTATTTTTTCATTTTAGTTTATTATTTTGAAAAAATCATGTGGACTCCAAACGATATGGCAGTAGCAATTTTTTTTTTGAAATGCCTTGCCATTACCAAAATACTTCATAAAACAATCTAAACTAGATTCCATATTTTAGCATATATAAGCTGCATATTTATATTAAAAAAATATTGTCAAAGTTCTAGAAGCAAAGTTATTTATAAACCAATGTAAAAAGGAACAAGCTTTGATTAGTGGTCTATATTGCATTTTCTTACATCGGATTATTGAGATATTACTGCAGTAATTTTAATTTTAGTTACTGTATAATTTTAATTTTTAAAACATTTTTATATTACTTAAGTAGTAAGTTAGTGCTGCCATAATCTGTTGCACAGTTGATCTCCATGATATCTTTATAAAAGAATTCTATTTAATGGTAATCAGTAATTCAAGATCAGTTTTTAAACGCTCTACATATTTAATTAAACTACATTGTTTTCTTTAACAAACAGTATCAGTTTCTTCTAAAACCGAGTTTTCATTTATTTTTTCAGCATTACATCAATATGGGAATTCATTTAATTTTAAACTGGACTTTTTTTTTAATCTGTTCAAACTTAAAAGTTATTTGGCCAGGTTAATGCAAATTTCAAAACTTTAATACAAGAATATTCATTTTGTATTAGTACAAGAATTAATATTATATTTTTTGTAAAGCTGGTGTACTCCTTTATGAAAGTTCTGTTTTCTTTTAATTAATTTATTACTTTCACTCGGTCAAAATTAAAATTTTTTGAACATCCTTTCTAATCCGTAAAAATAATCTTACAGTTTTGGACAATCTGTATCTCATGGGCTCTTTCAGATCTGTAAACTGTTCTGTACCGTTAATGAATAGATTAAACAATAAGGGGAGATTGAACCTTATCGTAGACAACTTCTCCCATTACTTTAATTTGCCCATAAATTCCATTTACTTATACTTAATTACATTCTGCTTATATAAATTGATTAGGTGACACTTATAAGTATGTATTAATTTTTTCTCCCAGTACATTTTAGTTATATTGTTGAACCCCTGTTTGTTCTCTAAAAAGTTATATTTGCTGATATTATTGTTAAAAGAAATTGCTAATTTTATTTGGGCAGTTGTATTCAGTAAAAACATACAGTACTTACAGAATCTACACAGACTTTCCAAGTTGCAACCATTCCTGTCACCAGGTATCAACCTTTCAAGAATAATTTCTGTAAACATTTTTAGGGTACTATTTAACAAAGATAATGGGGGTCTCTTGGTAAGATTTGACTCCCCTTTTTATAAATAATACTTACCCTAGCTTTTATATACTTAGAAGTTTTCCTGGAAAATACTTTTGTTAAATAAAAAAATTAGTAGAAATTCCAATTATAAAGTAGTTGTTTGAAGTATACATTCGATTCATTATTTATTCAGTTCTGAAAAATTTCATGTATTTCTAATAGAAATATGTGAATAGGTTACCCAATGTTATTTATAGATAGATTGTTCTGAACAGTTTTAATTATATAGTTATTCATTTTTAACCAGAATGTTTCATTAAATTTACTGTCATTCAGTTTCTTTATTACTAATTCATATTTTTATTGGCATTTTTCCACTTTTTAATTTTAAAAGGTTTTTCTTTGAATAGCTATAAATTTATTTAAGATTTTTCTAATAATTTCCTTTTCTAGATTTCTTGGTTAATTTTATATTTCTCTTCATTAAAATGATCAATTAGAAAATTATATGTATAAACTTCATACAGGTTAATTATTTTTTTTTTTCAAGAGAGTTGTAAATTATTAAGTTTCACACACAGCATCTAGCAAGTTAAAACAAATTCACTATTCTATAAAATAAAATTTTTACATTTAATAAAGTGTGTCATTAAAAATAGGTATTTTTTGCATTGATTTCAAATCTAAAAAACAAAATTGAATGAAAGAGCATTCTTTAGTAAAATAGATTTAAAGAAAACCTGAATTTTAAGAAATTGTACAGAATATAGTATAATATTACAAGAGATGGATCAAAAAATAAGTTACAAAGCTTACCATGTTCTTGAACTGAAAGGTATATATTAATGTCTTGTAGTGGCAGCACTGGTTGGTCTTCATGCTCCCCCAGCAGCAATTCAGTACATGTGTACTGTCGTTGTCAATGTAGCATATCGTCTAGAAGTTTGTCCAGATTAGAAGTGCATTCTGCTGTCTGATTTTTATGGACAAAAAATTACAATTGTGAAATTCATCACCAAGTTGTTGAGATGTACTGTGAGAATGCATTGTTACGGCCCATGATCACAAAATGGTGCCAAATATTCAGAAATGGAAGAACAAATGTGAGTGATGAACTGTGTGGTGCCTTCAACTGTAGACATGACAGGTAATGTAGAACGCGTGAATGAAATGATTTTGAGTAACCAGTGCATTAAAATTTGCAAGTGAACTTAACATCAGTTATGGGAGTTTGTTTGCAATTATTCATGATCATCTTGATTACCATAAGATGGGTGCCACGTCTGTTGATCAACAACCACAAACATCACTGTTTTGCATCTGCTCTTTTTTTTTCAACATTATTCCAGGACTGGTCCACAGTTTTTGAAACATATTATCAGTGGGATGAGAGCTGGATGCTTCATTACACTCCTGAGACTAAACAAGCACCACATGAATGGAGACACAAAAATTTGCTGCAGCCAAAAAAAGGTTTTGATTCTGAGGGAGTTGTTTACAGTGAGTTGTTTACCGAGGAACAACAAACGATGTTGAATCTTACTGTGAGACTTTAAAAAAATTGTGTAAAGCCATTAAAGATTGAAGACCCAGAAGATTGAGTGATGGGATCGTTTTTCTTTGCAACAATGCTACTTATTCAGCTCATGTGAGAAAGGAGTTACTGCAAAAATTCAAGTGGGAAGTGTGGTCTCTGCCTTACAGCTCTGACCTAGCACCCTGCGACTACCACCTGTTTGGTCCTCTCAAGTGAGACCTGGTTGGGGAGCGTTTCGCTAATGATAAACTGAAGGAAGCAGTCCTTAAATGGTTGAGGAAATTGGACAAAGTTTTGATGAGTGGAACTGAAAAACTTGTCAAAAGGTATGAAAAGTCTTTAGAAAAACTTCATGATTATTTTGAAAAATAAATAAAAATATGTATTTTTTGTTGAATAAAAAAAAAAATAACGTATAAATATGTGTTTGTTTCATAGACGGGGTGTAACTTACTTTCTGTTTGTCCCTCGTATCTTACCTAATATCTGCTTTTCATTAGTTTTCTCCTGTACATCTCCTGTTCACCCTCTGGAATGTGTCTTTTTAATCTCCAGCAGCAATTGGCAAGCATTTTGGACTCCATTTTTTAGCATGTTTGCATCGATGTTTTATCCTGGTGAAAATTTCACCTTGCTCATCACTTATATCTGCAAGATATGCTAGATGGAAAAAGTGCAAATGTGAATGTAACATGTAATTTTAGATACAAATTGCATCCCAGCTGTTTCTAGTTTTCAAGAAATAATAATAGTACATAACAATCGGCCTTCTTTTTACCCATAAATGATTTAACAATATTTTTAAATGATACCCATGCTATTTTCTCAGATTCATTTAAAGTCCAAAAAATATTTCTTCCTAGATTTTTGCCTTATTGATGTGAGAAATTTACTCTCTTTAAGGTGCAAGAAAACTTAGCAATTACAAATCATTGCTTCGACAAAATCTTACATCAAACCAAGTTTTATATATAATTGTGAAAGAACACATTCTTCAGTTTCACAAGAACTTGACAAGTAACATTTTTCTCCCAGATTTGAGTGCTCTCTTCAACCAGTCTTTTTTTAAAGTAATGATTTTTCCTGTTTCTACTGCTCCACTTGTGTAAGAAAATGTATAACTGAGCTAACCCACCGGGCTGGTCTAATGGTGAATCCGTATTTGCAAATTGGCTGATTTCAAAGTCAAGAGTTCCAACATTCAAATCCTAGTAAAGGCAGTTACTTTTATACAGATTTGAACACTAGATCGTGGATACCGGTGTTCTTTGGTGGTTGGGTTTCAATTAACCACATATCTCAGAAATGGTCGACCTGAGCCTGTTCAAGACTACACTTCACTTACACTCATTTCACTCATTCTCATTCATCTTCTGAAGTAATACCTGATGGTGATGCCTGGAATTTGCATCATTGCAGTACACATTGTCTTGTAAGAACACCAGTTGAAATTATTGCTGCCTAATGGAAAAAACACTTTAGTGCCTCTTTTGAGGAGGTTCCAGATTTTAACCTTGAAGCCAGTAACTGACTGTTTTTTAGACAAATTAAGGTCACAAATCAGATCATTAAGTTCTGCTTGAGTAATTTTTGTACGCTTCAGTGTTGTTACAAAACTTTTAATCTGGACCCTCTTCTTCATTACTTTCTAAATCACCATAGGCCTTCATCATTAAACATTTTCTTCTTAACCTATTAATTGCCAATGTTGTGTAAACTAACCTTTTCATAAACTTTTTTTTTTAATTTCTACAAAATTTTTCGCTTTTTTATAACAATTTGCCTTTATTTTCGTAGGTGTTGTAATCACAAAAAAATATATGGTTATAGATTTTTAATTAGCGAGTTTATTTGCATGTTAACTTAATAACTTAATGTATTTTATGTGATCTTGTAACCCCTTCTTTGTAAGGTATATAATGGTGGCAATATGCTTGTTAAAAATAATATTTCTATTTTATTTCCTTATTTAAGTGTTGGTTTTATTCATCAGCTCATGAAAATTATTTATTTTGAAAACTGATAATGAATACTGATTGTTCAAAATAATGGTGTGATTATGCACCTTTGGCTTATGGAATGATGAATCACATGCTAGGCATGCAATATGTTATTCTTACATTACAAATAATAATTTTGCAGTCCCACATTGTGCTATTTTTATGTTTGAATTGTTAAACTTTTTGTTTTGTCTTATCATTTAACTATTTTTATAGATGTCGTTATTTTATAAAAATGTTCAGTTTCTACATTTTTCAACAAATGGACTTCATAATTTGGTGTTTTTTTCTCATAATTTATTTGTTGATGAAGAAATGGTGCCATATTTTGGTAGGCATTCAGCAAAAATGTTTATCAAGTGAAAACCAATTAGATTTGGATTTAAGCTTTGATATTTGTGTAGTTCAAATGGGTATTTGTACCAATTTATTCCATGTGGAGGTGCAAACAAAGAAAAATCTGATTAGTCTTCAAACACAAGTACTAGATTTGTTAAATGTTGTACCAGTCCTAATCAGCATAGAATTTTTTGAAATTTTTTCTACATATAATCTGTTTAATTTACTGAACAAAAATGTTTATTTTGCGACTGGTACTGTCAGAGAAAATAGGCTTTCGAATTACCCACTAAAAGAAAACAGATTTTGCAGTTGCTATGTGGAATGATAATGCAGTGGTATCAGTTTTGCTAGTAACCACAATGGCATACATCCATTATCAAATGTGAAAAGATACAGCTGGAAAGAAAGAAAAGACACCGTGATCTCTCAACCATTAGTGATAGCAGAATATACTAAAAGTGTGAGTGGTATTAGAGAGTATTCGTGTGTGGAAAAAAATGGTGGTGGCCATTGTTTAAAAAATGCTATCGATATCGATTCTATTATAGTAAATTCATGGAAAATATACACACTTGCAAGTAACGGTAAAACCGGTCAAATTGATTTTAGGTCTTCTCTTGTATTATTATTCAATAAAGAGTAAAGAAGTAAAAATACCGCAAAGCATTGCTGGAAGGAGAAAGAATAAAGATAATTTTCCTTCGCCACCAATGCTAACCAAGGGTCTTCCGTCAAAAAACAGTTTGCCAGAAGATGTTCGTTATGATCAAATAGGGCACAGGTTATTTCAGAGCATGTGAAAAACCCTAGATGAAGATATAAGCTTTCCAAAAACCATACAATTTTTTCCTGTATAAAATATAAAGTGCACCTACATTCAAAATATTTTCAAGAATTTTATTTGCAGGAAAGAAGCTAAATAATATTTTTATAAACAAACAAAATTAAAATAGTTTATTTGTAATTGTATTACTTTTAGTTTAGTAAATTGTTCATATGTCTTATTGTATTCTTCAGAATATAACATTTTTCCCCTACTTCTTGCCAAAGGTACCTAAATGAACCATTTTATTCCTGTGCAATAATTGATTTTTTGTTGATATGAAAATATTTCCAGCTTTATACAGTTAATAATAGATGAAATAAAGGATTTATTAAGAAAAGCAATTGCTTATCTTTATGTCTGGCAGTTAATGGTTTAACTCAGTGGTCGCCAAACCGCGGCTCTTTAACTCCCTGGCTACGGCTCTTCCACGGAATGTTTAGTGCAGGCACGGAATATTATTTATTAACCTACCTTGTAAGAGACGAGTAAACATTTTTGAAACGTAATCCTGCAGAAAAGAGGCACATTTTTAGAAAGCAACAATACCACGGATAGTCGCTCGCAAACATGTGTATCATTATTTTCGTCGAATTGCTGCGCGCCGAAATGTATTTTAACTATTTGTAGTTAAAATACATTTCGGCAGGCTGCAATTCGACAAACAAAGCAGCATAAGTACAAAATGTTTTTTCTGAATTTATTTTTTTAATATTATTCGGTCGGTCGAGCGACGACGGCGCGGTGGAGGTGCATGCGATTCTTGCGCGAATTGTGCAAGCGAACTCAGCCAGCAGTCTCACAGCCCAGTAATTAAATTATAATCCGTAAATCTTTCGAAAGACGTAAAAGAGTATATATTTTAAATTCATAAAATGCTGATGGATGATAGAACTTAGTGTGCATATAGTATATTGTACATGTATATGTACAATATGTATAGTCATTTATATGGTATAGTCAGTAGATTTGCAAAACCGAAAGAATAAACACGTGATGAACTTCATTAGTATTACTTATCAAAAATTATTGAATTTTGATTAATTTTTATTTTTTTTATTAATAAAAATTTAAGTACATCAAATTCATGTTTCATCATTTAGTACATGAGCAGAAATTTAATTTTCAGGATAAAATTAAAAATATTAATTATTTTAAATAAATTCATTAATTTTAATTTTAATGGTGATTAGATTTTTAAACTTACTTTTTATTCGGTTAACTTTAAAAACCTTTTCTGTGGTACCTCATTATTAAATACACAGTATTAAATAAAATTCGTTATAAATTCTACAATTTTTTTTTAGGGTCATATTTTCAGAATTCACCTATACACACTTTTTTTGAATCGTTGGATATTTAAGTCATAATTACCGATGCAAGAATGCACTAATTATTAATAACACTGCTGTACATTTATGATATCGAGATAATTTTAATCACAAATAATATACACTCAGTTTTGCAATTATATATACTGTCGTGCTGTTTACTGAGATTAATATTTTAAATAATTAAAATATCGTTAGTTATTAAATGTTTGTTTTGGTCTTAATACCTTAAACAAAGATAAATTCATTATTTCAATAGAATAATCTTAAGAGAAAATTAGTATTTTTAGTATAATTAACAAAATAATATTTACTTTCAGGATTCATCTTCTTGAAATTGCAAGCATTATGCACTGGTAATATAATGGACAAACCAAGTACAAGTACCGCTGATACGAATGCAAATTTGTGTAGAATTTGCACTTTAGACACCACTAAAAGAGTTGTTAATGTCCGTTCAAAAGGTAAAGAGACATTTAAAAGAATTCTATAGAGAGGCGTGTTAATGATTTGTTCGCAACACTTACCACATCAGATATATTGTTTGATCATGTTTCCTGCAGAAGTAATTATATTAATAAAATAAATGTCGAAGCTGTTAAGAGAAAGGCTCAGACACAAAACGCAATACAGCTTATTAGTCCTGTAAAGAGAAAATTGAGAAGATCTAGTTCAAGTTCTAATATTGAAGCCGGTAATCTTAGCGATACTTTCGATTGGGAAAAAAATTGTTTAATATGCGGAGATGAAGCAAATATTGAAAAACAAAAAAAAATTCTCGCTCACCGAAGAAAGAAAATCGTATAGAATCTTCTGATTTTGTAGCAAACACATTAAAAATGCTTACCCCATTAACAGACAACTACCATAGAGAAATGTTCAAACATATTACCAGCATAACAGATCTTATCACTTTGAAAAGAAAATATCGGGAATGCTATGAAAAGTTGATAGATGATCATGGTGAGATATTAAAAGAACCAAGTGCCAAGTACAGTGATAAAATTGATCAAGCAATGGAAGAGATCTACAACTTCTTGCTATCTAGTGATGAATGTCAATTCAGTATAACGCAACTCAGAGAAGCTGTACAGATATGTTATGTAATTCCTCATGAAGATACTATTAAAAATCGCCTAAAAAGTAGATTTTCAGATTAAATCGTTATCTCAAGTAGGATGGGTGGTACGACGTACATATATATGTTTTTCAAAAAATTTATATGACATACATATGCGTGGTACAATCGTAGAGCAAAAACCATTGAAGAGAAAGAAACTCAACTTATCAATTCTGCTTCTGAATTTAACTGTAGAAAAATTAGAAACACCATATGTCGCATGAATGAATATCCTGCCAGTGACGATAAGGTATTTACCGATGTTAATAAAAATATTCTACCCCATTTGCTCTGATTTTTAAACGCTTTATTTACAAAGGCAAAGAACAAACAACCAGTAATGAAAAATGGTACTAAAAAAAAATTTCATCTATCGCCTATGCAATTATGTCTGCTGCTCGACCTAAAAATTTCATTACACCACTTCAATTTTCTACTGGTTTTATAGAAAATTTGCATCTAAAAAAAAATATTATAAATTATATTAATATTATAATATTATAAATTATGTTTACAGCTTGGATTTTCTTGCAGTTATGACGAAGTTAAATTGTACGAAATTTCAGCTGCTTGTCAAGCAGAGAGAATTTTAATAAACCCGTTCATATAAATCGTTTCTGATAACAGTGACTTCAATGTCTGTACAACAGACGGTAGAGGAACTTTCCACAATCTAAGTTTGATTGAGATTATTACTCCAGGTAATAGTTTACAGGACAGAATGCTGATGAAGCGTATATAAAGAAGATATAAAGATATAAAGATATAAAGAAGATATGGAAACCTGTATCATTAATTTTAATCAGTCATTATTTATCAAAGATCGCGATATTGTTGAATCAACAATTTTTGATGAAGTTCATATGGTCATGCGTCTTGGAGGATTTCACTTATTGATGTCCTACATCGGGTGTATTGGTCAAATCATGGCAGGGAGTGGAATTAAGGATATTCTTCCATTTTATATGCAGAAGGATCAATAGGCAAAATGTTATCTGGACATTCTTACCCTTGTGTAGTACGAGCCCATATCATTCTGCAGCAGGCATTATCGTAGTTAATATTCAAGAAACTGAAGAAAGAAAATGTCAAATTTTAAGAATTACTTGAGAGCGAAGAAACTATGTCTTGCATTATGAATATTAAGGAAATTCCATCAAATCCAGAGTTTCAAAAACTGAACAAAATATTTGAATGTAAACTTGATGAAATTGAAAGAAGTACGAGCAAATTATGGGTGTTATATTTTAGAATGGTTTCTTTGCTGAAAAGTTTTCTAGCTGCTGACCGAATGGGAAAATGGGAATTACACCTTAACTGTATTGAACTCATGATACTGTTCTTTCATGCAGCTGGCCATTTTAATTATGCAAAACCTGCTGGATTGTATCTACAGGATATGAGAAGTTTAAAAGAAGCAATGGACCCAGTTGAATATAAAAAGTTCACTGAAAATGGAATTTTTACTGTTTGAAGAACCAATGTTTATTATGCTGGAATTTTCTCAGATCAAACCATTGAACAAATGGTCGAGAGTTGCGAGTGTAGAAGGCAGTCCATTTAATCGAGGTCCTACAGAGAGTGTTGTTTTCAAGTGAATAAAAGGCATTTTCTACACTAAAGATATTATTGAAGGCTTAGAAGGATTTTGTGATGTAAAATTTAATAATAGTCACCAACATGTAGATTCGAGAGATGCCAGGATTAAGAAAGATAAAAAAGGCTTTGCAGCAATTTTTAATTGATCACAATCCATTCGATGATGTGAATAATTTGCAAAATATTGTCACAGGATTGATTGGAACAGAGGAAATAAATTGTTATAATGCTCTGGCTCTTGGTATTGAAGAAATGAAGGCAGCAATGATGGTGTAAGTTTCAGTGACATTAAACAGTCCATAAAAAATAAGGTTATTTCATTACATGGAGTCAATAGTAAAATAAAAATTGGAGATAAAACCATCTCTGTAGATCCACTGTTATCATTTCAAAGGATTTGTGTTATGAAGAAAAGTGATGAAGAATTAGAATTCTATTTGAAATTTGAATTAGCACCTTACCCACTTTCTTTATTTAATGATGTAGGGATGAGAAAAGCAACTAAATCTTTATTATATTCATTATTTCAAACATGTGAAATTAACTTGAACAAGAAAACTTTTTGGTATATCATTGATAGAGGTATTCTACTGTATACAGTTAAATGACCAACAGACTAACTATGAAAACATTTTCCAACGATAAATCTCCAATTTAAAAATAAATTTTGGTAACCATATAACTGTTGTTTTTGATGCGTATGATGGAGAAAGTACTAAGGCAGCAGAAAGGAACCCCATCAGTCACAGAAAGCAGGAATATAAATTTACAAAAGAAGTGGCAGTAATTATTAGTCAAGATAAATTTGTATCAAACTACATAAATAAAAACAGATTTAGAAAATATCTTATTGAGGAATTAGAAAAAAAGTCTATCAAATGCTACCAAGCAAAAGGGGAAAATTATCCAAACAGTGCTAAATTAATCCTGTTTTTGCATTGTTTCACTGGTGTGATACGTCAGCGTTCTACAATAAATGCAAAAAAAATTTTTCCATTTTGTAGAAAAATGACCCGATTTAAGAGATCAGGAAGAAATATTAGAAGCTAGGAGATACTGCACAATATTACTGTACTGAGCTGCTAAAGAGGTACAGTTAAATAAATTGAGCCATGTCAAAGACTTCTTAGTGTTTCTCGAGCAGATGCGCTATGAGTTCTTCATTAAAGCTACTACTAAAAACAGTGCTGATAAATTATCTTCCCTGGTTCCTACAGTCGATGCTCTGAGTGAACACTTTAAAAGAGCCTGTTTCCAAACCTAGTTGTGGCTTGGAAACAAAAATATTCATCCAACTGACTGGGGATGGATGAAAAATGAAGGCTCTTTACTACCAATTAAAATGAGGAAAATGCATGCACCGGAAGAACTGTTCCATATGATATTTTGCAATTGCAAAAAAGGATTTGGCGCTACTTGTGGCCGCAGAAAAGTTGGACTTTTTTGTAACCTTACGTGTGGAACATGCTCCAATTACTGACCAAGAGGAGGAGGTCGATAGTGATGACAGTTCTTGTGATGGGGGATTTTTGAGTTTGTCCTAAACTTTTTGGCAGCTTCACTGTGGAGGGCTGGTTGTTTATAGACTTATCTTCGTGTAAGGTCAAGGAGTATTTAGATGTCCAGCGCTGTTTTAGATGCTGCAGGTTTGGTCACAGGGCTAAGTTCTATGAACATCCGGCAATTTGTGTTCATTGTGGTGATAGACATATGCCTGAGGAGTGCCCAAAGAAGTTGGAGGATCCAACTTGTGTTAATTGCAAATGTCTTTGAAAGGATCAAAAGCACTCTGTGAACAGTAAAGATTTTGGGTGTTATCAGGGAGCTCTCGATATATATACTATAATTTTATTTTATTAAATGATTAGGTTTGTTCAGTTGAGTGCTCAGGGTGCTTACATTGCTCATGTTGAGTTTGGAGGGATTGCATGCATTATGTAGAGGTTTGGATGTTGTTTTGTTGCAGCATCCATATATTGTGTATGGTAATCTGCCAGGTTTTTCTTGTTGGAAGAGGTTCTATTGTGGTTCTGGAGGAAGCATGTCTGCTGTTTTGTACAGAAGGGAACTTGATTGTGTCTTTATTCAACAGCTTTTGGATAATCATCATGTCGTTCATGTGGATGTTCAGAACTTGAATCTGTATGTTGCTAGTTCATATTTCCAGTATAGAGATCCTGCTGATTGTCATCTTGAGATCTGGGATAAAAAGACCCTTGATTTTGAGGTCAGAGAATTCTACGATTCTCTGGCACTGGTCCAATCCTTATAGTTGCGGATATGAATGCTAAGTCACTCTTATAGCATAGAGTTTTCACCGATGTTGGCAGTGAATTAATAGAGGGCATTTTAGCCCAGCATGATCTACAGGTATATAATGCACTTGGTGAGTTGCCCACCTACAGAGGTATGGTAGGTGGGCATCAATTGTTTGCTGGAACTAATATCGATGTTGCTGTTGGTAAGTTTATTCCTACCAATGTTTGTAATTTGTAGGTAGTTGATGATTGCTCGAGTGATCATCAAATGATTGTCTATAAGATTGGGGATGGATTAAGTGAGCGCTACCAATGTAATGTTCCGGTCAGCAGGGTCATTTCCTGCACCAGCATTCGGACTGGAAGAAATTTGTTGATTTACTTTTGACCAGACTTCAAGTTTTGGATCGGAGTCTGGATGTCTTAAATTTGGAAGATCTGGAAGTTGGTTTGTTGGCAGCTTTTCTTGATGCCACTGAGTGTTCTATTCCCTGAAATTCCGGTCATGATGGAATCATTGCATCATGATGGAATAGGGAGCTGTCCAGCACGAAGAGGGTGATTTGTCATTTGAAGAGAGCTACTCAACGTGAGGGTGATCCAGAACGACCGTCACTCCTTGTTGCTGAATACAGGACCCATTACTTTCATAAAGTCCAGACTGTGAAAAGGGACTCCTAGTGTTCCTTTGTTCATGAGAAGGGAACAGGGATCCCTGGGGGGTAGTATACAGAATCTTGGGACACAAATGATGAAAGGACGTTCTTCTGTCTGCTTTCTTGACCAGGTTTGGTGTAATTTCAGTTATTTCTGAGATTTTACACAAATTAGTAGGTGGTTTACTAATATTAGGTGGTTTAATAGCATGATGATAGTAAAGCTGGAGAGACTGCATACCATCTGCAGGTCCGGCGAGAGGTCGCTCAATTCCGCAGGGGTGCAGTGTTCTTGGAGATCACCGAGGCTTAGGTGCATCAAGCTATCTCGAGTTTAGGTAGGGGTAAGACCCTAGGCTTTGATGGAATAACAGTGGAGCTTCTTGTTCGCTTGGTTGGGGTGAGTGTGAGAGTTGTCTCATATGTATTTAATTAATTCTTGTTTGGAGGACACTTCCCTGTAAGTTGGAAGAAGGAGATTGTGAAATTGTTGTTTAAAGGTGGCGACAAGGATCCTGCTGTTATTTCGATGTATAGGCCTCTAATGTTATTGGCATGGTCTTTGAAAAGGTTCTGTATCTACATATAAATGAGAGTTTAATCTCACAAAGATTGCTGGTGATGAATCAGTAAGGGTTTCATCCCAGAAAGGGTACTGAGGACGCGATACTCCATGTAATGACCAGTGAGACGGAATATGTCCTGGGGACTTTCCTGGACATTTCTGGAGCATTTAATAATCTATGGTAGCCTTCTGCTATTTACCAACTTCAAAAAAAGAGAATGTACTGTAAGTGAATTACAAGTTATGTAAAGTTACTTCAGTTATTGGGATGTGTTGCTTCGCGAGGGCAGCCATGAGGTTGGCAAGACGCTGTCTAAGGGATGTCCTCAGGGCAGCGTGTTGGGTCCATTATTGTGGGTGGTGGAGTTTGATTCTCTCCTGTGGTTGAGGTTGCCCAGTGGGTGTTGCATCTTGGCTTATGCTGACGATGGGCTGCTGCTGGTCAAAGGAAGGTTGAACTCCAAGCCACTTGAGCTTGCAGGATGCTTGAGCTGTAGGGTCATCAACACAAGATGATGTTTAGCCCGGAAAAGACCACGATGATGCTCCTCAAAGGCCGTTTGGCAGTGAGTCGGCATGTCCGTGTTGTTTCGATGGCATGCCAGCATATAAAGTATGTTCAGGTTCAAAAGTACCTCGGGGTATTTCTTGATGAGAAACTGGAATTTAAGAGCACCTTCAATACGTCATGGAGAGGGCCTGCAATGCCTTTTTCGGTATTCAACATGTGGTCAATCCTGATTGGGGTCTTAACTTTAAGACCATGAGCATTCTGTACAAAAGCGTGTGTGAGGCTGTTATGCTATACGCAGTGCCTGTTTGATAGGCTAAAATATAAAGGTTATCGGGACATATTATTAAGGGCTCATCGTCTTTCTTTCTTTCTTTTTCCTGTTTAGCCTCCGGTAACTACCGTTTAGATAATACTTCAGAGGATGAATGAGGATGATATGTATGAGTGTGAATGAAGTGTAGTCTTGTACATTCTCAGTTCGATCATACCTGAGATGTTTTTTTTTTTTTTTTTTTTTTTTTTTTGGGGGCGAAAAACGAATGGTCGTTATCATCGCCCGGAGAATCGATAAATAAATAAAAGTAATTAAAACTTAAAACTACTATCACAGGAAATCAAATCCGGAATGGGTGTAAAAGGCCCATTCTCGGATAACAAAAATACTAACATGTAACTTAAAACTAACTACTATGTTAAAAACTATCATATTAAAACTAA
The DNA here is from genome assembly GCF_047948215.1 of Lycorma delicatula. Lineage (NCBI taxonomy): Eukaryota > Metazoa > Arthropoda > Insecta > Hemiptera > Fulgoridae > Lycorma > Lycorma delicatula. The sequence continues at coordinate 218,506,747 of NC_134455.1, forward strand.
ATAAAACTTAAAATTAAAAAAGGAGATAAAACTTACAACTAATATCACAAAAATCTTACAACTAATATCACAGTCAGTCTTTAAAATATTAAAAAATAACTTATAAAATTTAACAAATTCCGATAAGGAGTGTAAAAGGCTCCTAATCGGATAAAAATATCAAACATTCAGAGAAAAAAAAAAAAATATATAATAAAAAAAATAAACTTATTAAAAAACTAAAAGTATTAAAAAATATAAGCAACAGTATTAAATTTTTTGCATTAACCCTATACTATGTAAAAATATAAACATCCGGTTTAAAACCTCCTTATCGTCACGCAAGACACCACGGATGTTACTAGGTAATTTAAATTTACGACGCAATGCCGCATAACATATGCAGTCCACGAGTATGTGGCGCACAGTCACGCGGCAGTTGCATCTTGCGCATAGAGGTGGTTGTCCTCTTGTAAACAGGTACTTGTGTGTCCTATCCGCAATCGACAGAGAACTACTTCCTCACGCCGGGGTTTTCTGTATGAGGAGTTCCATGGTAACACAGAATCTTTAATCTGACGGAGTTTATTATCAACAGTAGCTGTCCAATCACCTTGCCACCTTGTTCTTAATAATTGTTTTACATAGTTAATGAAATCAGAAGTAGCAACTCGGGTGGTGAAAGGAGGCTGGTTACATGCTTCTTTGGCAGCGGAATCTGCATGTTCATTACCTGGAATCCCTACGTGGCTAGGGACCCAGCAAAAACTTAATTCTGTGTTGCGATTATTCAACTCAGCGATTGCGTTGTAAATTTCAATGACGATAGGATGTTTGGAATAAAAGTTCTTTAAGGCTTGGAGAGCACTACACGAGTCACTGCAAATAAGAATTTTTCTATATTTAGGGTTAATGATGTTTAGAGCCTTATTTATAGCGTATAGTTCAGCGGTAAACACACTCGTAATACCGGGTAGACCAAACATATAAGTTCTCTCATTAACAACAAATGCACACCCAACTGTATCATTTTGTTTCGATCCATCAGTGTATACAACCGCGTCTGGTTTCATCTTAGAGAGAACATACTGAAACATTTGCTGAAAGACAATAGATGGTGTTGATTGTTTATTGTATGTGGTCAGGTCAAAATTAAAATTTATAAGGTTTATTCTCCACGGAGGATATGAGCAAGGATATATAGGAAAGAATGACGGTTTGTCAACATTTAAATGATGCAGCAGACGCCAGGTACGGATACCTACCGGTGCAGTACAACGTGGATGGTCCTCATATTTTCCTAGATTAGGATTTCTAAAGACTGACTCAAGAGCCGGGTGATTTGGTTGTCCTCTGAGACGAGCAAAATACGATAATAAAAGCTGGTCTCGTCTATCCCAAAGTGATGGTTCACCACAGTCTACCAGTAAGCTTGCGACAGGACTAGATCTAAACGCGCCTGTGGCAAGCCGAAGGAAAGCATGATGTACACTATCCAGCATTTTAAGCACGGTTTGACGAGCTGATGAGTAGGCCACACAACCGTAATCTAAACGGGAGCGAACAAAGGAATAGTAAAAACGTATCATACATGATCTATCGGCTCCCCAGTTGGTGTTAGTAAGGACTCGCATCATATCTAGAATTTTGGAACATTTTGTTTTCAATTCTTTTAAATGTTTGACCCAAGTAAGACGGCTATCAAAAATTAAACCTAAAAACTTGACGTAAGTAGAGATAGTAATAGTCTCACCGTTCAGAAAAATTTGCGGAATAGAAGGGTTTCGTAGCCGAGAAAAAACTACACATTTTGTTTTTTCGGATGAAAATGTGAAACCTGTAATCCTGGACCAAGCTTCAAGGTGATATATAGTGTTCTGCAGTAGTCTCTCTGCTGTAGGTACCGAACGGCTTGCAATGTAGATAGCAAAGTCGTCAGCAAATAGAGAGCATGAGACAGGAGCCTGAACACATTTGGTAATATCATTTATGGCTACAGAAAATAAGGTGGCACTTAATACACTACCTTGGGGCACTCCATTCTCCAAGATGACACTATCTGAGAGCGAATCATCCACACGAACACGAGCCGTTCGGTGATTTAAGAATCCCCGGATAAAAGCAAGCATATTGCCCTTGATTCCCCATTTTTTGAGAGTGTTAAGAATACCACGTCGCTAGGCTGTGTCATACGCCTTTTTTATATCAAAGACGATAGCGACGAGGTGTTGCCGATTGAGGAAAGCGTTTTGTATGGCTGTTTCTAGTGACACTAAATGGTCAATGGAAGATCGTCCTTGTCGAAAACCACACTGTTCTGGAGATAGAAAGCCATGTTTCTCCAAGTACCATGTAAGTCTGCGGTTTACCATTCTCTCCATTATTTTACACAAAACGCTTGTTAATGAAATAGGGCGATAGCTTGAGGGGTTCGTCTGGTCTTTACCAGGTTTTAGTACTGGTATAATAAATGCTTCTGACCAGCCGGGTGGGAAGACTTGTTCGGAGAATAAACCGTTGAAAATATTCAAAAGTTGTTGTAGTGCCGAATTAGGAAGGTGTGAAAGCATGGAAAGGCGAATGTTGTCTGGTCCAGGGGAAGTGTCCCGTGAATTTTTAAGTGCATGTAACAATTCTTTAAATACGAATGGAGTGTTTAATTCACCAACCGAATCACCAATGTTTAACGACAGCACCTCCATTTGTATCTTGTACCGTTGAAAATCGTTATTATATGATGAGGTGAGAGACACCGAGCGGAAAGATTTTGCTAGACTATTTGCCACTTCCGAGGATGATGAAAGGAGTTCTCCTTCATCAATAAGACCAAGAATAGATTGTTTCGGTGATCCGAAGATTGCACGAATTTTTTTCCATACACTAGACGTGGAAGTAGTGCGTGAGATAGTGCTCACGTATTTCGTCCATGAATTCCTCTTAGCGTCCAAGAATACTCGACGGCACACCGCTCTAGCCCTGCGGTATAAATTTAGATGTTCTGTTGTAGGCCTACGATTAAATTTACGTAGTGCCTGCCGTCGATTCCTAATAGCATTTTTGCATTCATCGTTCCACCATGGAACGAAAGGACGTCTAGGATTACCCGATGTTTGTGGGATATATCTGTTGGCATTCTTAAGTATCATGGACGTAAAAGAAGAATATTGGTCGAGGATGTTCGCTCCATCGTCATACTGAGATTGGAATGCTTTATGGTATCCGTTCCAATCTGCCTTTTCAACAATCCATCTCCGTGGCCTTCTTTTAATCTCGCAGTCTACACCGAAACTAATAATAATTGGTCTATGATCACTGCCGTGAAAGTCATCACAAACCGACCAATTAAAATGAGGGAGCACATTCGGTGAGCATATGGAAAGATCAAGGTTAGATACAGTACCAGTTGATAAGGACATAAATGTATGTGATCCATTATTCAGTAGGCAAAGGTCAAAGTCTTGTCTCAATCTGTTTATCATATTTCCTCGAGTGGAGCAGAAGGTTGAGCCCCAGGAAATATGATGGGCATTGAAGTCTCCTACTATTAACGATGGAGATGGTATTTGTGTGAGGAGATTTGAGACATCTAAAGCACTGAACTCAGCGTTCGGTGAGAGATACAGATTGCAGATATGCAATTTGAAGGGAATAGAGATCTTTACTGCAATAGCAGGAATGACAGTGGTTAGTTGAATTCTTGTAGCTGACACCCCATTCTTCATGAAAATCGCTACTCCACCACTCTCCCTACTGTCTACTAGGCAGTCGTATCTCTCGCAGAAGTATCCTCTAAGTGTAATTCGGTCATGTTGTAGAAGGTGAGTTTCTTGGAAACACATGATTAATGGATCATGTGTGTGCGCTAGTACTCTAATATCTTCAATGCGGGACCGAATACCTCTAACATTCCATTGAATAATGTTCATAAGTGTAAAAAATAAATAAAAAAATAAATTTCGGAAATTATATAAAAATTAGTTGTATGTGATTCGGTTTTTCTTTTTTGTATTTTTTATTTTAAAGAACTCCGATGCCCTAGGGTCGGGTGGTTCTTCAACGATATCCTTTATTTGAATGGAATGGAGATTTATTTGAATGGGATGTTGTAGTTGACATCCCAGAGGAGATAGTTATATTGGTTCCCTTTATGGGGAGCTTATTAGGTGGCTTGCTGTGATAGTCGCTATTCGTGGCGGTACGACTTTGGGAATAGGAACTTTCGTATGCATCACACTGTTTGATTCACTAGCTACGACGGAGGACTTTTTATTCATTTTTGTCAGCTCTGAGATAGTGGCTGTAAGTGAAGCTACTTGATCAGATAGCATCTGAACAAGTTTTTTAAGTTCATTGCAGGATCCGCACTGCTGATTATTAGCATTTGTAGGAATTTGTTTAGATGTAGCGGTGGCAAAAGATACGTCTGGTTTAACCAGGTTCCGTGAATTGTTTATCTTTTTATATTCTCTACGTGCAGCCGGAAAAGATAGTTTTTGCTCCGTACAGATTTTGAGAATTGCCTTTTCTTCTTTAAAAGTTGGGCAATCTCGGGAGCGAGCTGTATGTGCACCACTGCAGTTTGCGCATTTTTCACTTTTTTCGCAGTTAGTGTCATTGTGACCTTCTTTAGCACATCGAGCACAAATCTCGGTTTTTGTACAAGATGTTGTAGTGTGACCAAAACCTTGGCATCTGAAACATCGCCGTGGGTTGGGTATGAATGGTCGTACCCGAACCGAGAGGTAACCCACTTTAATCTTCTCTGGTGGAACAGGGAGATTGAATGTTAATATAAGAGACGGTGTCGGTTCTTCTGTTCCGTTCTGCCGTCTCATTATACGTTTCACCTCAACAACATCTTGGTGGCAAAGCTCATCGACTATTTCCGAGATATCTATATCCAGAAGGTCTCTACAAAAAATTACACCCCTGCTCGTATTTAAAGTTTTGTGGCTTTCAGCACTTATATTTATACCACCCATATTACGGAGACGTAAGATTGATCGACTCTGTTCGTCGTTGAATGTTTCAACCAGAATCGATCCGTCGCGTAATTTCCTGATATTCTTCGGGGAGCCACTTGCACCTGTTATGGTTTTGTTTATTAAAAACGGTGAGACCTTTTGATGGGAGCCACCTTCCTGACTATTTCTGAGAACAACGAATCTAATGTTTTTATATTTTGATTCTAAGAAATTCTCTTTTGTAGGACTTTTATCCTCGTCAGACGAAGCTGATCGAGGTCTCTTCGCAAGACTTGAATTGGTGGTTTTTTCAGATGGACCACCAACCATCATTGTGTTTGTTAATGGAACTGAAATTTTGGTCCCACGAGTACCGGCGAAAAATGGACCACTCCAGCAGAGCGCACGCGTACTGGAGCTAGAGCTAAATACAACTGGGTTCGCCCTGGTGCCCAGAGGACATCGTTCGAGACTCACTACGTAGAGCCATTCACCCATCGGCACGATTTGTTCCCACCTTGGGTTACGGTTGCGTTTCGTAAGATGTCGCAACACCACCGAGTGTAAATGTAAGAAATATCAGTGTAGGTTGTTGTTGTTGTGTAATTGTGTATGTGTGTATGTTGTAATTCATGTAGTGTTCTTGGTGTAGTATATGTGTAAAATGTAAAGTGTTCCGCAGCTCATTGTATAGTGGGAAGAAAAGCTGCGGAGGCTAGGCCCGTGGGGACGCCAACCCCCAAAGTCTTAAAGAATAAGACTCCCCGTCGGGGATATACCTGAGATGTGTGGTTAATTGAAACCCAACCACGAAAGAACACCAGTATCCACGATCTAGTATTCAAGTCCGTGTAAAAATAGCTGGCTCTACTAGGACTTGAACGCTGGAACTCTCGACTTCCAAATCAGCTGATTTGGGAAGATGCGTTCACCACTAGACCAACCCGGTGGGTTAAGGGCTCAACGCCTAATATTGTTAATGGTAACGGGTGGTACTGTACTATTTCATGGGAGGCAGTCTTGGTGATTGCAGGAGTGAAACCTATAGACTTGATTGTGTCTCAGCTGCAGCAGCAGTATGTTGCTAAGAAGTCCAGTGAGTTGACTTTGGATAAAGGTCGAGAAATTGAACAACATGGCAATGCCTTGTGGCAGGCCAGTTGGGATGAGAGAGATGGTGGGTGTTATACGCATGATCTCTCTCCAAATGTTGTTGGTTTGCCTCTTGGGTGCACCCTAATAAATATGTGACGCAATTTCTTTCCAGCCATGGTGCTTCTAGGGACAGACTGCAAATATTTGGCCTGATAGATTCTGGGATGTTTTCTCAGTGTGGACATTTGGACAACACCTACCATGTTCTTTATGAGTGCTTGAAGTATGAGTTAATGCATACAGAAACCATCTGACAGCTTCATCTTATCGAGTCGGCGTTGGATCTCTGTGTAAACACAAGGAGCCAGGGCAAATGGGCAATAGTGGAGAGTTTTATAGTATACTTAGCAAAGGAAAGAGTTGCTGAGGGGCTCTGGAGCTCTGCTTGGATTTTTCTTGTATTTTGTTTTTGTTGATGTTTTGTTTTATAAATTATGTTTTTGTTGTAGTTTTTGTCCTTTGTTTTGTTTTGTTTGTTGTTACTGTGTTATTGTTCTGTGTAATTCTTTTATGTTTTGTGTTGTATGTTGAACTCATTTTTACCTTCTACGGGTAGATAGTTCAATTCCTTTTTTTAGTTAGGTCCTTTTGGATGAATTCTAAGGATTACAACATTGTAACACATCATAAATTATGTTTCAGAATATGGAACAATGCTTATTCTACATATTTAAATGATTTTGAGCTACAAAGCACTTACATCTATAATTTAAAAAATTTTTTTATAAGGGATGGTTATTAAGAGTTAAAACATTGGAGTAAATCATAGATTATATTATAAACAGTAAAGGGATATTAATTCATTACAAATGCACCATTAAAACATTTCAAACTGTTGAAAACTAATTTTTTTTTGTTTAATTTCATCATAAACAGTTTCTAAACGTTGAAACTTAGTAAAACATCATAAATTATATTCCACAACGTAAAAGAATGTTTATTCTACATATTTTTTTAAACATGATTTCAATCTATGAAATATTTAAGTCTATGGTTTTTGAGTTTTTTTTAACCCCCAAAAAACAAACAGCACACATCAGGAACATATAACTTTTGAAGCAGAGGGTTAGATAAGCTTAATTACACATTTTCATGAAAATCGATGTTGTCCAAAAGAATTCTGAGGTAATACTCTATTTTTACTGTCAAACATTGGACTATAAACATATGCTGATGGAGTTGAAGGTGCATGTTGCTCTAAATAATAAAAATCCTGATTTGGTCCCACTATTGCTAAAACTCATATGATTGGAGAGGGATTGAAAAAATTATGAAGAGAAACTGGCAGTGGGATGTTCAAGAGTACCTCAAAATATAAACAATACTGTTGATTATCTGCTAAATTTAATTTATAAGGCCGCTGGTACAACTTTGTCTTATGTGGCATTTCATAAAGCAAATATAAGAAAGTCTGATTTTATTGTCAATGTAAAGAAATGAACATTTTTCCTGTTAAAATTTTGCATGGAAAGTGGGTAAGCTGAAGTGAAAGAGGAATACCCAAAAGTTCAAAATAGTTTTAAAATCTTGTACAAATATAAATTAATTTTTATGTCACAATTTTTAGAAAAATTTAGAACTGTAATGAGTGTAAAGCCTTTTGGGAAAGCATCATTATATTTCATAAAGAACAATTTTAAATATGACCCAAAAATAAACCTATCTGAGTGGATTAATTAACTGAAATTACTGTTTTCAGTGACAGTTCTAAAGAGTCAGACTTTATGTGCAGCACCAAGGTGCATAATGTACCAGTGCAAAGGATATAACATTATTGGAATTACATTTTTTCTTAAAAAGTAAAGAATAAAAGAGCACCTGGTGTAGATGGAAGGAATACCACACAAGTAATGTAACAAAATTTTCTGTAATTAGGAGATACCATGGCTTTCACAAAAAGGGGATGTAGTCTCAGTCATTAATAATAGAGGAATTTCATTTATAAATTTGTTGCTTAATTCTTCAGAACTATGTTGCTTTACAGAATAGATAACTGGGTTTATAACAATATATTAAATAAGCAAGTTTTAGAAAGAGCTTCTGTATCATATATAATAACTTGTTTTCTATTGTTTAGCTGGTAAAATAAAAAGTTATAGACTTTAAAGATATCTTTGATCATGTAAATAGATAGGCCCATTTTTATAAATTCTCCTGTGGGTTAATCTAGTAAAATGCTTCATAATTTTATTATTTTAAGATTTATTAAAAATACATGGAATCTTCTTTTTTTTGGTGTCATGGTGCAATGAATGATAGTTTTGGATCAGTGAATTGGGTTAACCAGAGTTGTCTTCTGATTCCACTTTTTTCATTGTATTTAAATGCCCTAAACAAGAATCTTGGAGGAGGGATTTAGATATTTAGAATACTTATGAGTACTGGTGCTGTTGTTTTGATGACCTCTTCTCTAGACACTTAAAAAATTGTTAAAATACTTTATTATATTAAGTGGAGCATATTAATAAGTTTAAATTTGTCTTAGATAATGGTGTTTAGTAAGGGTGATACTCTGGGAAGATCAGAAATCTGGATAAGAGTATTTAATAGAAATATAAAACAAATTGTGAATGGACACAAGTAGTTAGATATTACTTTCACCTTTATTGTTCATAGTTTCATAGCTAAATTTTCAGTTTTTAATAAGAGTAATTTTCTGAATAAAATAGTTGTACCAATATCCAGTAAGTGGGAAGTGTTTAACTTTGTTAGCAGGGTAGGGGTAACTTATGATCCTCAAATATGATATTACCGTAGGGTGAAAGCACTGGAAAAATTTCTTTAGTTTATATTAAAATAGATATTCAAACTTCCAAGTTTCACCCCAAACTATATTGTGTATTTGGAGGCTGGAGTTGATGAAATGGTCAAACTTGTAGAATGGAGGTCAAATTAGTTTGTGACTTGGTTAAATCTGTCTGTGATCAGGATTTGCCCTTTGGGTGAGAATATTACTGGAAAAAATATGGTGTTTCCAAATGAAAAATGTTCAAATAAGTTAAGATAGTTGATGCAAGTCTATTGTTAGGGCTAATTGTAGAAAGTTAAATTAGGATTTCAGCTGAGTGTGATTCAAAATTTATTTAATATATTTAAAATCAGGATGGGTCATTTGAACATAAATGATAGTCAACTAAAAGAAGAAATGCAAAATTATATTCCTTATGTGATATGTATTAAGTAGAGGATATGTACTTGAATAATTTTGTAGAACGATATCCTATTTTAAAAGAATTTCAGAGAAATTTTTCATTAAATCTGTTAAAGGTAGAAGATGAAATTGCAGTCTATTTAAATGAGTCCACGTTTACTTTTGGTAAATTATAAAATCAGTGTAATGAAGTATGAAAATATTTTGACAGAATTTAGTAATTAATTGCCTAATGTATTTTGTAGTTATTTATTTGCTAAATTAATATGTTAAATTTTAAATAAAATTTATTTTCCATTATTTATTATATTATACCTTTTTTTGGTTAAATAAAGTTTACACTACTATTATCATTAGGTATTATTTAAGTATAACATTATTATTTCTAAGTATTATTTATAAAATAATGTTTTTACTGTACCTCTGGTTTAAACAGTTGTATGTGTTTAAGATTTAATTTTAATGGAGATGTTCAATTTCTGAATTCATGTTCTTTACAGAATAATTTACATAATGTAAAAATTCAATATTGTCCATACCAGGTAAACAATGCTTTGATTATTATAATTTATATCAGTGAAATTACTGAAGTTGCCACCTGGTACCATTTAGTTATACAAAATTGTTGTTTTCAAATAAATTACAAACATTTCATCCCTATTACTTACCATTTCATTGTCAACTGTTATGATACTTACTAAAGTACGTTTTGCCAGTAAAATTGTGTCATATTGGTTTAGTTGAACAACCTACTATTAATTATAGTTATCACCTAATAAGATTAACTCAGAAGAAAATCTTTGTTAACATTTAATTAAGGCTTTATTAAAAGAATTTAATGTAAAATTTAAGGAAGTTTAGAAGAAAATAAATCTTATTACCAGTTTGGAATTCATTTTTTTTAACTTTGAGTGAATAACCAACCAGAACTGAAAATTTTTCAATGAGATCTAAATTAAAAATGTGATATATAAAATAATCAGTCTCCTACTCTTTTCCTTGGTGGCTGGAATAATGAAAATGAAAATTCTTGCACATTTAGAGATGATATGGTACTATCAAGTATCAGGTTTCACAAAAGCAAAGCAATTATGTTTTCAATTTAAAAAAAAAATCAGTTAAACATTGTATAACCTTCTGCATTCCAAAAGGTAACTTTACAAAATTCAGCCTGCTATTGAGAGCAATAATACTTGAAGGGTCCAACTGTTGGTTGGCTTCCCCTCATGAATAATTATTATATAGGCTTATCTTGGGGCCCATGTATTCAATTTTGCTGTTGTTTTTTTTAAGCTTCATCTTCTTCATTATTCATACAAATCAGTTTCAAATTACAGTACACTAGAGTTTCTTTAGTTATTTTGCTTTCTTAAAAAGATCTTATTTTTAAATGACATCACTGGGCTACTCATGGTTAACTCGTCGCAAATCAGTTGTTTAACAGCTGATTTTTGAAGTTGAAGGTTCTGAGGTTCAAATCTTAGTAAAAGATAATAATTGCCATTATATAGATTTGGATACTAGACAACAGATACTGGTACTTTGGTTATTGTGATTCAATTAACCACATGTCTAAGAAATGGTCAGCCTGAGTCTGAAAAAGATAACACCTCACTTATATATCATACATTTCATCTTAATTTCATTATGCTGTGCGGGGGGGGGGGGTGCTTAACTTATATCAGCAAATTTAAAAATAGAATCAGAAATGAGGATTTACAATTTTTTTCTTCCTTTCTGTAGACTCTAGCAATAAGGTGATTGGCTCAATCCCATTTGGCAAATTAAAAAAAATCCTTAGTATTCTTCAAATCTGCTGAGGAAAAATTAGGTCTACCAAATACTCTGTCTTTTTTCAATTTTCTTCGCTCATCATTTCAGTATGATCTTTTATCTCACAAATTTATTGTTTTAGATCTCTTTTTTGAAGTTTCTATACACATTGTGTTTCTATACATATTGCACATTGTGTAAAGTAAGACAAATATTGTTACATTTTACAAAGTCCAATTTCTGATTTTTTATACCTTCAATTTGTTGTTTCATTTCCTTAAAATTACATCAAAGTAAATCTGTTTTATCTATATTTTATTGCTTATATTTTAAGTGAATGGATGAAGCCCAAGGATGTTCAGGAATAAAATTGCTTACAAATGAGACTGTGTGATACAAACAACTTCTCTTTTCTTCTCTTCTCTGTTGAGGGTAAGACTAAGAGCGAGGCATTGGGCATGACATCTGAAAAAGTCTCTCTGTAAGCCATGGTTATCCACCATCAGCCCCCACCATGAATTTATTGCCACACGGCAATTTATGAGTATATCGCATGAACAGAATAACACAAGTTCATACTTTTTTCAATAAAGTTTTCACTGGTTTATGAAAAATCAATCAAGGTTTCACAAAATGGCTACTGTAACCAACAACAGTTATAGAACAAATAGAGTGAAAATTGGTATATATAAATGATGGAATAACAGTTATATTCAGTGGCGGCTCACACCTAAAATTAGTGGGGGTGCTGCTCCAGAAAATCTTTTTCTGGGCTTTTTCAAGGCCATGGTTAAAATTTTCTGTAAAATAAAAAACAGAAAAAAAAGAATCAAATAAAATAGCTGGAAGCAGGATAATAATCTAATTCTGCACTTTATCACATTCAAGAATATGGTACACGGTTTTTTATAATATGGTATTCGGTTTAACCGAATAAATAATAAAATGTCAATACAGGTAATATTTTTTAGAATCATTAGATAATAGCTGAATAAAAATGTCTGCTTAAAAACACTATAGTCCAACAATGCTTAAATTAAATTTCTATGTACACAGAAACTAATACATTATTAGTTTTTACTAATTTACCTTCTCTTTCGCCCTTCCAGCATTTACCTTTTCTTTGGAGAGATTTGGCAATCAAAGATATCCTGCTTCGTGCTATCTTCTGATCACTACTGAAAAAACAACTAAACCACTTTTATATTCCTTCCACCGATTAAACTAGAATAGGGAACAAACAAGGAACATTCCATACACACGTGGAGTAAAAAAAACTATCTTCCACCAGCACGCCAGGGTTGGCACTGCAGGAGTGACAGTGCTCTCTCTCCCTTGCAGCCTAACATGCAGCTTCCTATGTGCGCATATACACAACACCCAAACACCACACCTCTGGAACTGTGAAGCGAATAGTTCCATACAAAGATTTTTGTATATTTTTCAAAAACTGAGGGATGGCTACTGACAATAAGCTTAAGGATTATATTTTGCACAAGTATAAAGAAAGAATTAAGAAAAAAAGACTCATTATATTAAATGCTATCAATAATATCAAGCAGAAATAGGGGGTGCTGCAGTTCCACTGTGGCTATATGCGAGCCGCCACTGGTTATACTATCCATTTTTTTTTGTTGTGCTTCAAATATTCTTAGGGTTTATTTTGTATTGAAAAATAGTGGGTACGATTGAGCCAAAAGCTTTACATTTTTTTATCATTTTTATAACTAACACAGTTTGTTGAGTCCCAAATTCTGAAACTCAATAATATATCATTAGTTTCTTTCATACATTATACGCCAAGCTAGATAAATTTTTTTCTGTAGAATGTAGGAACCTCTTTTGGAAAACTATAGTACTGATAGACAAAAAAATATTTTTTAATGTTTCTCTAAGTGTGATACCATTTCTTGAAAAGCTTTTTTACGTATGAGGTGCTTCCCAAAGTTCGGAGAATTTTACTATAAAAATAAAATAGCTTACCAAACTTATAAATTCCACTGTCTCCTTCAAAGTAATCCCCTTGGGCATTGATATAGTGATCCCAGCGTTTTTCCCATGATTCCATGCATCCCTGGAAGTCTGCAGATATAAGTGTCCGAAGCACGTTCTGTGTTTCTTCCTGAATCACCTAGAGGAATCTCTCTCCTAGTGGGTGGGGAATCACTACCATCTTTTTGGAAGCCAAGAAATTCTGAATGGCTAGGGATGTGTGCGCAGGCGTGTTGTCATGGTGCAGAACCCAGCTGTTGTTACCCACAGATCTGAATGTTTGCGCCTAATGCTTTTATGTAACAGCTTCAAAACTTCACAATAGAACATCCCATTGACAGTTTGACCAAGAGGAACAAATTTCTTATGGATAATGCCTTTGATGCCGAAAAAACAATCATCATGGACTTCACGTTGCTGCGAACTTGGCGTGCTTTTTTGGCCGCGGTGAACTTGGCGACTTCCACTGCGACGGCTGTTGCTTAATTTCAGGGTCATACGCGTACATCCATGTCTCATCACCGGTTATGAGGTTGGAGATGAAGTTAGAGTCATCTTTTGCTGAATTTTTCAATTCACTACAGACAGCTACGCGATTTTGTTTCTGGTCGCTGTTCAACAGTCTCGGTACGAATTTTCAGCAATGCGTCACATGTTCAAATTGTCCGACAAGATACGTTGCACGGACCTATATGACATTTGTACGATTGCACAAACATCATGGATTGTTTGTCTACGATCTGCAATAATAGCCTGTCGCACTTTCGCATTGTTTTCCTGCGTTGCGCTTGTTGATGGTCTTCCTGAACGCTCATCGTCATCGACTGTCGTTCGTCCATCTTTGAATCGTTTGTACCACAAAAAAGTTTTACTTTTATTCATAGCATTGTCACCAAATGCTTCCACAAACATGCGATGGTTTTCTGCACCAGTTTTTTTTTAAGCATGAAGCAAAATTTGATGCAGGTTCTTTGCTCTTTAAAATCTGCCATTTAGAACTTCGCCGAAGCAGTAAAACACAACGTTACACAACCGCACGAAAGTCAACAATGCAGCCTCTCACCGTCACAGCTGTTGGAACACTGATTCACAAAGAGTACTGTTAGCCACATCTAGCGGCAGCAGGTCGTACCAGCAATAGTTCGCGCGCGAAATTCAAATTCCCCGAACTTTTGGGTAGCACCTCGTACATTGCAGATCTGTAAATACAATTTTTCTATCACCCTTAGTTTAAAATAAATTACGCTCCAAAAAAAATTAAGGGAAATATAGTAAAAATCCGTGAAATTTATAATTTTGCATGGTCATACTTGTAGAATGATTTCGCTGATGCGTTTTTTTATAAATAACCTCAGGAACATCGTGAATTAATGTCCAACAGTAATCGACTAGCACGTTAGTATTCCATTTCCTTTTATAGCGGCTTTCCATCACCGAAATGTCTTGATGGAAATGTTCACCGTGTTCATCACTTACATCTGCGAGGTTGTTCAAGAAAAAATCCAGATGTGCGTGAAGGAAATGTATTTTCAAAGAAATATTACATCCCATAGCTCTGTATGAAGTAAGAAGTTGATTAACAATATGGTGGTAATTGTCAGATTTTTGCTTGCCAAGAAAACTTTTGCAAACATCTTTCCCAAGCTGTACTTTCTACATTATTGAACATTGAGTTAAATACATCATCTTTGACCAACTCTCTTATTTGAGGACGAACAAATATTCCTTCTTTAATTTTTCCTTCACTTACATTCAGAAATTTCTGTCTGATGTACAAAAATCTAGGACTATTCTTCTTCATTGGTTTTACAAAATTTTTTCATTAGTCCTAGTTTGGTATAGTGAGGGGATAAAAATATTTTTTGGGTTCCACTTAGGGCTCATGAATATAATTTTTCCCATTTGGAGTTAAGTTGTCTCATTTTTTTCACTCTTTGGTAACATAATGTTTATCCCTAGGTTTATCGCTCAGCTTTCCCATTAGCGAAGAAAACACATGTACTTAGTATAGGCTAACTGCATGTCTAACAAAATAGCTAAAACCTTCAAATCACCACATATGTTCCAGCTATGTTTTTTATAATTTATTTTTTCAAGAACATCTTTCATCACATCGTTTGTTTCTTTCAAATTAATACCACAAGCGATCAGTATCAAAGGATATTTGTTACTGTTGTGTAGTAGAACCACTTTTAAACTATAGTTGGATGAATATGAAAAGGCACCAGTTCTCAGGTTTATGAACTTGTCCTAAGTGCAACATAAGCTCATCAATATTTGTGTATTAAACCAAATTATTTTCATCAATAAAGTACTGAGAAAGTTCTTTTTGTTGGCTTCGAAAGGCCAAAATTTTTGTATTTTTCTGAAGTAAATTCCAAACTTGCAGTCTTCATCCTAACAGTTCAGCTTGATTTTTTGATAAATTTAAATTCCTAACCAAGTCATTTAATTCACCTTGTGATATAAGATGTGGCTTATTGGAAGATAATTCAAAATCAAAATCATTGTTATCTTCTTCATTACTGTCTGATTCTTCATCACTGCTTTCAAAACATACATTCACAGGTGGCTCAGGAACTGGAATAATTTCACTAAGAGGTACAGGCCTGATTGCAGATGGCAATGAAGGATACTTTACTGTATGTTTAGATATTTTAGAAATTCCAGAACACTTGTTAAGCAAAAGTAACAATCTGTTACACAATCCTTAGGTTCACACTAAACCATAGGTACATAAAACTTCTGTGTACCTTACAGCTATCCTCTTAATTATACAGAACAATTAGTGCATACTATATGAGGAACCCAAGTCTTATCCTGATAACAATTTTACACTGAAGTTACAAATGATACGCTTTTTTAATAAAAAGGGTAACGTTTTTTCTATTTGATTTTATGGTAAATTCACCACATACATAACAAAAGTCATCCACATCATTTACACAATTTCGAGATATTATGACACTGCACTATTAACAAACTTAAGACAGCAATAAGACTGAACAAAATTAATTCATTCCTAGATCCAGTGCCTAATACAAACAACACAGCTGTTTTCAGCTACATGTTTTGACCTGCACAGGCATGATGTCATAATATGTGACTATGATATGATTTAATTCTTTGTCTAGTATTGTGTATTTATAGCTTACAAATTATTTTAACAAATTTAAACAATAAAAAATGAGCTAACAAAATACATTATAGGAGTTTTAAAATGCTAACTATAAATTGAAAAATGAAAAAAATCCTTCAATTAAAATTTAAAATGTTTGACCATCTTGAATTTATTACCATAAACTTTTAAGTTTCTTTTATTACATTTGAACTCAAAATATACAATATGAAATAATCTATTTGGATTTGCTTTAGGGCAGCAACATTTTTTTCATGAAATACTATTGGGCACAGTACAACATTGCATCTCCAGTAAACTGGTGTTTAATTATTGCTACCTTCAACTTATCTTGTTCCATATTGTGGTTTCTTTAAAATTGCTCTCTTTCCAATTAACTTTTTTACATAGCGTTTCTTCAGTGGAGTTGCAATAATGTGGGTCTGCATGCTCGATGTGTTAAGAGAAGTTTTGGTTGTAAAGAAGTAAGGCATGTTATAGACTATGTTTCTTCATCCAGTTGTTACTTGTTGATTAATAATAAATTATAGTAAAAATTAGAAAAATTGGTTTATTAATAACATTCTCCATTCAACTGAAATGTGTTACAGGTTTATCATACTGTTGAGAAACCTTATTATTATTTAGGTTGAAATCAATTTTTTGCCATTTTACCGTTGACTAGTTTTATTCAAATGTATACAATTGTAAAATGTATAATAATTTTTTTTTTTTTTTTTTTTTTGCGGAGGGAGGTGGAAATACATTTATGCATGGAGTGTCAGGAACCTGCTGATGGTTTATGCAATCACCATCAGCAGACTACCAACTAAAAAACCACCCGCTTTTCTACCAGGACTCAACCTGGAACACTTTAAGGCATTACTTCTGGCCGAGTCCTTCAATAATAGCCTGAGAAGGCGGCTAATTTTCAGGACTATCCAGGTCACCCTTCTTGGTCCTGACAAATCAGGTTACATTCTCCCAGCTGCTCAGGTTAAGGAGCATCATCGCAACCACATTGTGGGGGGTCAGTGCTTCGAGATACGCCTCTAGTGTCCCTCGACCTGCCGCCCACCGAGCACATTGAAAGAAGGTATGCTGGACGTTGTCCCGTACACCGGCGCAATAGAGGCAGTCGGGGGACGGCACTTTCCCTATGACATCGAGGTAAGCGCGGAAGTACCAGTGATCCGTTAAAAACTGGGTCATGTAATATTTCACCTTTCCATGCCGCCACTCTGTCCACGGTCTGACCAAAGGGATAAGTCCTGCGGTCCATCAACCTCTGGTCTCGTGGTCCCAGGTCTCTTGCCATGTGAGAATGAGAAATGTGCGAATGCGTTCTTCATTGGCAATGGTCTCCCGGTCTTCGCCTCCCCGTTGCCTCCTATAGGTCGCCTGGCGTTCGTTTGCCAAAATAGCAATGGGTATGACGCCGTTGACTACCAGTTCTGCAGGTTCGGAAACCATCCGATACGCGGAAGAGACTCGCAAGGCCGCGGTGCGTTGCACCTGCGCGAGCCGCTTTTGGTTTTTTTCAACTCTTAATGCCTGGGCCCCTACTTCAGTCCCGTTTAAAAGGACAGAATGCACCGTGGACATCAGCAATTGCCGTCTGCTGCCTTCGGTTGGCCAACATTCGCCATGAGCCGGCTGAGAGCAGTTATGGCTCTCGCAGCTTTGTCGGCGGCTCTCCGAAGCTACTCAATAAAGCTGAGTTTCCGGTCAATCATCAGACCGAGGTATTTCAGTTAGGAGGAAGACGGCGACAATCTTGTTAGTTTGTTAGGGTAAGAAATCTTCGGCCATGTCCGAATTCCCGGAGGATCGCAAGTCCAGGCGGAAGCGTAAGGCGGAGCCTGTGCCATCGAGCTCCTCTGAGGACGATCTCAGCGCGATGGACACGGGAGTACCCACCTGGGTCAAGGCGACACCGACAACTGAGGCGTTTCGAAATGCGAAGGGCAGACCTGGCAGTTCTGCCCCGTTGGCTAAAGCAGTCCAGGAGGACCTGGACTACTTCTTAGACTTCTTGACGCTTCTCGGCAGCGTTAGTGTGTTAGAAAGACAATTGTTTCCCGTCTAGCTAAGGTCAGGGAAGCTTTTACGGCGGCTGTTGAGGGTTTCGAAGCTTTGGCCTCCAAGCCCAAGGAGGTGAAAGTAGTCCCAAAGGTGGATCAAGCCGCAGCGCAGCCCAGGCGCTACGCTGACGTACTTAAGATCAAGCGCGAGGCCAGTAAGGCGGCTAAAAAGCCGGAGGTCCTTTTTGTGAACCGGGTAGAGAGCTTGAAGACCACGAGCCAAAACCTGAAGCGAAATTTCCGGGCTGCCCTTCGTGGTGACCGGAATCAGCTAAAGATAAGGGATATTAAGGAGACCGGCAAAGGGCTGGTAGTTGTCACAGAAAATAAGGAGACGGACCGCTCAATCAAGGAGTCTCCTGCAGTCCAGAAGCTTAAGGTGAAGGTAGACCCCAAGCGGTTAAAAAGGCCCCGTGTCATTGTGTATGACATAGAACGGAGCCTCTCCGATGACGAGGTTCTGTATCTCATCCGATAGCAGAAGACTAACTTGGACGAAGCTACGTTTAAGGATCAGTGTAGGCTTGTCTTCAAGACTGAAAAGCGTGATGCCCCACGGTATCACGGCGTGTTTAAGTTAGGAGCTGGTCTCCATCAGAATTTCGTGTCGGAGGAACGAATCTTCGTTGACTTCGAATCCTGTCGTGTCAAGGAATACCTTGACGTGCAGCGATGCTTTAAGTGTTGTAGGTTTGACCATAGGGCCAAGTTCAGTAAGTATGTGTCGGATTGCGCGCATTGTGGCGAGGAGGGCCATAAGCGTGACGACTGTCCGCAAAAGAAAGAGTCTTGCGTTAACTGCAAAAGGTTGCGCAAAAGTCATAGGCACTCAGTCAATAGTAAGGAGTGTGGTTGCTAATTGAGAGCGGTTGCGATGTCTTCAACTCTCTTGATGGTTAGGTTCGGTCAACTTAATGCCCAGGGAGGCATTAAGTTGACCAAGTTGCAGTCCAAGTTGAGTTAGGTGAGGTTGTTGAGAAACGGAGCCTCGATGTTCTTCTTCTACAGCACCGTATGTGGTCAAGGGTGATCTGCCAGGTTTTTCAGGCTGCAATAAGTTTTTCATTGGTGATAGTGAATCCGCTGTACTGTGCAGGAAGTCGATAGATGGTGTCTTCATAGGACAGGTCTCTAACACGCATCACGTCGTTGTTAAGCTTGCCGTGAATGGTTTGGACCTGGTCGTAGTTAGTTCGTACTTTCAGTACAGGGATCCCACTGAACAGCACTTGGAAAGATGGGATAGAATTGTTAGGTGGTAGCGGGTCGTTCTTATAGGAGTTGATGCGAATGCCAAATCGCTTCTTTGGCACAGTGGGATCACGAACGATGGCGGCAAATTAATCGAAGGTTTCATCGCGCAGCATCAGTTTGATGTTTTCAATGTAGCCGGCGAGTTGACTACCTTCGCCGGTGCAGCTGGTTTGCAGAGGGTCTTCCATGGTACCAACATTGATGTTACCATTGGTAAGGATATTCCTGGTAGGATTCTGAATTGGTCGGTAGTTGCGAAAGCGATCACGGCTAATAGTTTTTGATTGGGTAGATGGGCTGCGCGATGTCTTTAGGGGTGACGTTCCTGTTCAGCAGGGGAGGTTCCTGCACAGGCGAGAGGATTGGTCCAAGTTTTCGAACATTCTTGCGGTCAGGCTACGAGTTTTTACTCGAAGTCTGGACGAGGTCTCATTAGATGACCTGTCAGAGAATTTCTCTTTTGCGGTAGTTGAAGCCGCTGATCACTCTATTACCGCTGACTCTAAGTACAGGTCGAGAGAGAGTAGCTGGATGGTGGACTCGGGAATTGACTGCAATGAAGCGTACTGTGAGCCGAATCAAGAGCTGCACAGCGTCCGAATGATCCTGATCGGCGTGCAGTCTTGATTGCGAATTATCATCGGAAGAGGACCGAGTGTTTTCACAAGGTTACGTTTTCTAAATGTGATTCCTGGCTCTATTTTGTGCAAGAGCCGGGAATAAAGACCCGTGGGGTGTTGTTTATCGAGTTCTTGGTCATAAGCGGAAAAAAGACATTCTTCTATCGACTTTCTCAACCCAGGATGTTGTTGTTATAGATAAAGATCGTGTTCTCACTCATCTGATGGACGATCTACTTCCAGATGATATCAAGGTTGGTGACACCTCGTATCATCGACGTGTCCGAAGGGAAGTTGTAGGTTTTCTCTCTGAGAGTTTGTCTTAAGAAATTACTGAGGCGGAAGCCCGTTAACTAATTTGCAACCTGGCTAGGAATAAAGCCCCCGGATATGATGGTATCACAGTGGAGCTCCTTGTTCGCACAATGCCTGTGATTGTTGGTCCTCTGACTAGGGTTTTCAATAGGTTGCTTTTTGCTGGGCACTTCCCTGCGTGCTGGAAACGTGATGTGTTACAATTGCTTTTCAAAGGTGGTCACAAGGATCCCACTGTAAGTTCCTCTTACCGTCTTTGACGCTCTTGCCTGTAGTAGGTAAGGTTTTCGAGAAGGTCTTGTACCTCCGCATTAATAGTAGGTTAACTTCTAACCATATGCTGATGGACGACCAGTATGATTTCCGCCCCAACAGGGGCACAGAGGACTCGCTTCTTAGGGTCATGGATTTGGCTTCAGACAGCGAATGCAAGTATGTACTCAGTGTCTTTTGGAAATATCCGGGGCGTTCAACAACTTGTGGTAGCCCTCTGCCTTGTTTCAACTACAGCAACATGGTTGCAGGCTAAATGAGATCAGAACCCTCCCTCGAGTTACTTCAGCGACAGAACTGTTGACCTTCATGACGGCAGTTTGGAGGTAGAAAAGACCCTGTCTAAAGGTTGTCCACAGGGTAGTGTTCTAGGTCCACTCGTCTGGGTCGTTGAGTTCGTTTCTTTCATGCGATTGCGGATGCCCAGTGGCTGTTGCATCGTAGCATACGCCGACGATGGGCTGTTACTGGTCGAGAGCAACTCGCTAGCCGAGATAGAGCTCAGAGCGACACAGGCATGTAAGGTATTAAGGTTGTGGAATCTTCAGCATAAGATGGTTTTCAGTGCGTAGAAAACCACTATGATGTTCTTGAAGGGTCGTCTAGCCGCAACCCATCATCCGCGGGCCTTCCGATTAGATATATTACCGTTCAGAAGTATCTGGGTGTTTTCCTTGATGAGAGACTTCTCTTCAAAGAGCACCTCCAGTTTGCATCGAAGAAGGCCGTTAACGCTTTCTTCGGTGCTCAAAGTCATTCATTCCGATTGGCGGTTGAACTATCGTACCATGCGTACTCTTTACAAAGGTGTCTGTGAGGCCATAATGTTGTGCGCTGCGCCCGTCTGGGCTCATCGTTTACAATTCCAGCGTTTAGGGATATTCTTTTACGAGCCCAGGGTTTTCTACTGTTAGCTGTTGTCGGTGGCTACAGAATAGTCTCGCGAGAGGCAGACACTGTGATCGCCGGCATAAAACCCATTGACATTTTGGCTACGGAACGTAGCCAGCGGCATATTTCCAAGAAGGGGGGCTTTCTAACGTCAGGGCGTATGCGAGAAATTGAAGACCAAGGTTTTGACTTTTGACAAGCTAGGTGGAACGATTCTTCTACTGGATACACGCATGGTATTTTTCCAAATGTTAGGGAGCTGCGAGCAATTAGCTGGGTTTCTCCAATCGGCATATTACTCAATTTCTTTCGGGACATAGTGCTTTTAGGGTTAGTTTGGCTAGGTTTTGGTTGGTTGACTCCGGCTTGTGTTCGGACTGTAGGATCCATGACACGGTGGACCATGTCCTGTACGTCTGTCCCTGGTACGAAGCTGAGCGTACCAGAGTTGTTAGGGAAATTTAGAGAGTAAACTCCTTCTTTGATCTGCAAGTCAACTGCAGGACTCGCAGAGATTGCACAATTGTTGTTGGCTTTTTTCGATTTCTCGCCTTGCGCATGATGGCTGAGTGGGTCTAGTAGAGTAGAAGGCCGGATGGCTAGGGTCCGCCTGGACAGTTTGACTGGCCGAAGGTAAGTGCTTTGGCAGCGAGCTACGGTTAGTTAGATTTGAGGTGACTAATTATATAAGCTGTCGGAGGAATGGCGACTGCACTGCCGATGGGCATGGGATACCATGAAGCCGTGAGGTGTAGCGTCATCTCGACGATGGTTTATTGAGGTGAATCTCACGCGGCACTCTGCGATGGAGCCGAGTAGGAGTAGGAGCTCTATCCACCTCTCCCTAGTGGACCAGACTGGAGTCCATAATTTAACCTAAGTCTGGGGTTTGAACTAAATTCGAGTTCAGTAAGGGAAACTAAGACTAAATTTCGTTGTTGCGATCAACATTTTTGATGGTATGTTGTGTTTAATTTGCCTTGATTTACGAGACATTCACGAAATTCGCTCATAATTAGAACCAGGCACGAGATTCGTGCTCCCGCGAACTCGGTTAGCTAGTTCAAAGGGATACGATTCAAGATGTCCGACCGAGACCTACACCGAAGGCAAAAGCTGAGTTACTAAATCATGATGCAAATCTCTACCGAGTCATTTACACCGGTGGCCTCCCAACGAGGTCAGGCTTACTACTTGAGATGTAAAAAGTCAGAGGGCGATATAGACGACTCCCGTTAAAGCCCAACATGGCATGACCGGGGGGGTGTAGCGACCGAAACATCAGTAGGCGAGTGTCTTCCCCTAGGGGGTTGAGATGAGGGCCAAAGACAACCCATGGAGAACCAGCCAGCCAGACACTGACTCTGGGCATGGCTCGGCTGAGACTCAGTTTGACGCGCTCCACGTCGCGGTCTGCGACAAGTAGTGAAAACGTCGTCAGCGTACCCAACCAAGACAGATTATTCAGGCATCTCCAGCCTCAGTAAGTCGTCATAGACGGCGTTCCAAAGGTCGGGCCGAGAATCGACCCCTGCGGCCCCCTGACGTGATCGCAGTCCTATGCCAGCCTCTTGCGGTCTCGTAGATAAGACTGCGGATCCTCAGGTACGCGTCCACCATTCTGAGGAGGTATTGAGGCATAGGGAACGAATGCTTCACGGCCCGTGTCACATCGCTCCACCGTGTACAGTTGAAAGCGTTTTTAACGTCCAACGTAACGAGAAGGTCCACACGTCGCGATAAATGATTGTGGTCCTCTGCTCACCGCACTGCCTCAACAACCTCTTGAACATCTAGGGTCGACGGACCCTGCCGGAAACCGTATTGGATTGGTGACAGACCACCTGCCTGATACATCGTCGCAACCAGTTTTTTCTTTTACAGCTTCTCCAATACCTTCCCAGCTGTATCAAGTATACAAAATCGTAGGAGGACGGCGACTCTGGGTCTCCTTTGTCCTTGGGAATCAGTGCAAGACGCGCGGTCTTCATCTGGCGCTAAAAGCCCCAGCCTCCAGACATGCATTTTACATGTCTAGAAGCAGACGGAGGCTGCAGCGCCCTACGGGTTTGAGCAACTCGCCCGGTATGCCACCGAGACCAGGGGCTTTTCTGTCTTTCAGCGACCGTAGGACTCCCTCCAGGTGCTCCATTGAGAAGAGCGGGAAGTCGCCCACTTTGCCGAAATCCCGCTCGGCACAGACCGAGTGGGCTGGGAACAACATCTTAACGACGTGCTCTGCTTTAGCCGCGTCTAGTGGAGCTGGTGACCGCGAGACCCCTAATCGCTGAGTTACTATCTTGTAATCCAGTCACCAATGATCTCTATACACGGTCTGCGGCAGTTCTCTCCAGCAGCGTGCTTTGCTCACGTGATGGCTTGGCGGAACCGTTTCTTTGCCGTCTTGTACTCAGGTGACCTGACGTTTGCGTCTGTGCGATTCCTCTCCGGTGTCCACCAGTATACAGGTCGCTTCCGGTGACTCGGCTCCCCTGTGGGGCATGGAGGCCCGCATGCAGAAGTGATCAGCCGCATGGTCAAAGCAACTCCGGCTTCAGCGCTAGCGTCCCTTCCGTTGGTGATGTTTTCAGCAGAGGCTTCCGCCCCTGAGGAGATCTTTCTTTTGAATTTCTTCTCGTCGATTTTATTGATGTTGTATCTTTTCACCAGCGGTGGGTGCTCCTGTGCACCATCTTCACTTTAAACGAGATATATTTGTGGTCGCTACCGGTATAACCCTCGAGAACTCTCCAGTCCTGGACGAGCGTGACCAGCTCTTCGAAGGCGAGGCAAATGTCGAGAATGGTTTTCAAATGAGTTAACGTCGTCGTGTTCCCTGTATTGTGGATCACGAGTCTAGTACATGTCGTCATGTCCAGAATGTATTTCCCTCTGAAGTCTGTATGCGCCATACCTCACTCTACCGCCCTGGAGTAGAAGCCCCAGCTACCACTAACCCACCGGCTGCAACAAGGGTAACATCCTCTAGCGCGTAAACCTTCTGGCGAAAGTCCGCTATCGAGTCATTTGTGGTGAAGTAAAATATAAAAATCGGCACTTCACCGCAGCAGACCCAAACGAATCCCTCGCCAGCGCCGTGCCTCCAAACTTGAGCTCTGCTGCGATAATCGCAGCAAGTACAGTCTTTCTTCAGTCCTTCTCCAAGTACAGCCTTCAGGGCAGCACTGAATGTCTGTTTTTCTCTAGTAGTGCTCCTGAGTTCAATCGGAATATCTCCCACCTTGGTTTTTTGTATTGTCACTACTTCTGCCTCAGTCTCCTCCAGTTTCACCCCCTTCTGGATTTGACTGAGAGAATAATAATAATTGGTTGTAATTTATTCAGTTTTACCATGAGGTATTTTATTAATCATAACTGCTTTAGATTTCAAAATTATGCAATCATGCAATAAATACTTTATATATCATAGATTAAAAAAATTGCTGTAATAAATAAACAAACAGGGAATTTAATTCTGATTATAATCTTTAGCATTAATTTTCTTATAAAAAAAAATTATATGTCTGGTAACTTCAGAAGTAGTATTTTATGAATGAAAATATAAAAAGATAGAGATAAATAAACAGCTGATTTTCAAAGTTGAAGGTTCTAAGGTTCAAATCCTAGTAAAAGTTAATTGCTTTTATATGGTTTCGAATACTATATAGCGGATACTGTTGTATTTGGTGGTTGGGGTTCAATTAACCACATGCCTCAGGAAAAAATTGGCCTGAGTCTACAAGATTACCGCTCATTTACATGTCATACATACATATCTTTCTCATCTCATTGGACCATGTGGAGTTGCTTATTTTTCACTATTTGAATAGATTGCAATGTACACAGTAATCCATTAATGATGGACATTTGAGTCTTTCTTCTACAGCATGACAAAAAATGAATGCAACAAGTGCATCCAACTACTTATGAAGATACACCAACCACAGTTTTGTCATAGGTTGTCAATCTGCAGTAGTAGAAAAATTGAACATTCAACAAATTTCAGTATGAAATTAGTATTAGATAAATCTAAAATTAAACGAATTTCAGTTTGAAATTTTATTTTTCATTGCTTAAATAATCCAGACTATACTCTACTCCAGCATGCACAGAGTTTCAAAAAAAATTGGGATGACCCAGACTTATTCAAGATCATATCTGGTGATGAATCATGGGTGTTTGATTATGTATACGAAAATGTCCTGAGTCAAGATATATGCATCCCTTTGCGGTTGCTTGATTTCACTTTTCTTCTATCCCTTCTTCCTTAAATCACTACCAATGAAATTGTGTCAGTCACCATACCAATATGGAGGCTGCCCAAGGACTTTATCCCCTGAAAACCATTGCCGAGAAAATGTAACTAGAGACTGGTTCCTATAAGGAAACTTGAGTCTTCTGCTTTTAAAATCTGATCTATGACCAAAATTAACTTTCTATTTATAACACTGATTTCTTTATTGTTATTTTGTTGTAATTTTTCTATATTTAGGAATTATGCACAAAGAATTTCTTTCAAGTAATCGGATCATCAGTTATTAGGGGTTTTACTGCAGTGTTTGAGATGATCGAAGAAAAATCTGGTACAACCTACAGGCACTGTTTTTTTTATATCTAAGGTCATATCAAGGTATATTTCTTTTAACGTTCTATTGTAGTAAGGATGATTCTTAACAAACATGACTACTTTCCCCACCTTTCCTAGTAAATCAACCTTCTCCCACCATTTCTTTCTTAAAAGAAACTTATATGTAAATGGAAGTGCTTTGACTCTAACAAAGATAAAAAAGCAGACTTCTAACAAGGATAGAACGATGTGCTGAACATGCTATATCAGGTGAGAAATGCTTCACTTTTCAGGAAATTAGTCAGAAACAGAATACGGTTACTCAAGAGGAATAATCTAAGGTAATGAAAAAAACTCCAAGGAGAAAATTAAAACTGGTAAATAATTATTTGAATTTTATAAGCAAGTTGTTGAAACTTTTGGGTAATATTTTATATTTTGTATTGTCTGTTTATATTAGATTGATTAGTTTTTTATAAGGTAGTAGTTCTTGATGCCCCTAATATAAAACTATAATCATTATATATATATATATATATATAATTTTATTTAAAATAATAAAATCTAAAAATCAATTTGATAACAGCATAGACCTAGTGAATTATTAAGCCTTCTAAAGGAGTCTAGTAGTCCATTAATGATGAACATTTGAGTCTTTCTACATCAGCATGGCAAAAAATTAGTGCAACAAGTGCACCCAACTATTTATGAAGATCCACAGTTTTGTCATAGGCTGTCAACCTGCAGTAGTAGATAAATTTAGCATTAAACAAATTTTAGTTTGAAATTCCTACCAAGTTTGTAACATCATTGAGTGTTTTTTTAATGATGTATCTTGTTTGTTCAGTATAATGATTCTTGCACTTATAAGTTCTGTTTATGTTGTAAAATATTTTATTTTTGGATGATTATGTTTGTTATTATTTATTCTGAAAGTTACTTTTTACTCTATGTATGTATGCCATAACTAGATAATTCTCTCTTTGTATACAGTACAAATGCTGTTTTTTTCTGAATCATAAATGTTTATCAAAATTGTTAAGTTACTTTTGAGGAAAAAAGGAGAAAAAGTTAATTATTTTTTATTAAAAAGTATTTAGATCATGCCAAAGTTGTAGATCATAAAGTTTAAAATTGCAGCTATCTTAACCAAGATATAAAACTTATTTTCCAGAAAAACATAAGAACAGTACAATTTTTTATCCTTGTACTCTAAGTAATTAATGATTGTTGCACCAGCTTTCATTACGTTCCAAATGCATATGATCAAAGCCTGACTTTTATCAAATTTTGGGGAACCTTTTCTATCACTGGTCAAGTTACGCAACACCAAGTTGCATTTTTCAGTTTAGTATAGTAACTATAATAGAGGTCATCTGCTCCCATTAAGGTTGCATACATGTAATTGTATGATACAATGATCTTAAATCACATTAACAAAAACTCAACACATTAAAACGTTCACCACCTATACCTTATCAAAATCTTTACAATTAGCTATAATTTAGGTGCATGTTTTCTTTGACTCTGTAATAAAAATCACAAGGTTTGAAAACTACCTTTTTACTTCAGAATGTTATAAAACATTTCTAATGTTCCGTGTGACAAGCTGGTCTTCGTGGCACGAGTGATAGCATCTTGGCCTTTCATCCGGAGGTCCCGGGTTCAAATCCTGGTCAGGCATGGCATTTTCACACACACTACAAATCATTCATCTCATCTTCTGAAGTAATACCTAATGATACACCTGGAGGATTAAAAAAAAAAAAAAAAAATTCTATGTGACAATGTATTCTGGGTATAACTGAAGGATGCAATGGATAGGAAAGTGTTTAGTAAGTAAGTAAGGGCTCCCTAGACTAGACAGTTATTTTTACACGGATTTGAATACTAGATCGTGGATACCGGTGTTCTTTGGTGGTTGGGTTTCAATTAACCACACATCTCAGGAATGGTCGAACTGAGAATGTACAAGACTACACTTCATTTACACTACTCATACATATCATCCTCTGAAGAATTATCTAAACGGTAGTTACCGGAGGCTAAACAGGAAAAAAAAAAGAAAGACTAGACAGTTACTGGTCTCTCTCAATTCTATGTGTAGAGTAGTTTTAGAATTCAAAGGTAAGCTTTCTCAACCAGGTTGATATAGTATTTTGGATATTTGAATGATCATCAACAATTTTTCCACAAATCTTAAAGGAATATAAGTCTCTCTTTTTCTGTTTTAGTCTCCAGAACTACTGTAAGGTATTATTTGTATGAATATAAATGAAGTATAGTTTTGTACAGCTTAAGGTCAACCATTCCTGAGATGTGTGGTTAATTGAAACCCAACCACCAAATAACAACAGTATCCATGATCTAGTAATCCGTATAAAAGTAACTGCCTTTACTAGGATTTGAACCTTAGAACTCTCAACTTCGAAATCAGCTGATTTGTGATTACGAGTTTACCACTAGACTAACCCGGTGGGTTAAAGGAATATAAGTAAATTAAATGAATAAATTTTTTTGCTATGTAACCCGGTGGGTTAAAGGAATATAAGTAAATTAAATGAATAAATTTTTTTGCTATGTTAATTAAACAGGAAGATAATTTTTTTAAATATTTTACCACCGTTCGATTTGGAAAATAAAACTCGACTAGTACACAGTACGTAATTGAAGTAAAAGATCGCTGCTCCACAGCTCGTCTGTCTGCAGTCGGCATGAAGTAAGCTTTAGAACTGAGTATCACAAATCCATACGCAGAATTTGATTCCTGGTTTACATACCAAATCGAGCGAAACATTCGAAACGTTCTTGTTGGAACGTCACCGTAAATTCTAATCTATTTGCGTCGTAACTCCATAAGAAACGCGGGCCCGAGAGATGAACTTATGAAAGTAATATTTAAACCTTCTGTTTGAAGAGAACTAAAACTTAATCAATGGATGAAAGGTGTTTATTTTTTTATCAGGAAAGGTGGAGGAGAGATGTAGAAACCTAGCCTGAGGAAACTTATAAGATGTAAATTGTGCATACATTCATTTTTACTTCCTTAAGTTTGTCCTAGTAGGACCCGTTAATGTATAGTTACCCGATAGGGAAATTAAGTATAAATTTATTGTATTAAAATAAAATTTAATTAAAATTCACCATAATTACTTTTTTAACTTTCAGATACAATGAATAAACATATTTTAAAATAATTAGGATTTCGTGTATGGCTGAAGAACGGAATCTGTAAAAGCAAAGTAAGTGATACTTTATTTTCATCCTAAGAATAATATTGCGTTAACGAAATATTTTTACTGTTGTTAGAAGAAAATAAATATTTGTTTTGTTAGGCAGATTATTATTATCATATATAAATATAAATATATATATATATATATATATATATATATATATATATATATATATATAGAGAGAGAGAGAGAGAGTGAGAGAGTGAGTGAGAGAGAAAGAAAGAGAGAATGAGTGAGTGAGAGAGAGAAATTGTGTGAAGAAGTTGGAAGATGTGCTGCTTTAAAGAAAAAGGAACCATTTGCTTTAAAAAACTTACATTAAATGATTAAGTATTAGCACTAGTAAGCATTAGAACAGCATCACAGAATAAGTGTTAATTATAAAATAAAGCGATGTGATTAAAGTCTACATTAAAACTTAAAAATAACAAACATGTTAGCTACAAAAGTTTAATTACTTTACTCGGTTGCTCATGTAAGAATGATTTTGTGAAAAATAATCTTTTGCTGGTAAATTTGAATTCGTGAACTAAATTATTCACAGTCTTTGGATCAGAATGGATTGCGAAAACTCGCATTAAAGTATTTTATCATGAGGTTTCAAAATATCTTTTCACTCTCTAGCACTAGGTTCGCTTTCGTTATTAACTGTAAAGCAATATAACTTTTACGGATAGGTAAAAAGCTTCAGCAAATAAACCTTTAGGGATAAAATAAGCTAAGAAATATGTCATAACCTGCTGCAGTTCTTTTAATTTGGTTCCTGAGTCTGTACGAAAAATTAGATGATTACATTGAAGAACTATGGTATATTTTTTTAGTATTTCTCAGTGATGCTTACCATATAGCAACCATTTGAAAACAAAAATTTAATCGTGGTTAACCACGTTATACTTTGTACATTTTTAATTTTTTGGCTTTAAGAACTTTCTATTACCTTTTTATGACCTCTGTGACATTTGTATCGATTACCAGACAGGATATTAAGTTCTGATTGGTTACGTACAGAGCAAACACGTAACGTCACAATATGGCTACCTCAGTTTCTGCTTTGTGCTAGGTGTAGTGGGCTTGAATCTAGTTGGCCATGTCGTCGTCTTGTAATTCGTGAGGTGGTGATTTCTGTGATTCAATTACCATTGTGGTTTCAAAATTCTAAATTAGAAAAAACAAAAACATTTTAACAAATGGTATTATTCGTATTATGGCGGCATTAATCGGTTTCAAAATGAACGAATTTGTTGTTGGAGGAAAATACCGTTTAGTTCGTAAAATCGGTAGTGGTTCTTTTGGTGACATCTACCTAGGAATCAATCTTTCACATGGAGAAGTAAGAATAATGATTTTTTTTAAATTTAAGTTTTAAGATGTGTTACTGTTATATCGGTTCTTGTTTAAGTAGCTGGATAGTTAGTTACATAATATTTTGTTAGGTTTAGCGATGCCCTGGTCATTGTTAAAAATGGCCTACTTTTAGAGCCGAATAACATTACAGAACCTTTAAGTATAATTGTTCGCGTGTAAAATTTACCGTTTAAGTTTATTTAAATATTGGCTTTGAAGCCGTTGTATTGTATTTATTTCTGGTGATCTTTGATCAATGCATTCGTTTATTTTTTGTTCATAGTAAGTAGTAATAGGCTTAGTAATACTGTATCGTGTGCTTTAATTCTTGGTAAACCAAGTTATTGATGCGGTTTAAACGCAAGTAATGGCTAATTCTGATTCTCTTTTAAGTCCTTGAAGTGTTGAGTGTTTCTTTCTTTTTATGCTTGACTCTTATATTCAGTTTTACTGAAAGGTTCGATAGTAATAAGTGAATTTTAGTATAAACGTAGCAGAATCTATTAATTTTAAATAATAAAATTGTTTAAACTACTTTTAATTTTTGTTGCTTTTTATTATTGTTAATGAGAACTGATTAGTTAGATAGTTTCAATAAACTATATTTGGGTGTGGATTTTTTTTTGTGAGAGAAATGTATTGATGTATGTAGGTTTAAGGCTTATTGAACAAAATTTTAAATTCTTTTTTTTTAATGGAGTTAGATCTATTGTTATTTTATTTACTAATGTTGAAACCATTTAAGTTAATGTTAATGCTAGCATGTCTGGTGCTTCCTATTATATAAAGAAAAAAAGAGGGCTAATTTAAAGTTCTAATAAATTTTATTTGGCCATATTGTTTTCTATTTTATAATTAGCTGTTTACAGTTTTTATTGTAATTTATCCTTATTATAAAAAAATTTATTTTAATTAAATACTTGATTACTTTGTTTTTATTTTTTTTTTTATTGTAGTATGATTTGAAAAAAAACATTTCTGATATTTATTTTAAAGATACACAATTAGATTTTAAGTCTTAATGTTTTGTAAGAACATCACATTCTAAAATTGTTATTTTGATGTTTATTTTTTTTGTTCTGCTTTATGCAATGCGTTGGTTCCAATTTCAGTGGTTAAGGGATAGGGTAATCCTGCCAACAGATGAGAAGAAAATTAAGGAAATTTTATAATAGATTTGTTAACAGTTTTTGGTTTCAGTGCTTTCTTTGTGTGGGCTTACATTACATGTTGAAATAGGCTTTAGACTACGTAAGTATGTAATACAGCATTTTGTCAGCATTATTTCATTATTGCAATTTATGTTTCCAGTATGTCATTGTAAAAGTAAATGTAATTTCTTTTTTGATAATATAAAATCAAACATTTAATCAATATTTATTTCATTGGAAAAGTGGTGTATGTTTATATTAGTCCTCTTAGTTAAATAATGCAACATCATGAATTATATTTTATTATCTATTTAATTTTTTGTGCTTTACAAATAAGATAAAGAATTAAATTGAGTGCTTTTACAGCAATTATGTCCTAGGGTTACCGTTATAAATGTGTTTACAAAAAAAGAACAGTATTATAAAGTTCTTAAGAAGTATTAAGTGCTAGTACAGAGTATAATAATTAAGGCAAATATCCCATTATTTTTGTAGCCGTTTAATGTTTTGACGAGACAAAATGAGAAATATTACAAAAATATCTTGAAATATCTCCACTTTTCAAATTTCTGTGATCATCATATTGATTAATATACATAATACAAGAACAGTAATTGTCATGCCAATTGTCATACCAGCTTTAAGCCGCACTCTTGTTAGTTCAAACCTATACTTCTAAGAGTGTATATGTAGTTTTCAGTAATTCGACCAATTTGTAAAGGAATAATTCTGTTTTTATATTTAAATCTTGTTTATTTATTTAATAGTAATTTGCTTATGGGTGTCAATTTTTAATTTTTAGAAAAATTAAGTCGATTAGACTGTGTGTCTGCCTAGCAGATCAAAAGGTGGTTGGAGAAAGAGACTTGAGTGGCTACATTAATTCGATTTATTTCTATCCATCTAATGACACTTATAATACTATTATTTATACTTTAACTTTTTTGTTGTAATAAAATATTACTTACATTTCAATACTTTAACCTAGAAAAATTAGACTATTCTAAGACTTGGTTGGTCGTTTGTAATTGGCTATTCTTAATCTTTTGTGATTACTTGTATTTTAGGTTCAGAACTTTTGGTTTAAATGCCAGGATTTGCAATTAAAAAAATAATTTGGGTCCATATGTTCAGAATTTACAAAAGTACGTTTAAAAAAAAAACTGATTCTCTCTGTTATTGTGGGATTTCCAATGTAGTTATGTGGATTGCATTAATGAATGTAAATTTTGTTTTATAGATTGAATTTTTGTTTTTTAAATATTAAAAAATTTACATTTGATTAAGTATATGTGGTGAGTGTTTGATGATAAATATCAGGAAATTAACATCAGGTGATTTATAAGTTGATGCATAAAAGGAGAACATTAAGTGTTTTTTTTTTTTTTTAGATATTTTTTTGGTAAATCAAATTTAGATTCAATGTTTTTAAGATAGATAAAAAAGTGTTTTGCATACACCTTACTTTGGTTGATAGTTATTCATGAAGTTCATGACTGGATGGATTATCACTAATTTTGAAGTGTAGTGGATGTACCAGGAAAGTGGTTTATTGTTTCCAAAATCATCTCATAAGTTAAAATTTATCAGATAAAAGAAGTGTGTTGCTGAAATATTTGTTCTCAGAATTGACCTAAATTATATTTAATGAAATAGTAAGTGTTTGCAATTTAGACTGTTTGATTTCAAAAAGATCTGTTTTTAATTTAAAACAGATGAACAATAATTAAACCTGTTGCTTGATGTTTATTAAGTAGTTGAAAGTTAATATTAAGTAACGGAAAATTTGGTACTCCAATTAAAAAAAAAACCTAGTGCTGACTTACACTAAACAGCTTACTTCATTGCAGTAGTTAATTTTTTCTTTACGTTTCATATTATTCTATTAGCCTTAATCTTATCTTAAGGTTAATCTTATTTTCTATTTTATAAATAATTTATTTTTTAACAATATTAGGAATTAAAAGTTATTTCTAAGTACTGTTAAATCTGGACAAGATCAGTTAGGTAAACCCACCAGATTGGTCTAGTATTGAACACGTCTTTGCAGATCAGCTGATTTGAAAGTCCAGAGTTGCAACATTCAAATCCTAGTAAAGGCAGTTACTTTTATATGGATTAAAATACTAGATCATGGATACCAGTGTTCTTTGGTGGTTCTTCTTTCTTTTTCCTGTTTACCCTCTGGTAATTACCGTTCAGATGATACTTCAGAGGATGAATGAGGATATGTAATAAGTGTAAATGAAGTGTAGTCTTGTACAGTCTCAGTATGACTATTCCTGAAATGTGTGGTTAATTGAAACCCAACCACCAAAGAACACCGGTATCCATGTTCTAGTATTCAAATCTGTGTAAAAATAACTGACTTGACTAGGAGTTGAACACTGGAACTCTCGACTTCGAAATCAGCTGATTTGGGAAGATGCGTTCACCACTAGACCAACCCAGTGGGTTGTGCTTTGGTGGTTGGGTTTCAGTTAACCATACATCTCAGAAACGATTGACCTGAGACTGTACAAGACTACACTTCACTTATACTTGTACATATCATCCTCATTCATCCTCCATTGTAATAACTGACAGTGATTCCCAGAGGCTAAACAGGAAAAAAATCAGTTAGGTAAGGTTATGAAAGTTTTTAATGATTAGCTGCTGTTCATAGTGCTGGATTTTTCAGTAGAGATTACAATGATGTTAATTTATTCAATTAGAAAGTAATAGTGACAGTGAAAAACAAACGAATTTAGGGATATTTGTTTTGGAAGAAGATAAAGTTCACAAAAATACCATTGTTCTCTGGGCAATGCATTAAATTATACTCTATAAAAGATCTTCCTGTAAGGTTTTACATAAAGGTTGAGAAACGCAGATAAAAAATAAAAACATTATGAGTAATAATATATAAATGATGGTACATTGTACATTCTATGCTAAAATAACCTTAGTGGAAAGGACAAAAATAACAATACCTTTAAATGGAATGACTAAGGATACAAAGAAAATTACCTAGGCTACATCAAGAGATTGCATCAAATTTAATAACAGAAGGTAACATATGCCAATGACAGCTAGAATTTTTATTGAAGTCTAGGTGTATTATCAATTAAATTATGATTGTATAACAACAAAAAATTTTACTTGAACTGTTTGAAAGCAGAGGCCAATAATTAGCCTAATTATCATTATGTAATAGTTTAAATGAATTAATTATAAATGATTTTTATAGTTGTGGTAGAAACCAAAAAACAATAATACTAAGTCATCAAAAACCAACACTAGCATTATTTTTTGTGATTATTGTGTATGTAGGATTACTCTCCAGTAAAATCCACTTGGTTGAGGCATTCTGTAAATAGAGTTCTTTGAAACATTTGTTATACAGTTTAATTAAAATTAATGTTAATTTTTTATAATCATTTATTTCTATAGAGAAAGAGAACTTATAAGAACTTGAGTTTTATGATTTACGAAGATTGAAATAGTATTTTGTGAACAAACATTTCTACAATAGGATTTTATTAGAATTAGGGACCAGTCACAAGGCCTTACCTTTTATATATATAAATATCTTGTAACTGCTTGTGTAGAGTTATATTTATATAGCTCTACACCAGCAGTTCTCAAACATTTTTTAGGTACCACTTATATGAATTGCAGAGCAGTAGCATACTGCTGAACTATTAAATATATAATATGTCATTAGTATAGCAATAAGAGTTAAATCTCAAAATGGTGAAGCAAAAAACATTTTTTTTGAAAATCTATTTATTAAAAAAAAAACTGTGGATTTTTTAATAAATTTTAACACAAAAACATTTATCTACTTTACAAAGAAGTGTTACATTATATATATAAAAATATATATATTACTGATTATTATGTTCTTGAAGACTAAAAATTTAGTGAGGAGGTTGGTGTTGCATGCTTGGAATTAAAGCATTATCTGGTTCTGTTGAAATTAATTTTAAATGTAAATTTGGAGGTCAGGGTTCAGTTTATTAAAAAATCATTTTTATTGGCACCATAGCAGAAAATCCAGTTTCACAAAGATATATGGTAGAAAATGTAATTAAAAAACTGTTTTTCAGAACTGAGGATATCATTTTTAACCTTTATCCAAAAATCACACACCTCTAATTCCTTTTTCAATTCTCCATCACTAGGTATTTCTGTAAAGATTCTGTTTCATCGTTAGTTACAGTTCCAAAAATTTCATC